>NC_133423.1:81368000-81687000 GCF_049350105.2 Macaca mulatta
GTAGAGAGGAGGTTTCACCATGTTGGCCAAGATGGTCTTGAACTCCTGACCTCAGGTGATCCACCTGCCTCTGCCTCCCAAAGTGCCAGGATTACACGCACGAGCCACCAAGCCCGGCCCAAATTTGTCATTCTAAAAAGATGATGTGGCTGGGCATGCTGGCTCATGACTGTAATCCTAGCACTTTGGGAGGCTGAGGCAAGAGGATCACTTGAGTCCAGGAGTTTGAGGCCAGCCTGGGCAACACAGTGAGATCCCAACTCTACAAACATTTAAAAATTAGCTGGGCATGATGGTGTGTGCCTGTAGTTCCAGCTACTCAGGGGGCTGAGCGGGGAGGATTGCTTGGGCCAGGGAGGTCAATGCCGCAGTGAGCCATGGTTATGCTACTGCAGTCCAGCTTGGGTGACAGAGCAAGACCCTACCTCAAAATAATAATAATAAAATACATAAATGAAAGCACAGTACAAATCTCATCTTACAGGAGCATGGACGTTGAAGAAGAGCAAGCTGAATAGAAGCTCCAGGTGTCTTGCTCCAGGGGCCACTGGCAACCCCTCTCATTACAACTCCAACAGTACCCCATCTATGGGCTCCAATGATGCCCCATCTGGACAATAGTGCCTCAATAACCATCGGCCCATCTCCTCTCTATCTCACCAACTGACGGGGTGGACACAAAGCCTCAAGCTGTGTCCACACATTCTCCACAAAAAGTGTTACATGGGCAGAGAGGAAAAGCCATTGGCACCTGAGCCTTCCCATTAGTGAGCAGAGTCTGCCAGCCTCCTCCAGCTCCTCTGCAAGCTGAAGTCAAGACCCAGCAGGCCTGTGCCAATGTCGTGTCCTCTCTGTGTTCAGGCTTGGCAGTATCGCATTCCTGGCATAATTTTCCATCCTTGTGCCTGCAAGGCATCACTGTGTGGGAAGGGCACCCTTCCCTAATGATCTTGGCCAAATCCAGTATCTCTCATTCACATGGGTGCCCCCTTGCCTCCGGGGTAGTATAAAAGGTGGCAGTTGAAGCTGGGTAAACAAAAATAGAAGATGGAAAATGTCTCGGTCCGGTCCCAGCCTCAGGAAATCCTGCCTTAGCTTTTATCTCAGGATGGTGGTGTTAGGTTTTGCTGATGATGGGATGCCCGCTTAAATCTTCTACAAATCTTAAGGCAAAGTGAAAACGCTTGTGAAAATGCATGGTGTTCCTGAGTTCAGAACTTCCTATGCATCCTCAAATCACCAGCATTCTGCAGAAAATCACACGGTGGATGTGATACTGCCACCAGTCAGCTGCCACCAATGATGACCGGCCACAACAAAGCTGAATGACGTGGGGCATATCATACCAAAGGACCTCTCTTGTGATGCTGGTATTTATCTTTGAGACTTGCCTCTTTTAGAGGTGGTCTACATGACTTTAGTCAGTTCTGGCCCTTAGAGATCTTTCACCTGGAAATCTCCAGAACATACTGCACACTATCATGCCTCATGGAACTGCAGCCTGGCAGACATTAAAATACCCATTTTTCAAATAGAGGAAGTGGGTTCTTTGAAATTAACAGAATTCAGAAGCATTCAGAAGCATCTTGGAAATGGTGGCGAAGTAATTATTTTAAGCACAAGAGTCTGTTTTGATCTTGGGAATTACCTGTGAAGGCCCCGTCACAGGCTCTGCTGGCCAGCGGCAGCTGTGCATGGATGAATAACTGTTGCAGGCCTGTGTGAGCTTCTGCATGGCTGGAGCAGCACTGTGTCCCACAGCAGGTATCTCCTGGTGGTAGAAGTGCTGCCCTTCCCTTGGTTAAGCAGAGGGTCCTGGACTGGCCAGTCTCAAGCTTCCCTCAAAGGTTCTTCCATCACCAGGTACTTGGGATTCTCCTAAGGCAAGGGATGCTGACTTTCCCTTCCAAAACGGAGCACTTCTGAAGCTGGGGAGCAGAATCCCAATGATGCCCACGGGGGGCAGGCAGAATGCCACCACTCGGCCAAGAAGAAGTGTTTGGCTACGGCAGCCCAGAGTCCAGAGCCACCACACTTCCTGTTGCTGCACACGCTGCTTCTGCTGGTACTCACCCACACATGGAGTGTAGCAGGTCTCCCTGCTTCTACCCAGCTTCTCTGTAATCCTTTCTCCACCTGGCAGCCAGAGACATTCACTTAACATCTAGTTTATCATGCCCTTCCCTTGCTTGCCCTGTAAAGGCTTCCTCGCATCCCTCATAGAATTCAAACTCCTCACCCCGAGTCTCAGTCCTCCACCTGTGGCCCTGCCTGGTCTCCGTGCTACCCCGGAGCTCACTGACAACCTTGCTTTTCCTTCAAGTTGCCAGCATTCCCTCATCATAGAGCCTTACCTAGCTGCTCCCTTGCCCTGCAAGGCTCTTTACATGATTTAACCAACAACACTCATAGAGCAAAGGATTTGTGGCATCCAACTCATCTTCCCTGATCATCATGTAGCTACTCTCCTTGCTTTTCAAATCTCAGGGCCGGGCACAGTGGCTCACGCCTGTAATCCCAGCACTTTGGCAACATGGTGCAACCCCATCTCTACTGTAAATACAGAAATAAACTGGGCGTGGTGGCGGGCATCTGTAATCTCAGTTACTTGGGAGGCTGAGACAGGAGAATCATTTGAACCTGGGAGGTAGAGGTTGCAGTGAGCCAAGATCATGCCACTGCACTCCAGCCTGGGTGACAGAGCAAAACTCCAACTTCAAAGAAAATAAAAAAGAAAGAAAAATCTCAGCATGGGGGCCAGCCCATCAGAGAGCCCCTTCCTGATCGTCCACACTGACCCAGCTGTGCAGCCACACCACCCGGTTCTCAGTCCTCGCCTTGCACTGACACTGCACGCTCTTTTCTGTATTCATCTGTTCTTGTCTCTCCCAGGAAAGCAGGCACCTGTTGTATCCTTCGTGTATAGGACCGTACTAGGGGCATGAACACAATCACTCTTTTTTGAAGAACAAATGAATATAGAGAACATTATGGCCCCTTCTCCCCAGACTTCACTGCACCTGACACTCTCAACACAGGCACATTTATTTATTTGCAAACTTGTATGTGAAATCTGCATGTTGGTGCTCTCCTGGCCCCACACAGGAACTTAGCTTTCAAATGCAGATGCATAACATAAATGGCCGTTTCACTGAGAAGTGGAAAATACGTTCTGAAGGTACAATCATAACGACAGTGTTTTTGCCTTCAGGTCTTAACACCCAGCATTCTGTTTCTTAGGTGTCCTGCTGGATACCCAATTCCTTTGACATTTAAAAATAAAGCATGCTTCCCCAACAGAAATATATCCCCTTCCCTATGTTACTGTGCAGATTTGGGGACCCAAAAGTTACTTTGCTTCTATATATTGCTAACTAAGGAAAAAGGAGGTTTCAGATCTTAAACTATCATTAGACATATCATCAGAACCGGGACAGAGCCTGACTTGTGATTTGCAGTTCCTGTCTCAGCAATTGCTGCAGCTGCCTCGCTTAACACTGCATTTCTCATTACCTTGGTGGAGCTGGGGGGAAATGGAAAGGGGGAATTTCATGAGCTCGAGCGTCCTCTTTTGCATCCTTTGAAATTCAAATCATGTTCAGCAATGAGCAATTCATAGACAGGATATAATTGCCAGTACAGCTTATAAGATGTCCTTTCCTCACCAAAACGCGATCAGTCTACACACCCACCCGAAGGCCACGCAGAGGAGCGGCGCTCCTGACAGGCACAGCCTCCGCGGGGCAGTGCGTTCTAACCGTAGAGAACTCTGGGCCCCAGAGGCCCAATTACACGGCAAAATGCTGTGTTTCCTCACATAGTTCTCAAAGACAGTCACCTGCTCACTGTGGGGAGATTTAAGGTCTTAATCACCGAGGAAAGGCATTTCATGAAAAGGTTACCCCCAAAGAGAAATCCAAGGTCGAATTTAGATGGCTAGATACGCATTGGAGTTAATCTACTCATTAGTTCTTAAAACAAGGGACACCTAGAATTCAAAGGGGGCTGTTTTACATCAGGGGCACCCAATCTTTTGGCTTCCCTGGGCCACATTAGAAGATGAATTGTCTTGGGCCACACATAAAATACACTAACTCTAGGCCGGGCGCGGTGGCTCAAGCCTGTAATCCCAGCACTTTGGGAGGCCGAGACGGGCGGATCACGAGGTCAGGAGATCGAGACCATCCTGGCTAATATGGTGAAACCCCATCTCTACTAAAAATACAAAAAAAAACTAGCCGGGCGAGGTGGTGGGCGCCTGTAGTCCCAGCTACTCGGGAGGCTGAGGCAGGAGAATGGCGTAAACCCGGGAGGCGGAGCTTGCAGTGAGCTGAGATCCGGCCACTGCACTCCAGCCTGGGCGACAAAGCGAGACTCTGTCTCAAAAAAAAAAAAAAAAAAAAAAAAAAAATACACTAACTCTAACGATAGCTGATGAGCTTAAAAAAAAAAAATGCCAACATAATCTCATGTTTTAATGTTTTAAGAAAGTTTACGAATTTGTGTTGGGCTAAATTCAAAGCCCTCCCAGGCCACATGTAGCCCACGGACTGCGGGTTGGACAAGCTTCTTTTACACATTCAGAGAAGGAATTTGGATGAATACGTGGGACATTTTTCCCTTTTATGAGCATCCGTTGAAGGGAAGAAACAAGAAATCCCAGGCTGCCCATGTATCCCTGTGGTGGGTGGGTTGAGAAGGAGCACCCAGGCCCCCGGGGGGCAGATGCTGCCCCGATTTATCCAGTGTGTACTGAGCTATATAAGAGCTACACCTACATCTGTGTCAACTTTGCACACAAGTATATGAACAGTAAATAGAAAATTACAAGCAGCTTGGCATTGAAACACTCTCAGAGGAAAAGTGAACCATGGCAGACAGGCAGCGTGAAAGTCCTAAACCAACAAGTGGAATAAGTTTGGTTCAGGCAAGGATGGTGGTTAATTCCCCTGGTCATTCCAAGGAACCTTTATACCTTTATCCTTGGCTACTGTGCCCTCCATCGCAAAGGCCCCAAAAAATGAGCCATCGTGCTCTGGGTCGTAAAGCCTGCTTGCTGCCTCGCTGCTGACTCAGAGCGTGGACTGGATTCCCAGATCTTCACCCATGAGCCATGTCACTCCCTGTCTGATTCTTCCTCCCACACAGCAAGGACCTGGGGCGCTGCACCTGAGCTGGGGTGGGTGGAGTCTGCATGCCAAGACTGGGTGTAGTAGCTGGGTAAGGACTTGCCCCTGGGCTATGATGCTTGGAGACAAGGGAACCCAGCAAGAGAAAACATCTTATGTAAAAACCAAAGTTAAAAACTAGGCAGTCCTCCCAAAGAAGAGCTGGGACGAAAGAAACTAAAGAAGACAGGCACAAGGGGGAAATTCGGATTTGAGGCAACTGGACAGAAGAATGGCAAGGAGAAGAACTTGGAGAAAATCCTTGAGCCATGAGACTACATCCAAGGCCAGCCTTTTGAGTACTGAGTAACGACGTAAATTGCCATTCCTACCGTGAGTCTTGGTTGACAAAACAGGGCTCTGGTTATGTGCAGCTGTGTGTGTGCTGGAAAGTTTCTGTGTAAGCAGCTCCACTGAACAGGTTCCAGCTAATAGTGTGTCCTCAAGAAGTAACCCAAGTCTCCCCCAGCACAGCACACCACACTGACCAAGAGGTCAGGGGCTGTTTGATTGTTGGCTGTGCCACCTCTTGCATCTCAAAGAGCATGTTTCTAGGTTAGGCCTGGCCTGAAGAAAATGTGCTTAGCCCCAGACCAACTATGCCCCATATCCCATTGCTATTTTCCCTCTATGCTACTTGAAAGAGGTTGCTCCTATGCCTGGCACTGACCACAGGACCATATCACATGTCTCTATAAGGTTACTTTTTTTTTTTTTTTAACACAGTTACAGGGAAAACAGAGTTTATTGAAAAACTGCAGCTCTATTATCCCTAGGAAATTTATGCTGACTTATTCTTTCAAACTCTTTTTCCACAGGTTTTAAAATCTGCAGAATCTTGGCCAGGTGTGGTGGCTCACGCCTGTAATCCCAGCACTTCGGGAGGCTGAGGCAGACGGATCATGAGGTCAGGAGATCAACACTATCCTGGCTAACACGGTGAAACCCCATCTCTACTAAAAATATAAAAAATTAGCTGGGCAAGGTGGCGGGTGCCTGTAGTCCCAGCTACTCGGGAGGCTGAGGCAGGAGAATGGCGTGAACCCAGGAAGCAGAGCTTACAGTGAGCCAATATCAGGCCACTGCATTCCAGCCCAGAAGACAGAGCAAGATTCAGTCTCAAAAAAAAAAAAAAAAAAAAAAATTGCAGAATCTCAGGATGGAAGAAATCCTAAAAGTGTTCTACGTAGTGTCCACCCTTTGTAGGTTTTCTAACTCCCAACCCCGTAATGTGCAGTGAAAGCCTTTTGTAATGTGCAATGAAAGCCCTAAGTGCTTTTAACGAGTGAAGAGCTCTTCACTCCAGAAGTACACATAGAGTCTGAAATGTAAACACAATGAGAGAGGTAACCTATGATTTAATTTCCCTCTAAGATAATAATGGCCATGAATAATACATTCTGCAAAAAATGATATGAGGAAGCAGCCAGGGAGGTTGGCAAGAGAAGGCTGAAAGACAGTAAATGATGTGGCAAAAAGAGACCCTGGTGCCCCCAGAAATGTCCTTGATGGCAAAGAAGGCGGGAACAGAGCTGGAGAAGAGAAGCCTCCTAACCTCCTCCTGGGTCACAAGCCTGTCTCCCTTGCTGAGGCCCCTCTGACTGTGTTTTGTGTCACCTGGACTGCATGGTGGGGTGCCCAGATTAACTGTGACTTCTATAAGGGTGTTTCCGGGGGATTAGCATCTGAAGCAGATGGCCCTCCCCAGTGTGTGTGGGCCTCATTCAACCCCGTGACAGCCTGAATAGAACCAAAGGCAGAGGAAGGAAGAACCTGTCCCTTTTCCTTCTTGCCTCACATCTGGGGCTGAAATGTCTCCTCTTTCCCGCCCTCAACTGTTGTTCACACCGTCGGCTCTCCTGGGTCTGCAGCCTTTGGCTCCTGTTGAATTACCACTGGGTTTCCTCGGCCTCCTGCTTATATACAACAGATTGTGGGACTTCTCAGCCTCCATAATCACAGGAGCCAATTACTGATTTTACAGACACCATTGGCTCTGTTTCTCTGGAAGCCTCTGATTAAGATAGTAACTTGTTGTGGAAAATGCCCTTTTAATTTACTTTATGTTACTTCGACCCACAGAGGTTGCAAGGTTTTGTCAACTGAAGAATGATGAGGTTCATACATCTGGAAAGGAGAGCTTCATGTCTCATAAAGGGCAGCCTGCTGGTGGCCATTCTGATAGGCTGGAAATCGTAGCCTCTGGCCAGAAGCCAGAAACATATTCGTAGGGAGGGGCAAAGGGAGCAAGAATGTATGAGGAGTGGGGTGGCCGAGTACACATATTTAACAACCTCTAGGAGGAGTTGTGCATATTTATGGAAGGAGAAACATGCACATGCACAACTGAGCTTCGAGCCTCTCCTTGGAGACCCATGTCCAAAAACAGTGGCATTAGCACGACATGAGGGTGGAGACTTTAGCCCTATGATGTCAAAAGGTGAAGCAAAGGAAAAAAGAAAAAAAACCCCTCTCTGTGCATGCTCTGTAGACTGGCCAGAACCACTCTGTGGTCAGTGGGAGTCTTATCAGGAAGGAATGCTGGTCAGTTGTTTTCAAACTGCAAAAGGGATGGGCACTGCCAGGCGGCTGGTGGATATCGGGCTGGAATAGTCTTTCCAAAGGGCTGGTTTCTGTTCAGCCCCCAGTGAAGAAAACCTCATGGGGCCAGCAAGCGAGGGGGGATAGTGAAACATGTCTGAGGTCCCATCCCATCATGGCCAGAACTCAGTTTTTAAGGGTTATCTGAGGTCCCCTTGGCCAAGTGAGGGTCTATTCAGTTTGTTGAAGGACTTAGAATTTCATTTTTGTTTCTCACTTCAAAGCTCTGAATTAGGCACTCTGAGGGGTGCAGAAATAACTAAAAGGCCGTCCCCTACCTTATATAGCTTACAGTCTGTCAGAGAAGATACACTTGCAAATATTAAACTGTAATCTGAAACAGAAGTATACTGAGATGAGCCAAGCACTGGGGAAACTTATAGGAAGGTGTCATCGTACCTAGCCAAAGGGAAGCTGGGGAGGGCTTCGTGAAGGCCCTTTGGCCCAGCAAGAGTCCCCTGCCCAGGGCTCCTCTCTTGAAGGGGCCTGTGCTTTGGCCCCATGCACTGCCCCACTCCTTGCAGGTGCCCAGAGCAGCTGAGGGACCTGTGCCTGTGGAGTCATGTGGGTCGTGGGTGGGCTCTGGCTCCAGCGGGCACCCCGGCATGGCCATCACTCCCACTCACTGCCACAGGAGATTGTTTGGGATCTGGCCATCAGAGTGGTGCTGACAGCCTGGTTAAGGTGACCCTGGTCCTTGAGTCTCAGCCTGTGTGCAATTCCATGCATGGGCTCCTCCCCCTGTGTTCCAGCTGTGGTGCCCTCTAGCTTATAGCACTGGATGGTGCTGTAGGTGCCAACATGTGTGCCTCATAATGCACAGCTCCCACTGACCAACCGCCCTCCACAGACTCTGCACGTGTCTTGCCATCCTTTGGAGGTGGCCAGATCCATTTCCCCTGATGAAACTTCCCATCAATGTGGCCACACTACTCTGTTGGGTCATTCTGAAGCCATGACTGGCAGGGATGGGCCATCTTGTATGGATGGGTTTCCTGTCCTTGTTCTGCTTCAGCCCTCTCACCTGCCCTCCTGCTGTTGCAGTGTGGAAGGCAGATGCTGTCCATGGGCAAAGAGACCCCATTCATTACAGGCATGCAGTGATGTCAGCCTAAAGAAGTCAAGGGATGGCCGGGTGCAGTGGCTCATGCCTGTAATCCCAGCACTTTGGGAGGCTGAGGCAGGTGGATCACGAGGTTAGGAGTTCGAGACCAGCCTGACCAACCTGGTGAAACACTGTCTCTACTAAAAATTTAAAAAAAATTAGCCAGGCATGGTGGCATGCACCTGTAATCCCAGCTACTCAGGAGGCAGAGGCAGGAAACTCGCTTGAACCTAGGAGATGGAGGTTGCAGCAAGCCGAGATTGCACCTTTGCACTCCAGCCTGGGTGACAGAGGGAGACTCTGTCTCAGAAAAAAAGTCAAGGGATGATGCCATGGACGATCGGTTATTCTGCATTCATGCTACATAACTCGAAATACCACATGACCAAAAAATGAATCTTCATTTGCATTTTCCTGAATCATCTGGGTAATCCTGGCATTGGTGGTCCATGTTAGCAAAGCACATAAACCACTTTGAGAGTCAGCAGAAGCCATGCCCAGTTGTGGTGGACACTGCAGCCTCACAAATGATGTGACCAGTAGTGCATGAATGGTCCCAGGTCTACATTGTTTCAGTACAAACGGGTCCCTGACAGTCATGGCAGTGAGTGATGACAGCATAGCATTGCTACCTTTTCTTCCTAGAGATATGACCTTGACCAGGAATGCTGCCCTTGACAATAAAGAAAAAGAAGAGATGGTGCCCAGACACCACGAACGTCATGTGCACTGACTGGATGATAGAAAAATACAGAGGTTCCTCTTCTCCACTCACTATCGCAAATCCCCATTGATAAATCACTATACCCTACATGGACCCATGAATTTTGTAACATATTTTACAATCAAATTGTGTAGACAGGAGCCTTACAAAAAATATTTGCCCACAGCCCTGCAAACCCTAAAACCAGCCCTGGTGAGGAGGATGGTCACCTGATACTGTTTTAAATCCTCCTTGATGGCCTCCTTCGAATTATGCCCATTGTACCAGCTCAGTGTCCAATAAACAGTCAATCTCTAATAAGTATTTCCTGGAGGAGAGAGAGAGAAGTTGGTGACACTAGTCATGCCCCTCATGTTTTATTTTTGCTCTTCTAAAAAGCAGTGCATAAGACAGTTACCATACTCGGTGAAATAAAAATGCTGAATTTACCTCTTTTGCTTCCAGAAGGAGGTGAATGTAAAGGTCAGATTTTAGGCAGACTTCAAATTGAAGCTCAGTTTTAGATAAAACATTCTCAGTGCAGAGGCTCAGAGAGGACGCAGTGAGGCGGAGGGTGCCAGAGGGAGGGAGGGAGGCAGGAAAACTCAAGCCCTGTCTCTGATCTCCGTGGACGGCCAGATTAGGAAATGCACGTGGAACCACAGGAAGCACCACACGGGCCACAGAAGCAACATGCTCTTGAGTGATAAACCCACAAATGAACACACAAGTTCAGAATTCATAAGTGTCCCAGAGAAGACAGCAAGCGTTAGAAGCAGCATGCATTTCATTAGTAAGCAAATTTCCTGATTTGTTTCAGTTTTATGTCTTTGGACAGATACAGATTGGCAGGATTCCCATATTCAGCTCACTTCATGCTGCTACTTTTGATTTTTTCCTTCCTTAGTTGTGACCTCTTCCAGAATTCCTGACACTGAGCTACAATGTTCCCAAGCATGTTGCAACGGCAAGCTCAGGCACTTAAGAATCTTTAAATCCAAAATTTCTCTCATCTCTGTTGTTTTTGGAATTGGGGTTAAAAATGGGGTTTGAGGGCAAAGTATTCTTTCTAAGCAGAGACCTAGCAAGCACTGGCGTAAAATGCTGAAATGGTTGTTCTGTCTAAAAATCTACATTTATAAACATGTGTGGTAAAATAAATAAGAGCCACAGCCACATGCCTCCTTGCAGTGCAACTGCATTCCTGATGATGCCATCTCCCCCTTCTCTCAAACCCTGGGAAGTCCTTAGTTTCTCAAAACTAAAGGATTCAATATCCTTTATTAGACACAATTTCTTCCCCAATTAGGAACACGGTGATGGAGGCAACTGGATTTTTCTTTTTTTTTTTTTTTTTTTGGAGACAGAGTCTCACTCTGTAGCCCAGGCTGGAGTGCAGTGGCCGGATCTCAGCTCACTGCAAGCTCCGCCTCCCAGGTTTACGCCATTCTCCTGCCTCAGCCTCCCGAGTAGCTGGGACTACAGGCGCCCGCCACCTCGCCCGGCTAGTTTTTTGTATTTTTTAGTAGAAACGGGGTTTCACGGTGTTCGCCAGGATGGTCTCGATCTACTGACCTCGTGATCCACCCGTCTCGGCCTCCCAAAGTGCTGGGATTACAGGCTTGAGCCACCGCGCCCGGCCTCAACTGGATTTTTCAAGTGAGGAAACTGCAACAGAAAAACTTCTGGTACCTGCTGGTCCCACACCCGCAGCCCCCACTGCCCCCTGTGTATTGAGACCTCAAATATTCATTGCTTCAAACCTGCTGGCAGACACCATTTGGGGCATCTTTGCTCGTGATGACCATTGTAGTCCACAGTCATCTATCTCTGAGCATTTCCCTTTACTATGACTACAGCGGTGAGTTGATGGATATAATCATTATCCTCTGCTGCTTTCATTTGCATATTCATTCATCCAACATTTTTTGGATGAACAAAAAATGTTGGATGAATGAATAAAAAATGTTGGATGCACAAACACACAAATGAAGGCAGCAATGGATAACGCTATGTCCCTCTAGGGGCAGCCTTGTGAACATTTATCATTACACAACATGCTGGGTCACTCAGAAGAGAATAGAAGGTGAGGTGGGGAAGGAAGCCACAGATGTAAGGAAGACCAAAATGAAGCTGCCTTCATCAGGCCCTACTTCCAGAGATGCACGGCGGGACGGAACTTGTGCCTCTGACCCAGTCCTTCAACCGCATGTGACGCCTTTGGGACCCACGCCTCCCATCCCTTCTGCCCTGTCCTTCTCCTGGATGTCGTACATTGGGCTCCAGGTGTTCAGTTCTGTCTGCCTTGTTCTTGCTCTGCCTGTGATGATTTAGGGACCCAGGTGTCCAGTCCTCTCTGCCCCATCCTCCTCATGTGCATGATACCTTTGGGACTCAGGTAACCAGTCTCCACTTCCATTTCCACAAGAGGCAGCCAGATGCTATTTTCAATCAGGGATGTCAGGGATATTTCCCAAAACATGATTCACCCCCTGGTGTAGAAACCTGGTAACGAGACAAGAGGCTGTCACAGCACCACAAGTTTTCCAAATGGGTGAAAAAGGAGAGGTCCTTCTGTGACCCAGTACCATTTCAGCTTTGCCTGGAAACTGTGGTCTTATAAAAGGAAAAGAATCACAGACTCTGAACTGGAAGAGTTTTGTGGATCATCTAGTCCAACATTCAATCGACTCAGGAATTCTGCCTACAAGATAGCTGGCAGGATCTGCTTTTCAAGCACGAGGACTCCCAGCTGAAGAGGCGTATAGGGCATGGCCACACAGAGCTTTCACAAATGCAGTCTGGCACACCCCTCGCAGCTCCTACTCGCTTAGGACACATCATGTGCTATGCATCACACTAAGTGCTGTGAGTTCATGCTCAGTCCTCATTACAACCTTAATAGATAGGAACCCCTAATACCCCCATTTTACAGATGGGGAACCTGAGGGTTAGACACGCTAAATAACTTGTCCTTGGTAATTCAACCAAAAACTGACACAGCCAGGATTCATAATCAGGTTTCTCTGACTTCACAGCTAATTAGACAGCAGAAACTCTACTTGTATTGCGGCCTTGGAGGCCATGTAACACAGGGTCAACTTAAGAGATGCTTCCAAAGGCTTGGAGAGCAAGGATACACTTCCTTTTGAGATGTTTCAGAATGCCAAGAAACCTCCCCAAATAGAACACTCAAAACTCCCCATTGTTCCACATCTATGCTACACTGCGGAACCATTACAGCCCTTGTTTAAGAAATACTCATAACCTGATTCATTAGTAATCCACTGTAGAGTTTTGCCATCAACTTCTCTCCTCTGTTTTGGAAGGTGAGGTCATATTTTCACATTTCCAAACTTTTGGCACTTTCTCTCTGTTTTGGTGGAACATTACCAGTGATGTCAAAATTCTATCTTCAATTCTTAGGTCTTAAGAACAGTGTTATTAGAATCATGAAAAATGGTGGATTTTCTTCCCCCTTCAGACGTTTATGATGACATTTCTAGTAGATTTTTAACAAACTTCCCATCATGTCAATAAATAAGGGCAGGTAAATTGCATGAACCATTCCTTTTCAGTTAAATATTTTTAAACATATTTTACTAAAAATTCTACTCAGGAAATGCATCATAGACCAATTTCATTTCTGTCAACTTGGTTTTGCCAGCATCTTAGAATGTATTTACAGTTTTAGGAGACCATGACAGTGACTCACACTTTTCACACTTCATCCCAAGGTCAATCCCTCCGTCTATGCAGGTCTGCCTACCTCTTGTCGGCAGCATAGTGTAGAATGGCTGATATTTGGAGGTCATTATTAATTCCCAGGTGTCAGGGCTTACTTACAATTCATGCTACAAGTAGGCCCTCAGTGAACATCTGTTATAACTAACTGGGTCACCAAAACTAGATGAAAAAAGTTTCCTCTGATGAATAGGTGAAGCACAGAAGATTGTATGGCGGTGAGACTATTCTGTATGACACTGTAACGGTGGATACATGGCGTACATTTCTCCAAGCCCACAGAATCTATACCACAAGAGTGAACCCTAGTGTAAAAGATGGATTTAGTTAATAATAATGTATCAATACTGGTTCACCAATGTAACAAATGTAGCATACTAATGCAAGATGTTAAAAGTAGGAGACATTGGTGGAAGGGCAGATTGTGAGGGGGTGTATGAGAACTCTGCACTTTCTGCTCAATTTTTTTTAATAAACTTGAAACTGCTCAAAATGTAAAATACATTTTTTTTAATTTTTATTTTTTGAGACAGTCTTGCTCTGTCAACCCAGGCTGGAGTGCAGTGGTATGATCTCAGTTCATTGCAACTCCACCTCTCAGATTCAAGCAATTCTCCTGCCTCAGCCTCCCAAGTAGCTGGGACTATAGACGTGCACCACCATGCCCGGCTTTTTTTTTTTTTTTTTTTTTTTTTTTGTAGTTATAGTGGAGACAAGGTTTCACTATTGGCCAGGCTTGTCTCGAACTCCTGGCCTCAAGTGATCCACCTGCCTCGGCCTCCCAAAGTGCTGGTATTACAGGCATGAGCCACCATGCCTGGCCAGGAAAATACATTTTATTAATTAAGAAAAAAAAACCTTCTCTTGGCTGGTATGCAAATCTTCAACAACAAAATTATGAGAAGAAAAAAGAGAAAGAAGTAAAAAGAAAAAAGAAAGAGAGAAAGGAAGGAAACAAGAAGCATTACATGATGACAAAGAACCCAATTAAGAAGACATAACTTAGGACATGGAAGACATTTTAATACACCCTGAGAAAAAGAAGACGATCTCTAAGTGTTTTAGACGATAGAATTTTGAAAACACATGTTAATAAATGACTATAGTGAGGCTGAGACTTAATCAAGAGAAGTATAAAATAATTCCAAGTCCAACAAGGCAGTCAGGAGGTTAACTGACTCTATCAGGTCACAAAATAAATTGGCAGCAGCAGGAGCAGGGCACAGGATTCCACCTCTCCCAGTCGGGATTAACTCCTGCCGCAGAGCAGGACTGGAAACACGAACACTGAGCATATGATGCACTAGCCTGTGAAATGAAATCTCCCTAAAAGTGAGGGTTGGGGCTTTGCTGCTGCCCTAAAAGCCAGCACTGATTATCAGAGAGGTTCAGCACATTCATCCACGGCTTGGAGTCGCCATTAGCACTTGACCACTATGACGTGTTTTTGTACAATTTAGAAACAGGCACAGCTCTGGGAGAGTATGCCGATGAATAAAAAGATGCTTTTCTGGCTGTACCAGTTAGATAAAGCCAAGCCGTCTGGGCAGAGCAGCGCATACGAGTGTCCTTTTTCCAGTTGTGTCTTGGCAAAAGTGCAGGCTGGATTTTAGCTCCCGCAATGCCCTTTTGCAGATACCGTTGTGTAAGGCACAATCGGCACAACTGCTCCTGATCTCTTTACTCGGTGCAATAATGCTGCAAGCGTGTAGCCTCTGGTTCCTGAATCCTTGGCTCAGATCCCTAGCTGATAAGCAACCGCACTGATGCCTGGAATTTTTGGCCCAAGAAACCTTTGTCAAGTTAAGAAGGTAAAATTACTCCTCTTTGTTGGATGTGGAAATGTACAAGAACACAGAACTTGAAAAAATGAATATGGAGACAAAGTAATTCAAACATAAGATTATTTGTATCAAATTCGTATTTGTAAAACAGTAAGAGTTGTGTGTTAAACCTGAACTCTTAAAATTAGATTTTAAGATTTGTGGCTGGATGTGGTGGATCCCAGCACTTTGGGTGGCTGAGGCAGGTGGATCACCTGAGGTCAAGAGTTCGAGACCAGCTGGCCAACATAGTGAAACTCCATCTCTACTGAAAAATATTAAAAAAAAAAAAAAAAAAAAATTAGCCAGGCATGGTGGCAGGCGCCTGAAGTCCCAGCTACTCAGGAGGCTGAGGCAGAGAATCACTTGAACCCAGGAGGCAGAGGTTGCAGTGAGCCGAGACTGCACCACTGCACTCCAGCCTGGGCAACAGAGTGAGACTCTGGCTCAAAAAAAAAAAAAAAAAAAAAAAAAGATTTGTAAGTTTAATCAGGTAAACTTAAATTAAGCCAAATAACCCATAAGTAATCCTTTCTGCACATAAAATCACCAATCTAATGTTAACGAGAACTCCATAAAACAAGAGGCAAAAACACAGACTGAGGAAAAACACAGATTGAGGTGAATTGTAGAGCTGAGGAAATAAATTGAGCATTGAAATAATACCATCACAGAACCAGTAAATAGACTGGAAACAGCAAGAAACAAAATATATAGTTAAGGTCAGAAGTCAATTATTGGCCAGGCATGGTGGCTCATGCCTGTAATCCCAGCACTTTGGGAGGCCGAAGCGGTTGGATCACTTGAGGTCAGGAGTTCGAGACCAGCCTGGCCAACATGGTGAAACCTATCTCTACTAAAACTACAAAAATTAGCTAGGCACGGTGGCGCATGCCTGCAATCTTAGCTACTCGGGAGGCTGACAGAATAATCACTTGAACCCGGGAGGCAGAGGTTACAGCGAGCCAAAATCATGCCACCACACTCCAGTCTGGGCGACAGAGTGAGACTCTGTCACAAAAAAAAACTAAAGTACTAACATAAAAGAATAGCTTAAAATAATCAGAGTGAATACAAAGGAAAAAGATTAATTCCTTATAACAAAGAGAACATAATAGATATAAAGCTAGTGTCCTTAAAAAAAAAAATGCCAGCAAATGAAAACCTAAAAGTATACAAAGATGTATCAGGAAAGACATTTTTCTGAAATGAAGGAAGAAGAGCCTTCCAGATCACAGAGGTGCATTTTCCAGAAAATAGATTTTAAATGATGACTCTAAAGGCTTATCCTGGTTGTTATTAACCTTCAAGGGAAAAATCAAGAATTCTTCAGTCATCCAAACAGAGAAACTCCTGGGGCCTAGTTGGCTGGCCTTAGACTTGTCCATAACAATCTTCACAGCCAAAATACATTGGAGCAACGTTAGAAGGGAAAGAAACTCTGATCTAAGCATGTCACACCCAACCAAGATGTCATTCAAGTACAAAGACAAAAGGTCAAAAGTCCTGAACATGAAAGAACTCAGGAAATATAGCACCCTTGAGTCCTTTCTGCAAAACTATGTATTGATGACATGAAGCTCACCAGGGGCTACATGGAGAAACTGAGGACTAACATTTCATGCCAGAAGATAGGCCAGCAAAGTTTACAAGGTTTACAAGGTTTCCGCTTAGGGGAAAGTGATCCAGGAATTTGAGATCCAGCCAACTTTTCCTTTCAAACATTTAAGAATGAAATCCAGCCAAACGAGTGATAAATCAAAATAAAGAAACAAGGAATAGAACAGCCACAGTAAAAGAATAAACGGTAAGGCATCACTCACAAGTACAGCTAAGGCTAAGCAACCTGTGGTTATAAATGAAATAAATGTGTTATGAAACTTACTAGGAAGAATCATAATAAAGCGTAAGAGAAGTGTCAGGAAGAATAGAAGTACTCAAATGTCCCACTGTTCACAATAGGGGTGAATCTAGCCTATCTAATACTGAAACGTATTGTAAAATAGCCAATCATTTCTACCACTTATTGTTTTCCCAATCATTTTTATTAACCATAGAAGGATATCTAGACCAGGCACAGTGGCTCATGCCTGTAATCCTAGCACTTTGGGAGGCTGAGGCGGGCAGATCACCTGAGGTCAGGGATTCTTTTTCCCTTTCTTTTTTAGATTTTCTGCATTGCTTAAATTTTCATAAAAATTATGAATTGTTTCTTCAAAAAGAATGAAATAGTTATTATTAAAGGAAAATAAAATTGGTCCCAGGTAGTGAAAAGTTGGATGGGGAGGGAGAGAGCTGTACACCCCAATAGTCAGTTTAAACAACTCTCCTACAGTGACAGAACCAATCCGAAAGACAAAGAAACCACTTCCTGACTTTGTGTGATTTGAAGGCACAAGAAGCTATCAGTCCATCCAAAATGATCATTCTTTCAAATGATTAAGTATGAGTCTATCGAGGTGAACTCATTGATCAAATTCCCTTCCAACTTGTTAGTTGCTGAAAGACCACAAAGCATGCAAACAGGGGCCAGGCAAATTGTTTACCTCTTGGCTAGGGCAGACCAGTTTACAATTGAGAAGCAGGTGAGGATCTTTGCTGGGTGTGCAGAGTGACCAGCATGGATAGATCCCCTCACCCTGATCTATAGAACCCTCACTTTTGATGTATAGGAGGCTGGCCCCTTGCCACCTGAACATACCTTTTGCATCGGTTCTTCCACACTTTGCCTTGGCTTATTACAAAGGGTGTGTCCTACAGTTTCAACAGGGGCAAGACCAGCTGGATATGGGGGAAAGTGTGAAGATGTCAGGTTGACTTTGGGGGCTCACCCATCACCCATCTCCTCACACACACTTTTCAAGGCTATGCTTTGCCCCCTCCCAGTGAAGACTCGGACATTGCCTGCTCCTCCCAGGCTACAACTGAGCCTCCATCAGAGTTAGCCCACTTGGATCATGCCTGATATTTAATGTTGTCATTGCACCCTTCAGGCACCAACATTGGAGAGTTGCGCCTATAATGTGAGCCAGGGTCCCCCCAGAGAAGAAGCTGGCACACAAATCTTGCCCAGGGAACTCTCTTAAAGGAACTCATCTGAACCTTTATTCTTCCACCTTATCTTCCCTTGGCTCTTAATCGACTTTGGTTCTCAGACTGACCTCCTCTGTGCTGTATGCAGTCTTGGGCTCTCTGGGTTGCTGTTTCTTGGCCAGTTTTGCTTCTGCCTACTATCTTGGCTTGCTTCCATCCTCATCCTCCGTGTGCCACAGGCCTCCAGCCATCTGCTGACCCTGGGATTGCTTTTCCTAACTCAATCAGGGTACCGATCACTGCTGTCATGGATCAGGGTGAGGAAATCTATCCGTGCTGGTCACTCTGCACACCCAGCAAAGACCCTCACCTGCTTCTCAATTGTGAACTGGTCTGCCCCAGCCAAAAAGGAGAAAGTTTGCCCGGCCCCTGTTGCACAGCAGCAGAATGGAAATTGCACCGAGTCCTGTGAAGCTGGCTGAAACATGCTGAAACTCAAGATTTATTTCTAATTAGTGCAGTGTGTAGTAGAAGGTGCTCCTCAAGCAGCCTTGAAACACTCCCACTGTGTCAATAGAGTTCTCAAAGATTGTGTTTGGCAGCATCATGACACAGTGGGCCAAAAAGGGAGAAGGGATTAATATCAAGCAATAGAAACTCATTTAAAAACCAATATTAGTCACTCAAGTGTACATCCAAAGACTACAAAAGCCAAGTACACATACTGCTTCACTAATGTGAAACTTGGAACGAAGACGAGAAAAAACAGACACGCACAGGGTCAGATTAAGAATAAAGAGCCACCTGTGAAATGCAGTAAGTGGTGGTCTCCTTCTGAAAAAGAGGCACGATGCCTCCGTTAAAGGAAGTTGAGGACTAAAGAGATGCTCTGAGCACAGCTGCTGAGAACAGCTTCTCATCACCACTTATAAAGACCATTGGACGAACCTACCTAACAGGTGTATGTAGAAAGCACCATGGAGATATGATTAGTCCATGGAAGAGAGCGAGTAGTGTGGCAGGAATGTTCTGTACGGTCACACACAGCTCCTCTGCTCACGGATGCTGTGGCCTTGGCCAATCACACAAACGCTCAGGGTCTCAGTGTTTGTCTGTAAAATGCGCATTTGGTCAGCACCATTCACTTGGCTCCAGACCACAGGCCTTGGAGTCCTCCTACATTCTTCCATGGGTTGCTAAGTCCAGTGCACTCAGGCTTCCAGCATCGTTTGCCTCTCCCTCCTCATCCTCATGCTGCGCCCAAACACCTGCCTTAAGTCATGGCGTCTCCCCCCCAGGTCACTTCAGGAGCTCCCTCCCTGCCTGAGTCTCACCCTCTTCTAATCAGTCATCCACATGACTTTCAAAGTGATTTTTTAAAAACAAAAACCTTGTGCCAGGCACAGTAGCTCACACTGAAATCCCAGCACTTTGGGAGGCTCAGGTGGGCAGATTGCCTGAGCTCAGGAGTACGAGACCAGCCTGGGCAACAGGGTGAAACCCCGCCTCGACTGAAATACAAAAACTTAGCTGAGCATAGTGGTGGGCGCCTGTAATCCCAGCTACTCGGGAGATTGAGGTAGGAGAATTGCTTGAACCTGGGAGGCGGAGGTTGCAGTGAGCCGAGATCAGGCCACTGCACTCCCACCTGGGCAACAGAGCGAGACTCTGTCTCCTCACCACCTGCCCCTGACAACAGCAACAACAACAACAACAAAAACCTTGTGATCTACCCTGTTTACCGCCGTTTTTATGGCTCCCAGTGGCTTTCCAGTTAAAGCCCCCTGACCTGGCCCGGGACAATCAGGGTGTGAATTATGCCCACCTGTCTGGTCTCATCCTCTTGCTGTTCCCAGGTGGCCAACTGTCCAAGTTTGCCCAGGACTGTCCTGGTTTTGGTCCTGCGTCCTGGGGAAACTCTCAGCCCCTGGCAAGCCAGGGAAATTGGTCTCCCCACCTGGGCCCTTCCCTGCAGCAATAAGACTTCCACAAAGGCTTCCTACCTAGGGCTCCCCCCGTGGCATTTTGCATGCCTAGGATGGTCCTCTCGTTTTATTCCTCCTGCAAAACCCACCCAGCATCTCCTCCTCTAGGACAGTGGTTCTCAAAGGGCAGGCTCCCAACCACCAACGGCAGCAGCCCCTGGGGGAATTTCTGGGAATACAAATCCTTGGGCCTTACCCCAGATCTACTGAATCAAACTCTAAGAGTGGGGCCCAGCAATCTGTGTTTAAACAGCCCTCCGGGGGGTTCTGGGGCACACTGAAGTGTGAGAACTGCTGCTCCCTAAAACCTTCCCCGAGCAGTGACTGCTTCCCAAAGCAGATTTGCCTAGTCCCCTCCACACATTACCATGGGCCTGTTTCCTATTTTTATTATTGTACCCATCCCACTAAATTGCAATTAGCTGCTAACATGTCTATCTCCCCAGTCCAACTACAATTTCTTTGCAGTGTTGCCACGTTCTGTTGCTTTCCAGGTAATATCAGTCTATGTTTATAAATCCTTGGCAGTTTTATTAGCTCTTTTATTAAGGGAACATGCTTCTTAAGTTATATTTAGTCTCCTAAGTCAAACTATGTCAAAGAGAAATATGTAATCCTAGCGAGAGGATTGTCAGAAAATGAAGAGGAGCAGGTGCTTCTATGCTTCCTTGAAGTATCTGTATGGGTAAATGTTGCCCTAATTCTCAATAAAAGTCACAGATCTTAGATGCTGTCATTTAATACTGAACAATAGCCTTTCTCCCGCTCTAAGGATTGCCACCACTTTTCCAACTATCTTATCCCTTGAACTCTAAGGCTGTACACTGAATTTTTTGGCACTTCAAAAAGTGAAAAACAAAGCCTCTGACTATTCCCAGTCACTCCTGAGCATTTCACAGTCTGAGTTTGCACTGTCTTTGTACTAGGAAGAACCTCACTTTTGATCTCAATTAAAAACACTACCACATGTCTGCCATTAATAATGACAGCAATTTACTTCTGTTGAAATTGAAAGGCTTCGATTCACTTTGAAAATCCTAAATGCATTTCACATGGTTTACAGTCATATTTCAAAGCTTTCTTCTCCTTTATAGGTTTTTCTTTCCTTTCTGTTTTTTGAAATAGGCTTAACCTTCAAAGTTTATGGTGGCCATTTGGTGTCTGAAGATATACATCTAGACATACACATATGTATGCATATGTGTGTGTGTTCATATTGATTTTATATTGATGCTGATATTTATATGTTGTGATCAAACAAATAGTTCTGCCGTCTGGAGCAGCTTGTTATTGTTCATGTGAATATAATTTAACTGGTTTTGTTTCTAGAATTTTTACTTGACATGTTGAAAGTCAATGAATCTAATGAAAAATAAAAAGGAAAAAAACCTTGCAATGAGGAAACATAATTGTTTTCAGCAAACCACATGTGCCACCTCAGATGTAGGTTTTATATGGTATTGTCTTGAAAGAGCGTATAATTGGCATGATTTTTAAAAGTAAATCATTAGGAGAAAACCTAAAACAACTAATTAACATTCATCAAATACATAAGGAGAAATGTGATTTTGACCACATCAAATGGCCAATCTTCATGCGCTGAACATTCGAAAAACAGATCCTGATTCAAAGGGATTCTTTTCTCCCCCAAACAAGTGCTAACGTTCTGGAAGGGCTAGATGGGTCCGGAAAGGACACCTGGAAGCAGTTAGGGCAGGACTTCCCAGTATTCAGTAGGAAGCAAATGCTATGCCAGGGACTTGGCTTTCCAAAGGACTCAGGAAACAGGGTCAAAACTAGGTAAATGGTTTGTAAGGTCATAACTTGGAAGATTCACTTTTAAAATTATCTTAAAGCCATTAACAACAAAGTTTGGGTTTTTGACTGGATTTCATTCAATCAAGTAGCCTAGCTGTCCCAGTTGCTGAATAGACACAAAATAAGCCAATGTGCAATCATGCAATTAAGTACAATATAGTGA
This sequence comes from Macaca mulatta, assembly GCF_049350105.2. Classification (NCBI taxonomy): domain Eukaryota; kingdom Metazoa; phylum Chordata; class Mammalia; order Primates; family Cercopithecidae; genus Macaca; species Macaca mulatta. The sequence goes on from NC_133423.1 coordinate 81,390,144, forward strand.
ATCCAGGAAATGTTCTATCTTTAAAATGTTCTATCTTTTTCATCATAAAGCATTTTCATTTATTCGTTAATTTACTTGTTCGTTACTGAAGCAGTGATCGGGTCCATTAGATGCTCCACAGATTAAATCTTTTAGTAATTGTTCAGTAGCTACTATGAACTCCTGACAGATAGTATATTTTATTATATTGCCTTTTTAACTTAAGTTTGTGCCCAAGAGTTGAACAGACCAAATATTTTAGGATTATATATTTATGAAGCCATAACGCGAAAGGCGTAGATAGATGCTGGGGTGGTGATTAATGAGAAACTAGTTGGAAGTGACAATATATTGGTGAATCAAAAGTAGGCAGGTAAATAGACTGAAAATTCAAATGCTGCTGTATTATCTCCACAGGAGTATGCAATTAAAATCAACTAAATATCAATCATAAAGAGCTCAGTTAAAATAACCAGATTTCAGTGAACATACAGAATATGCAAATCTTTGCAATAAAGTTAACATGGCATACATTATCCTGAGCAGACTAATGCAGGAAAAGAAAACCAAACACTGCATGTTCTCACTAATGAGTGGGAACTAAACATTGAGTACACAAGGACACAAAGACGGGAACGGCGGACAGTGAGGCCTACTTAAGAGTGGAGGGTGGGAGGATCAAAAAACTACCTATTGGGTACTACCTGTATTACCTGGGTGTTGAAGTACTCTGTACACCAAACCCCCAAGACATGCAATTTACCTATATAAAAAACCTGCACGTGTATTCCTAAACTTAAACTCAAAGGTTTTTTTATTTAAAGTGAATGTGGCGTAAACATTCACCAAAATTCCACTTTAGAGCATATCATTTATATTAGCCATTTGAAAAAAAAACTGCTATTATTTAGTAAACCAATTATTTAAAATATATCAAAATTAGAGCCTGGAAATAAGCCTTTTAAGACAAATGCAATTAAATTAAACAGATTACTATATTCAAGTGGTCAACAATTTCTGTATGATTTTTCATGTACTGCTAACAGCTATTTTTGACCTTTCCTTATTAATGTAATGTTAAAAATCTCAGTCAATACGTTTATAAATAGTTAAACATGTAAAATTGTACACAGTCTCTCAGGTTAATAATCTTTGTCCTTCACTTCTTATTTGAGACATGAAATTAGCAAATTTCAGTCATCTTCTTGAAGTTTTAAATTTAGCTTTAAATTTTATATGGTGCAATTAAAACACCTTCTAACTTTAGAAGAAAGTTCAATGGAGAAGAGATCATCTTCCACTTGCCTCACCTGAAGGAAAGAAATCAAATTTCTCCAAATTTATAAAACATTTACAGCTGAAGTCTCTTATTACTATTTCTTTTTATCACATTAGTCCTATTGATTAAAGAAAAAAAAGTGTCACACTGCTATGTCCTTAAGGAGACATATAGGAAGACTAAGATTTTTTTAAATGATGAACTAAAGGTAAACCAAGCAATATTTTAAAGCTTATCAATGATACAGAAATCTTGTTCCTGCATGGTTGACTATGCTTCTTTGAAAATCTTGCCTTTGCACTTTGTGATAAAGTGATTTAAATATCTGGCTCTCAGCTCATTTATCTGATTCTCTGCTATAGTGGCTTTGGTGGCTGAAGATGGCAAGACTCACATTACATAGCTACAAATGGAAGAAACTCTATTGGCTGCGAGCACCCTAAATCACAACACTTATTCTTCAATCCCATCCACCAATTTTATCAGCATTTTAGAAATTTACGTACAAAGTTTTCATTTCCTTATTTCAATCAAGATTTTGCAGTGTTCTGTTTCTTTGCAAACTAATTAGAAAGTTTTGCACTTTAATTTTTGGACATTAAATTGGATATTTTAGAGAATTTTCTTTCCAACTGTTTAAAGAGTAGAGATATGAAGGTTTTTGTATTATTTTAGTAACAAAATCATATAATGATTGAAATAATCACGAACATCTATTTTCATCCTTTTCTGCACCAAGTGTTTCTTTTGAAATCCTTCCTCCCTTCCTTCCTTCCCACCTTCTTTCCTCCCTCCCTCCTTTCCTTCCTTCCTTTTTTAAGTCACTTTTTTTTTACTTATTTTTGAGATTTGCTTTTCTAGGAGATAGCTTCCTACCAACCACCCAACAAAAACCCTGCTAGGTAGCTTTCCACTGACATAGAATGAGTTTTTGTTATAGAAAAGGTCAGAATTTCTAAAACATGTTGCCTTTTATTAATGAGAAATAATGCACTACCTATTTGTACATTAGACAACTTTTCTAAGAGCTTTACCATGAGATAGCAGTAAATCTCCGTGTGGTACAAAATATTTTCATGTTAACTCAGAATCTCATTACAAAATATTGTAAGTATTTCCATTCAAAATTCTTAGTGAGGTTAGGCATGGTAGCTCATGACTATAATCCCAGCACTTTGGGAGGCCAAGGCGGTGGATCACTTGAGGTTGGGAGCTCAAGACCAGCCAGGCCAACATGGTGAAACCCTGTCTCTACTAAAAATACAAAAATTAGCCGGGCCTGGTGGCGTACGCCAGTAGTCCCAGCTACTCGGGAGGCTGAGGCAGGAGAATCACTTGAACCTGAGAGGCAGAAGTTGCAGTGAGCCGAGACCACGCCATTGCACTCCAGCTTGGCCAACAGACGGAGACTCCGTCTCAAAAAAAAAAAAAAAAAAAAATTATTAGTGAAAGAGCCAGTGGCTGACACCCTAGGCAGATGGCATGCCACCTGTCATGGACTGGAAGGGAACAGGGAGAAAAGGTGCCTCCTGCTGTGTGGGAGTCCCCATGGGCTCATGGCATTTGATGTGTGATTTGAGACTTCCTGACATACAGACCAACTGAGGGTGATGGGCCAGCCTATGAGTTAAAAATTAGGGAATCTTCAGTATTTCTTATTTTTAACATAAGAATAACAAGGCAAAGTACTGCTATTGCCTTCCTGTCCTGACTAAGGCAGCGGGTGCACGCACACCACGTTGGAAACCTCCCTGGCTTTCCCAGTCATGCCCTGTGGTTCTATCCTCCAGTCTCCAACCTACTTTCCGCCTGGGAAGAGGCAAAGCTATAGCTGCATTGAATGATGTCACATCAACATGTGCCAGTGATACCCTAAAAAGCTCTAGCTAAGTCTGTGTTCTCCCTAGAACACCCTCTACCGACCCAGGGTTAGGGAAAGCTTTGATGATGTTCCATGAACTTTGCTGGCAGGGCTTACCTAGGAGTAAAGGCTCTCTGAGTACAGGGAGGGGCATGAGGAGTTTCTTCAACCTTTCTCAGCACACAGGACTGGGACTCAGATAGCCCAGGCCTGAGCCTGTGACGATGAATATGACACGCTGAACTCACCTCCCAGCAACACAGGCATCCCCGACTTCTCAGGACCACGGTCCCAGGTGCCGGAGATTTGAGTCAGCTCTCCTGTCTGCCCTCTCGTCGCAATGTCCAGCGTTGTCTTCCATCTTCACATCTCAACACGTTACTTTCTATTCCCAATTTGTTTTCCCTGGCTTCATCTCCCAGATGTCTTCTATAAGGAGGCCTGCCAGTTTCCTCCTTCTGAGCTATAGAGAAGATGGAGGCAGTTTCAGGTGGGTTGAGTCAAAGGAAAACACGTGGGCCTTCAGAGCCCAGGTGTCAGCCAGTCTTCAAACCTGGCTTCCTCTTGACACAGCTGCAGGGGCTGGAATCCACTCGGGAGCTCCAGTGCAGAATCAGGCAGCCCCGTGGGGCAGTCATGCAGAAAGCCTGAGTAATTTCAAGGGGCTCCAAGGCACAAAGCCCTCAGGAACACAAAGGGAGTCCTCCTGTGCCTAATGCAGTGAGTAGGAAAGGAACTCTCATTTCTGTGTCTTGTGAGGTGGTAGCACAGACCCAGCCCCTGACCAAGCTCCACTGCCTCCCGGCACGTGTCCCCATGCCTAGACTCTATGCCTTCTCTGTCTTTTCCTCCTATCTTTGACCTCTTTCCTGGCTCAGGACACAGCTTTTCTCATGATCAAAGAACACTTGGATTCTGTGGGAGACAGGAAGCCCAAACCCAGCGCATATGGCTCCCATAAAGGATTTATTCTTCAAGCGTGCTAAGAAGTACAAGAAGAGGCCATGGGAGAGGAATCTTAAGGACCCTCCGACAACACAGGCATGATTCTAACCATCATCTCAGGAGGTAATCAAAGTGCAAGGACCAAACCATCTGAGGGCACTGAATGCCAACTGTGTCCTAGGGACTGTTGTAAACGTCATGTAATTTATTCTTCCAGTTCCATTAGATAGTTATGATGATGATGCTCATTTTTCAGATACAGTAACTGGCATCCAGAGATCTGCTGTAACGACCCCACAAAGCTAGTAACCTCACAAAGCTAACAAATGATAGCGCGGGTTGCACCAGGTCTCCTGACTCTGTCCAGTCCTCTTTCCACCATCCACAGCTCTGTCTCAACTGTCAGATACGTAGAAGGTCTTTAAACACGCGAGCTCACTTCCCACTTCTGAGGCTGTGAGGAAATGGTACTCCCTTCACATTGGGCATAAAGGCAATGAACATAATCCAGGATATGAGAGAAAATTTTCTGCCTTGTCAAACACTCCAAACATCAGTCTATCATCGGCCTCTAGGGAATCAGTTCATTATTACAATCTGAGTGTGCAGACAGTGAGTAGACAACTACAGGAAACTCTAGGGACATCTGCCAGGGTCCTTGTAGTAGACATTTGTCATTTTTGCTAGCCTCCCAGCACGTGAACTCCATGGACGTGATTAGCGGAGGAGCCCACCTCCCACAGAAAAGCTAAAAACGCCTGCCCCCTTGCAGGTGGGGGTTCAGGCATGAGATCTAGGCACTGCCAAACAGCCCATCCACCCTAAGTTTGGATCATAAGCTCGTGGTGATAAGACGAGTTCTCTAGGAATCCCTTCTGCTATGGGTGGGGGCAGCAGGGGCAGCCGGCCACCATTTCAGAGGGGACAGGGGCATAGTTCTAGTGGCTATTCCCAGAGCCCAGGGTCAGTGGTGTCTGTGAGGCAATCTGCACTGTCTGGTGTGATGGTGCAGTGACTATGTCTTTACAAACCCAGCTCTATGCTTTGTGATTAAATTAACCAAACTTAGCCTCTGCTGCTTTACAACCAAGGGGTCTCCTAGCTTGTGCAATCTGATAAGTGGATCCAAGGCTGTGTGGAGTACTGCAGTCTGCTCTCAGAATTGGCTGTGGACACGGGCCCAGGCAAAGGCCAGCATCAGGAGGAGCTCACCTGCTCAGCTTCTCTCTGGGCTGCTCACCCATCACCACGATTGAACTTTCCGTGGTCATCTCACCGAATCTTCACAGCAGCCCTCAGAGATCAGCTCTGTTGCTGCTACCACTTTACAAAGGAGAAAGTAGGTGTTCAAGGGATACAGTGACAGGGCTGGGGCGGGGGTGGCTCATGCTTGTAATTTCAGCACTTTGGGAGGCCGAGGTGGGCAGATCCCTTGAGGTCAGGAGTTCGAGATCAGACTGGCCAACATGGTGAAACCCCGTCTCCACTAAAAATATGAAAATTAGCCAGGTGTGGTGGCGTGCACCTGTAATCAAGGCTACTCAGGAAGCTAAAGCAGAAGAATTGCTTGAACCCAGGAGGTGGAGGTTGTAATGAGCCGAGATCGCACCACTGCACTCCAGCCTGGGCAACAGAGGGAAAGTCCGTCTCAAAAAGAGAGAGAGAGAGAGAGAGAGAGAGAGATCCAGTAATGCACCAGAGTCACACCGATACAGTGAAAACTTCACTGCAGCACATCAGACACTAACGTCCGCACTTCTACCTGCTTCCGCACTCCAGTCTCACCAGCCATTCCTCCCAAACTCAGAGCTATTTATCACTATGCAGATCAGCACCTCGTTGCTAACCCTGACAGGAGTCTAACCTTTGATCCAGCATGAACTGATTTTGAAATGGGGAACAGGTTTCAACCTAGACATTCAGACCTCTGCTGCCAACAGCACAAGTTTGAGACGCCTCAAACAGCCAATTCAAGTCATGTCAAATGCAGCTGTGACCTTCAGTGTAACTGAAAAAAAGTTTGCCTAAAAAACTGTTGAGTACTTAGCCTTAAGGAACAGAACAGAAAGTGCTCTTCCACCATTCGGCAGTCTGTGGCACTGTCTCCTGGGAGCCTGCTGCAGCGTCCTGCCTTAGATGCCGAACACCGCATCACTGATAACACAGTCTAGTGGTGTTACGTTGCCAGACCATGAAACACTCTCAGAATCTTCCCTGAGCCTCTGATCAGCTGCCTCTCTGCCTTGGCCCGTTCAAACTCTCTTTTGTCATCTGTGTTGAGGCTGGGCAAGGCCGTCATGGAGTTGGGACAATACAAAAATCAGTGCTCTGAATGCTCATTCAATGCAGATACAAGGCCCAATAATGCCTCCCTGTGCATGGGTCTTGTTGAACAGATGGTTTGTTTTAGTGTTACAAAGCCATGTTGTCCAATCTAGTGACATGGCTCCACTTCATACAAAAGGAGTGGGTTCTGGACTCTATGGTTTTAATATTGTTCTTTTTTGTATGAATATTCATGTTAAAATGCTCAAAGAAGATTGTAAACTGGCTGGCAGTATTAACTTTGTCCAATTCTGCTTTGATTTCCTCTAACTTATTCAGTTTATTCATATTACCATGTATATTTTGTAAATGTATGAAGTGAGCACCACACACACGTGCAGACACACACAAGCTTGATTGTTTAACGACTGCCTGAAGATGGCTTCTTTCGGGTAATAACATACAATGTCATTTAATACTCTTTTTTTCTTTGTGTAAATTCAGGCTGTATTTTAGTCACTCTGCATATTTTATGAACTTTAAATTGCACCCCAAAAAGAAAATGAAAGCTAAACCATCCCATTTCTGCTTTTGTAACACAAGTTTTGTAAAAACTTTGTAAGAACTTGTACCTCCACTTGAAATGAAATTAACTTAATGGGTTGAAGACACCACATCTTCATAGTGCTAGAAAAAGTCGTTCTACTTCGAAAGAAGAAAATAAACAAAGGGGAAATTTCGAATAAACATGGACAGTACACCTCTCAGTAGGACTAAAAGAAACTTCTCTTTGCATTTCCCATGTCTTTTAAAGAGTCATGAGGCTTGCTGTAGTCCACAGAAATGTTTTTAGGTTTTTTCTTTGTTTTTGTCTTTTTGTTTCTATTTATTTTAACTTCAAAGAGTTTTGTATCTAAATGGAATAGAAAGTGCAAAAAATTGCATGGGGGGTGCGGGCAGGGTGGCTCATGCCTATAATCCCAGCACTTTGGGAGGCTGAGGCGGGTGGATCACAAGGTCAAGAGATTGAGAGCATCTTGGCCAACACGGTGAAACCCCGTCTCTACTAAAATACAAAAAAATTAGCTGGGCATAGTGGCGTGTGCCTGTAGTCCCAGCTAACTGGGAGACTGAGGCAGGAGAATCACTTGAACCCGGGAGGCGGAGGTTGCAGTGAGCCGAGATCGCGCCGTTGCACTCCAGCCTGGTGACAGAGCGAGACTCTGTCTCAAAAAAAAAAAAAAAAAAAAAAATTGCATGGGAAGTCTGGTAAGAACATATCTTTGCTTTCATCTGCAAGATTGGCAAACCTCTAGCAATCCTATGGTGTCTGTCAAGGTCTGTACCATTTATTTATTTAAGCCAGGTACACTGTTATGGCAGACATTTATGAGATCAAGGTCCCAAATGTCAAGACAGACTATTTATCTTCTCCTTAGATAATACCAGAGTAATTTGCTTAGGTCTTGGGCCAGCCACCCCTCACTCCACCCAGCCCCAGGCCACTATCACCACTTTTGGGGCCCTTGACACGTCTTGAGATCCATCTAGAGCCTGTGAAATCCACCCCAACACAGCCTGCTACTTGCAGGTATCCTCAGGTTTTTCCATCTCACAGTGTTCTTGGACAATACGGAGGATCATCACCGTATTCAGTGCCAGCCCTCACCAGCTGTGGAATGCATCAACTGTTCATCTATTGGAAAGGACCTCGGGAGTGGGGCCACAGGCCAGCAGGGGCAAGCACTAGAGATCACAGATGCCCAGCTTGCTAGTGTTGGAGAAATCACCACTAGGAAATGGAAGAGAGAGATCAGGGCAAAGTGTGGAATAAAAAGTTGGTAGTCTTTGGTTAGCGCCCTGCATGTGAAGTCTTTCTCAGTAATACCTATATCCCCTCTCTCCCAGGAGGAGAAGGGAGGGAAAGGAAGGGGAGGGAAAACGAGAGGAAGGAGGGAACCGCATGTGAGAAGCAGACAAACCTAAAAATTCAACTAACAGGTATGGTGGCGATCTGTAGACAAGTCCCACTCTTCCTTTTTGCTTTCACATGGGAAAGAGAAAGGTTTTGCAACCTGATTAATGGCTCAGATAATTGAGATACTGGATCTATATTACATAAGGTGGAAAACAGAACAGAACTAGATAACATTTACAAGTTAGAACAGAACCAAAAGACAACACTCAGTGACGTTACCAAATTCCCCACCCCCGGCTAAAATCAATAAATAAAACGACCACAGCTATAACATAAATGAAAGAGAAATCTGGCTGGCCCAGGGCTCAAGATAAACACAGCAAAGCCAAGTCTCCACCACTCCCTCCAAACTCACACTCCCAGAGGGGGAGGGCGGTCTCTGAAACACAGGTCAGTGGTTCACCGGTGGTAAAGGTAACAGTGACACATCATGAGTGCCATGGAATTCCACCTTTCCAGGTCTCTTCTGGCTCAGGGCTTCATTTGCAGTTTAAATGCAAAAATCCAGATAAAGGGGAATGCTTTTGGACTTACAAATTATTTATATTTTAGCATGAATGCGTTTGTGACATCAATTCTTATTTTGTTAAGAAAGGAAGACAGAAGACATAAGAATACTCTGGTATCTTTTGGGAGGATGAGGGCAGAAAAAAGAAGCCCAAAGAGATGAATGTGGAGTCCTGCAAAGCAGAGCACAGCATGGGGGACCTGGGAGTGAGAGAAGCTGGGAAGTGTTTCTCACTGAAAGTCTTTCATCCAGTCCGGCTGCTCTTCTGTGCTTTCCTAATGAAAGTAGTGGTGTACTGACTGCATGGTGCCTGAAATACAGTGGATACTAAGTAAATATTCATTGAATGTATGCGTGACTCAAAGTAGACATGGAAAACCCGTGTTCATGTTCCAAGCAATAGTCATAATAGGTGGCACAGGATGTGGGAGGACTTAAACAGAGGCAATCAGAGCTGCAGCCCCTCGGGCCACCGCACTTGACCACGGATGAAGCACATTCAGGAATCAGACAGTGCATTAAGTACTTTCCATCATCCACTTCCCTAATCCACCATTGACTCTAAGCAGCAACTCGTATTGCTCTTAGGACCACTGGCTTGCACGAGGAGTCACAGGTGACAAGTGGTAGAATCAGAATTTTCATCCTGTTCCGACAAATCCCAAAGCCTGTACTCTTAACCACAGGTGATGCTGCCTCCCTTCTTGTGGAAAAGGTGAAAATACCATTATGATTCTTTCAACTCTTATCACAAGTGTTTGGCAAGACCTTAGATATAACTTAGTAGATTCTCTCAGGCAATTCTGGAAAACCACTGGTTTTCAAATGAAGAGTGTATCTGTCAGCAGTAGTTCCCACACACATGTGACTATACTTGTCACTGTAGAGACCTTAATTTTCAAAAACATACATGTGTAAGAGGAAGAATCAGATTTGGTTCTCAGTAAAGCTTTGTGTAACAAAAAAAGGTCTGACATGCTTCTCTCTTTACTGCTTGGCTATCTGTATACAGCAGCTTTCTTCGAGGATTGCGCTGCAACATTTCTTTTCCTTAATCTTCTTTTTTTTTTTTTTTTTCAGATCTACCTATTCTCTGGCTGGCTGGAGAGAGATCATTTGATTTTCAAATTATTTTGGTAACAGATTATCTCAGTTTTTGCTTGTCCAGAAGTCCCTGGCCACAGCCGTGCTTAACCAGCCACCTATCTCTTGGAGCTAACCTGGCCAGTGGTAGATAGAATAGAGCATCTTTGTCAGCATCACTTATGATCCAAGGTGAGGATTTAGGTCTTGGAGCTGGACGACACATACATGAATGTGTCCTCTGGTGGTAGTTGTAATAACTCCTGACTGGAAGCACTTTATAGTTCTTCCATTCCAGCATCTTCTACACTCCAGTGGTCAGACCCGCATGAATGAATGCTTGGGTTCCATGGCAGGGATTTCTCCCTGGCAGAGTGGGAGGTGAGTGTGTAGGAGGGGATGGGGAGGGTCTTTAATGCAAAATGTTGTGCAGGTGATTGGTCAAGATTTAAAACCCAAGCTATTGAATTCAGTACAATAGGCTGGGTCAACCACCTTCAGATGGCTTTATAGCAAGACGACCCACCTTGAAGAGTGTCTGCTTTCATGAGGTCTGTCTGCCACAGTGGCTTCCATGGAATTGGTGACAAGGTGGACCAAGTTAATTTCAGCTTGGGGTGGGAATGACTTCGTCTCTTTTCCATAAAGCGTGAACCAACTGCTGCCCTTATCGTCCCTGCCCTGTATTCCTGGAGGGCCACTGGTCTTAGCATACTCGGCACATCCAGCTATGCAGTGGCAAAGAATGTTTTCTGTACTTTATTCTGCATTAAAATACGGGAAAGACAGTTTGAGGACCTGCAAAGTATGGCAGAATGCACACGGGAATGTGGCCTCTGACGTCTCTGCTTGTGTATCACTCTCCCAGGCAATCCAGGCCTGCTCTGCAACAAGAACAGATTCTTCTGGAATGTTCTCCCGATGGCTCACCCTCATGGAAGCACAAAGGCCATCCCACAGAGGGGCACAAAGGAAACAGCTAGGACGAGCAAGGTGAACACAACACAAAACAACACTCGCAAGTACCGCAGGTAAGACTGAATTGTTTAGTTTACAGTGTTAAAAGATTGTATAATGGTTAGAAACCAGGGGCTTGTGGTGAAGTAGCAAATACGTGGATACCAGAACGGGAAAGCCTAACATATCTTTAGAAGCAGCAAAGGTGGAATTGATGCAATGAAGAAAGGAATTTGTGATGTGGAATTCATATTTAACAGGCATCTGGCATACAATTAATTGAATACACATAATGTTTCATAAGGCCCTTGCTTTCCAAGTTTTTAATCATTACGAGAGATAAAATATGACCCCGAAGCAGAGGAAGTGGAATTGGAGGTGGAAGAGGCCCTAAAATGAGATGAGGAGACCTGGAATCTAAACAAGCATTCATACTCAGGAGAAGGTCTGACTTCTAGAGGTCTCGGTTTCCTTGTAGCCCTAAACCCTCCACTGAGACTCAAGGCTTTCTTCCACCCATCACGGGTGGACACCACCTCCCTAAGATGAAGAGTTCTACCTCAGTGCTGCTTGCATCTACTTCTAGTGATGATTTTGGAGTTGCTCAACCCTTCTTGAGTTCCAAGAGAAAAGCACAAAGGTCTGGTCTAAATGCCAGCAGTACAGCTTTACAGTTTACCACCTGCTGCATCCCTGGGACACCTGCAGACACCACATCTGATGGAGACTGCGCTCATCCAACTATCTCGCTGGGGGAGATGTTTCGTGCCCGCTGATGTATGGCCATCCCCACTGACATAAGATCAGCCAACTGACTGACCTCTCATGCCCAGAGACTCCTGCCTAAACTTGCTGTCCTGTAGCTCATTCTGGGTGAGCTCATAGCCATGTTGATCTTCTGTTCTATAAGTTCTCCAGGCTTGGTTGGTGTCCTTGACCCTGCTTCAAGAAATTCTCCTTACCACCGCAGAGCAACGTGTGCTGAGTATGCAAAGACTTGGAGGCTCTCCAAGAACACAGGGATTGGGAGTAGAGGCAGCAGATGATTCAAGCTTTACTCAAGTAACGCTAAGCCGTTCCCGTAAGGCTAAGCCATTCCCAGACCAAGCTGAACTTAATATGGCACACATTATGATGCTAGTCTCTTCTCCAGTATGATTTGCCACCATATTAGCGGCTGTTCATTTAACTCAAATGGGTCTATTGGAGTAAAACATTTGGCTTCATCTCATCACTCCAGAGTCTGTGAAGAGTTACTAATTTAGGCACTGGGCTAAAGCCTATGAAAAATTTAGAGACACATTGTAAGACAATAAACTCTACAAGCATGTAAGGTTTTCTTAGGTTTATAGGGTTCATTTATTTTTGACTCTGGGGCATGTTTTTTGTTTGTTTGTTTTTGTTTTCGTTTTTGTTTTTTGAGACAAGATCTCTGTCTGTCGCCCAGGCTGGAGTGCAGTGGTGCAATCGTAGCTCACTGCAGCCTTGACCTCCTGGGCTCAAGAGATCCTCCCACCTCAGCCTCTCAAGTTGCTGGGACTAGAGGCATGTGCCACCCTGCCTGCCTGATTAAAAAAAAAAAAAATTGTAGAAACAGGGTCTTGCAGTGTTTCCCACGATGGTCTCAAACTCCTGGTCTCAAGCAATCCTCCGGTCTTGGGTTTGTGTCTGTTTATAGAAGTTTTCTCTTTTTGTAAGGACAAAGGCATCAAAGTCACTAAGTTCTGTATGTGAAAATAAAACACATTGTAAGTTAGCGCCTGGTATGCTCTCGCAGAACAGAAGGTACATACTCTCAGCACCTGCAGAGGCATCTCAAAACTCTCTGAACTTCAAGTTTGCGTCTCCACATTAAAACAGCCTTGGCTGTCCTCTGACCCTCAAAAAATTGCATGGTGATCAGAAGAGACCATGTATTCGAAAAATCTTTTGAGCATTTCAAAGTGTTACACAACTGTGGAGATTAGGCATCATGTGAACTTTGTGATGTTGAGTTTGGTGGCTCAGAGGACTGTTTCGTTTTCGCTTAGCTCTGCTTTAGAGACCTAACTTTCAGCTAGATGAAATGTGATTTCTTATGGCTCCTCTCCCTGAATATGCATAACCCAAAGCAAACACACACAAACGTGTACATTCTAAAAGGACTACTCAAGTCCTAATACTGAAAATTTCAGACATTCATGGCAATGGGCAGCATTTTAGTGGGTTAGCTGGACCACCTGCCTATCTTATAGAGTGCAATAATCTGTTTCAAACACTAAAACGTTTGAATATTTTATGCACGAAATAGTGAACTGTAGTACCAACCAGATACCAACTGCAACAAATGTCCAAATAGCCTATGTAACATTCCCATCTTTCCCCTTTAGCTTGAATGTCTCAAAACACATCTAAATCAATTTTTCTACTTTCTACTTGTTTTTTTGTTTGTTTGTTTGTTTGTTTGTTTTTGGTCTAGTCTTAGAGCTGAAAATAGCACCTTACTGAGAGCCAGAAAACCCAGTGACACTACCCCTTTAAAGTTGTGACTCTTAGGCAAACTACTCTTTGGCCTCAGTTTTCCCATCTGCAAAGAGAGACTAGTAATAGCTGAATTATCTCAATGAGAGATAAGCAACACTGAATGTAATGTTACAATGATGTAATCAGATGGTAGACTGCCACCCCAGATGGTCAGCTGAAGTAAAACATATTTGGTTTCATATAATCAAAACATAGTGAATTAAAGGAACAAAGTTATTAAAATGTTTGATACATGATTAATTGTAATAGGACTAATCTTACAATTTTTCATCTTGTACAATGTTTCTCAAACTTCCTTTTTATTATTGCCCCTGAAGAAAGCTTTTTAAACATTTTCTTCTACTCATGCCATTAGATTGTAAGTACCATGGATACACTTTACATCTGTTTAAGTACTGTCTTTCTGAAGGGCTATAAATCATTGTAATATCTAAGAACCAATTTTTGCTCCCTTGGGGGCAATTTTGCTATTGTTGAGAATGTACAGTCTAATCTAAACTCATTATTGTCAGTGAATTACTATTTAGGGTACACTTATGTAGCACTTAACTATGTGCAGGTGTATGCTGCTATTATCCCCATGTTATAGACGGGGAAACTGGGGCACAGCCAGATTCAGTAACTTGCCCAGGGTCATAGAGCTGAGAGATTGTGCCCAGGGAATCTGGCTCCTTAGAATCGTGCCAGGCTGCCTCTTATTTGTCGCATTTGTTTGAGTGTTGCTATGTGTGCCATAACAACCTCGGGCATGCTTGCAGTGAATACCAGAGCTTTTTTATCTTCCTGTTTCTGTAGTTGGGTGCCGAAGTGGCTTAGGGTGGTGTTGGCTCATAAAGACTCTTTTTTGATGGTCTGATCTTATCCTGCCTCATTTACGAGTCCAACAAATGCCCATTATAGAAGGACTTGTGAAGGGACGGGGGGGAGGAGACACACACATAATACCCGATTTTCTTCCTGCCTTCAAAGGGCCAAATAATTTAGTTGCGCAGATAAAGCAGTTGGACATAGAAGGCAATCGGCACTAAAAGGAAGAATCGTCTCTAAGTCACATGAAGGTACAGACAAAAACGCTATTGAGGTCCTTGAGTGTCCCCTGTCCCTGAGGAGGTCTCATATCTTCCTCCAGTGGGAAGGGTCCCTAGTCTTCTCATCAGTCCCCAAACAGACTTGTGACAGAGGGTAAATGAACAGTGAAGCCGAATCCGCTTCACCCGTATCTGTTCCTGTTTTCAGGTGGTTGTACGTATGTGTGTGACACTCAGCAGTTGGTCAAAACATGAACGAATGTTTGCTAAGCTCACAAACATTTTATTTGTTTTCTCTGATAAATGCCAGGAGTATAAAATGGAATTTAACATTTAATTTCTTAACCTCAGAGGTTGTGTTGCTCAGGGATACACCTCAACTGCATTTTATTTTCAAAATAGAGCTTGTTCTAGTTAGCGTGTTTAAAAAGGATATATCCTTAAAAAGGATAACTCAAAAATATGCCCCCTTCTAAGGACCCCTTGGGATAATTTCATCGTCTTGGCCTCTGAGGGAGCTGTGTAGGATTTTTGAAATTTTATGTCTACCATTTCTCAAAGTCCTGCTGTGGGCAAAAGACTGAAAATACTGGCTTTGGTGCTAAAAGGGGATCGGTGATGACTCAGCCACTCCTGGCCTTTGAACGCTTCCAGTCTGTGGGAATTTAATGTAACCTCACAAGCTTCGAACTGATATCTGACAAATTTCAAGAAAAGTCTATTCCTGGTGACATTTTGCAGGCTCTGAGGACTCAGAGGGTAGTCAAATGCTTTCGACCGTACTCATAGTTCGCTGTGTTCTAGAATCCATGTTTTAAATACCCTGGCCCTTCTTAGAACGAAAAGGCCTAGAATCTCAGAAATTCCAAATGACTAAATTACTTGCACAATGGTCCAACTTTATACCAATTTTCACAACGACTGCGTTAGAAAACCAAACTGTGGCCCAGGTTTTAAGAGGCATTGGTCCTTGTGCCTCCCAGGACAACAATGAAACAGAACTTTCTACTCCTCTGTGCTCACTGAAAATCAAGACACCCTCCAAAAAAATCAAGCCAAGGCGATCACCCAAGCTCTACATCCCAGGAAATTTACTCATGACTGAGCGTTCCTAGGGAAGAGCAAAGGTCTGGTTCTGACTCAAAGACAGGCAACTATAGAGGCTCAGAGTTAGGGCAACTGCGCTTGTGGAAAAAGACTGCTTGGTAGACATGTGAGAGGCCTCATGAGTTGGTGACTGAACAAATCACAGGCGTTCCAAGTGCACTGGTGATGTGTTGTGTGGCTGGGAACTTAGCTCGTATGAGTTTCCTCTTCTTCATCAGCATGGCCAAGGCTATTTATGAACAGCTCTGGATATTCTAACACACTTGTTGATGCTCTTAAGGGGATCCTGTCCAGCTGTCCCTGCCAAGGACACTCCCATTATCACCAGGACCTGGGCTCCACACGCTCCTGCTTGAGGCTTGGGTTCTCATAAGTGGTCTGGGGAATCCCCTGTGCTTGTTTCAGGGGTCCCAATTCTGTGCTGGATTTAACAGCCACTTCATTACCTCCCTAGCAATGCCTCTTTCCCAGTTCTATTACGCTAAGCATATATCCACAAATAACCTCCCTAAGACAAATTTACATGTCTTCCTTTTTCTTTCATTATTCTTCTCCAGAAGGAGGTACATTAACAGCAGAAGTAAAAAGTAATGCAGAAAATGCACCCTATCCTCGGACAAATCTAGATCTTCTCGACTGTTGGACGTTGCGGGGACATTTTCAGGGAGTAGTCACTCTGGCAGGATGTTATGTTGAGGGTCGAGTATTTAAATCTGTGACGCTACATGGGGGAAATAAACTGGCAAAACAAATTTCAAACTGCTGACTTCATTCTGGCTACGTTTATACCACACCAGTAAAACCAGTTGGAAAAACAAAAATTGAAGCAACTTGACTGTCAAAATGACACCAAATTACAGCTGACCTATTGGTTTTATCCTTTTTTTAATAACAAAATCAAAAAATTAAGCACATACATGACCTAACTGTTCTTCTAATATGTGATGAATAACCTAAACATTTTTCCATTACTGTCAACCAATTTGCTTATACAAAAATGCACCATCCCTAGCACCCTCTTACGCCATTTGCTTGTTTCAAATATTCTTTGATAGACTAAAAGGCATCAAATGACTAAAAGATATTGAAAAACTAAACACCGCCTCATATGTGTTTTTGGTGACAAGGCTTTTGTTCTGCATAACCAGCCAAGTATGCTGTTTACATCGTTTCCAACTGCCCCACATTTGTGAAGAAGTCAAGCTCTTGGTTTAAAATGAAAATTTGATTGGTCCTTGGCAAACATTCAAATCTTACAAATCATAGCCTGCTACCCAAGCCTAGCAACCATGATGAGAGAATGATTAGGAACAAAGTCAGGCTCAGGAAGATGTGGCAGAGGAAGACTAACGCAAAATAATGCCTGCGCTCATAGGCATCGCTTTCATGATCTTCTTTTTGCCCACACAGGTATTCTTTCATCTTCAAGATTTGCAAACAGTAGCACGTTAATCTTCACAACGTCCTTGTGAGCTGAGCAGCTGGTACATGTTATGATCCTCTGTATTAACGATGGAAAGATGATAATGATGGTGATAAAAATTAAGACACATCAAACAGCGTCAGCACTATCACATCAAAACACCCATGGATTTCTCAGGTTAAAAGAAAAGAAAAGTGGAAACTGTCAAAGGTATTCTCATCTATTTTACTATTATACTGTTGCTAAGATCCAACTAGTTTTGAAAGTCTAACACATAAGGAGTTGAATTATTGCATTGTTCAAAGGGGCAGAGAATTCTCTCAGGAAATCAGGCATTTATTTTAATTTTTTTTTTTTTTTTTTAAATGAAAAACACTAGCAGAGTTGAGTCCAGAAATGTTCTCGAGACTCCACTGGGTCTCCTGTGTGCTCTCTATCCTGGTGTGGAGAAGAGGTGACATTTGCCTCAGGAGAGGGAAAACTCCTGGGAGAGGCGAAGGTCTCAAGCAGGCCCTTGGCAGGGGAGGGACCTTCCAGGTAAATCAGATGGCTACTGCCTTGTACCCGCCCTGGAGAACGAAGGACCCCAGGGGAAACTCTTCCTGCCTTTGGGTCTTAAACGCCCATGTAGTCCCCCCTCCCCCACAAGACCGCGGGACACAAATAAAATCAGCGTGATTGTGGTGATTAAATCTGCCCTGGGAGAGCAGAGGACTCGGCGAAGGGGCCTAAGTGCACGTTCTTAGACTGACAGGGAGCGTTTCTCGGAGATTTCTCCCGTGTTTCAACAAGTCATTTGCCTCGTGAAAGGGGGAGGAAAAAGTGAACGGGCTCCTGCCGCCTATACCGTGCCCTTCGCAGGTTGGGGCCTGTGACAAGGCTCCCTGTGCTCCCCAGAGGAGCCAGGCACTGCGCCGGGGCAGGCGATTTGTAGCGAAGACCTGCCCCGCACCCACGAGGGGGCCCAGCGCTGAGGCAACCTCACCCCCAGCAGCCCTCCAGGCCTCTCTCTGGCCTCCCCGCTCTCCCATGCCTGCGCGCTGGCACACACCCCGGCTCAGCAGGCCGCTTTGCTCGGATCCCACGCGAGGCCTCCAGCCTCGCCGCCCGCAGCCCCTTCGAACACCTTTCCCCAGTGGCGTCGGCGGAGGCGGGAGGGTGACCCGCGCATTCTCTTTCCTGGCGGGCGGGGTGCGGGGCCGAAGGTTCCCAGCCCCTCCACGGAGGAAGCGCGCCCGGAATGGGGGGCGGGGAGGAGAGAAAGGGGTGCGCAGAGCCAGAGGGAGGCAGAGGGCCCTGGAGGGAGGAGAGGAGGAGGGGAGGATGGAAGGGGTAGGAAGCTGGGAGAGGAGGGGTAGGCGAGAGAGGGGAAGGAGGGAAGCGGGAGGGGAGCGGGGGAAGGAGGGGCGGCCGGAGTGGGAGGAGGGGAGGCGTTGCCCGACGCGCCCTTTCAAGTCTCCGCGCTCCCCCCGGCGGCGGCTGCCCGGGGGCGGTGGCTCGGCGTCGCCTCCCCCGACCGCCCCCTCCCGGGCCCCTCCTCCGTGCCGCGGCCAGGCTGCCCCGCCGGCGGCGCCCTGGAAATATGAAGAGACGCTGCAGCTGCGGTGGCGGTGGCGGCCACTGCAGCTCGGAGCGGCGCACGCGGCGGCCGGGGCGGGACGCGGGGCCGGGAGCGGAGAAGTCGGGGCGGGCGGCAGAGAGGCCGGGACGCGGACCGGGCCGGGGCGCCCACAGCCGCCCGACGGCGCCCAGGGAGCGCGCGCCCCGCATCCCCGCGCCTCGCCCGCCGGGCATGGGGCGCGCCGCAGCCGCCTGAAGCCCCGGCCTGGCCCGGCCGCACCCGGCCGGAGGCGGAGGGCAGAGCGCGCGCCCAGCTGCCCGGTCACCAAATCGGAGCGCAGCGTGCGGGAGGGCCCAGAGCAGGACTGGAAATGTCCTGGCCGCGCCGCCTCCTGCTCAGATACCTGTTCCCGGCCCTCCTGCTTCACGGTGAGTTCCCGAGGGCCACTGGAGCGCGCCCAGACGGAGGGGGCAGCCGGGCGCCGCGGAGTCCGCGGAGGCTTCGGGTCCGGATCGCGGCACGGTCTACACTGTCCCCTCGGCGGGGCGGATCCGAGGGGAGCAACGCGCCGACTGTGTCAGCCCTGGGAGAGGGGGCTCTGCCCGCTTTCCTAGGCTCGGAGCCCTCTACCCCAGGGCGCCCGGAGCTCTTTGCTGCGCGACTGTTCTTTTTGGAAGGGTAGAAGCTCTCGCACGCAGACACCTTTTATGTCCAGAATCCTTTGCATCCAGTCCGAGGGAAACTTTCGTCCACTCTGCTGGATTTTCTAACTGTACACTGCCATGAAATCGCCGGCTCTGCGAGCCTTTTTCCAAAAGGTCAGAATGCAGCAGGCTCTTGATGTGTTCCAAGCTTTTAGGAGAGCGGAAAGAGAAACTGATCATTTGGGAAGACGCATCTGTCTGCCTTCGGAAAACTAGTGTTTGTTGTCTGCCTGCACTTTGCCTCCCGATTGAGGCGGGGTTGTAGGGTTTTCTCCCAAGTGGACTGCTGCGTTCTCTGGGTGTAATTTTAAGAAACAGGGGACTCCTATTAGCCAAGATTTAAGCATTATAACCAGTCTCCTAAGGTGCACCCAAACTTGACGCCCCATTTCCTGGGCTTCCTGTGCCACTTTTCCCCAGGGGTTCTAGTAAACCTTTAGCTAGAGAACATCAGCCCTTTCAACGGGTTCCAGAAATTGCACTGAAAACACCAAAACAGAATTTCTTTGGGGTGAACAAGGCAGGTTTTTATGGCGCGTCGGGTTCATAATCCTGACAGGCCGTGGCAGATCACGTCGTGTTGATATGGGTGTCCTGAGCAAACTGTCCCTAATGGTCAGACACCTGACATTTCAACAGCATGACTTCACGGCTCTCCTTCCTCAACACCCACCGCAGCCACCCCAAACCTGCAGCGGGCTCCAGCTTCAAAATGCATGGTAGCCAGGACTGAAAGTCAGGCTGAGGACCTTCCCTCCGGAGGGTCGAGGGATTGTTAACCCACAAGCCACCGGGATGCCGTTTTCTTTGTAGTCCTGCCCCAGGTGGATGGCTTGCATAGCTCCACAGTCTTTGTGAACTTGTCTGGCTGGGCCAGACCTGTCCAGTTGCCAAGGTGTACTCAGAGCCCCAGTGATCCCAGAATTTTAACAGTCGGGATAGAAGGCTTGCAGTTCGAGGGCAAAAAGAGAGAAGGTATAATTATAGGGTTGGACTCCTAGGCCCATCTGCTTAGAATTACAGAGCAGTTTTAATCTTTGGCTGAAACATGAAACAAATCAGAGCCAATGAACAGATCAAACAGCAGCTGCCACACACAAAAGAAAAAAGAGAGAGATGAAACAGGAAAAATTGTCCCCCTTAAATTGTTGTAATATCTGTGAAGAAAAAAAGATAGTATGGTCAAATGATTTTAAAATTTAAAAAATTACTTGAAAGCTTGGCATGAACAGCATTTTTGGGGGTAAAATAATTGCCTTTTAAACTACAAAAGTGATCCTCAGAGATGCAACCTAGTGTAACTCTGAACATGTTCTCCCTCTTTTGAGAGGTAGGAGTTGTAATTACACTTCCTATTTAGCAGTCCAAACTGGGGTAGTAATGGCTGACAGGTAACAAGAGCCCAAGTATATCCTCAATGGGGACAGGAGCCCCAAATTTCCTGAGTTTGAAAATGTGCATCTGGAATCTTCCCTAACTCTGGGGATCGGGGGAGGAGGGCTCCCCAGACCCCATGGTGTTGGGAAGGGGATGGGGAGCAAGGAAATAACTGGGAAGGGTAGTCTGAGCATAAATGGGAGCACAGTGGAGCCAGACCGTGTGCGTGCTGATATGTGTGGGTGCATGTGTGTGTACACATATGTGCATATGTATTTTGAAGATAAGATAAAAAGGGAGGTTTGCAAAGTTGAGTTGGATGACATAGATAAACCTATGAAAAGTTATCCAATTTCAGAATGGATCTG
The DNA here is from genome assembly GCF_049350105.2 of Macaca mulatta. NCBI lineage: Eukaryota > Metazoa > Chordata > Mammalia > Primates > Cercopithecidae > Macaca > Macaca mulatta. The sequence goes on from NC_133423.1 coordinate 81,411,090, forward strand.
CAATGGCACAGTTATTAAAACTAAAGTTGCTCAAAGATCTACTTAGATCCAGCAGAGAGTATCAGACTCTAGTGCAGAAAATAAACAGAGGAAATCATTGTTCAAGTTATAAATCCTCAGGATTCAAGAAAGGTTTGCCATAATTAGCAAGGATAATGTAAAGCACTAGAAAAGAATGGGATATTCTTTCTTTCCCCTTTTCCCCATTGACATCTACTTAATTGAAGTAGTTTTAACAACAAACGGGTATTACTCAACCTAACCAAGGGAATGGTTTGCTGAATATTCCTACTCAAACTGATAGGCGCTTTGCAGGCATTTAAGAAGTCTGTAGTAACAGATGGAGCGTGATCATATATTTAAATAGAAGTTATAAATCTGAAGGCAATTCTTGAAATCTTCTTAGAATGGATTAGTGGTTCTTTTCCTGATAAACAGGCATTTTATTTTCCTAACCATAGGATACCATTTGTCTATTTATGGGTCAACTTAGTAGATAAAAGCATTTGTTCTAGGGCGTTGAATGTTCCTGTGACAAACTTTAATAAATTTAGTTTCACACATCATTTAGAGATGATTTGTTAACACCACCAAGTCAGGTTAAGAAGTGCAAGAAGTGCATCCTGCGTGGGGATGCAGTAGATAACCATTATGTTTGGCATCCAGTCTTTGTTCAGTTTTGTGGCTACTTCTATTTCAATTCACTGCAATTTATAAATCATCCCTAAATCCTATCACTGAAATGAGGCTCTGGCAAGACTTGGGCCTGTTGTTTATTTAAGACTGCAAATGTGGTGCGAGACCCAAGTTCAAAATTTGATGGCATAAAAGTATACATGTCAGTTTTCCTTTCCTCCTCTTCAAATTCTGAAAACAATTGCAATACTTAATCCAAATAAAGCCTATTTAATGTCATGAAGGTATGCAGCTGGAAGATGTCCATTATCACTGTTTTCTTTGCTTAGATAAAAGCCACAAAAGTTTCAGATGTCAAATGCTAGAAATCATTCAGCTCCAAAACACAGATTAGCATGAGGTATCCAGAATAATTGTGACTGTAATGCCACAGCGGAGTGCCTGATTCTCTTTGCTAATGGAAACATTTGATTTTGAGTTTTGGAGCTGATGTCGGGAGAGATGTTCTATTCCCACACCCTGTTTACTTTTGTAGAATTCGTTGACTTTTCTGAGAGGTGAAGGCTCTTTCAGCTCTCCCCTTTCATTAAAGCATATTCTGTCAAGACTTTTAAAAACTTTGCAGGTTGCCAGATGAGAGTTTAACCAACACAATGTGAGGAAACATTTATATAGGGTTAAATAGAAATCTTTGAAAAACTATTTTACTAAGGACAGTTTTTGTGGCCAAAGAAACATTGTCTTTCTTGCACTCTTTTCCCCTCTCTTAGTCATAAAAAGAAAATGAGATCTTGAAAAGAAGCATGACTCATCTGTACCCAACAGGGGCAAGGGTCTTAGACAGATGTTAAATATCCTCTTGTTAAATACATTGACAAGCCAATTTCATTCTTTTATACTAGCCAAGTTCATTCTTTTTCCCCTTAAATGAGAAAAGAACTAAATATAGGTGGGTGATATGTCCGTGTAATTGCATATACTACTATTTAGGGACAGACTGATGACAATATAATCAATCAAAGGGAGGCATAAAACATTTCAGACCAGAAATAGAAGATGATGTGTTAGTGATTATTGTCTACATCGGTTGAAAGATACACAGCAGGCATGTCTTCGGTAGGCTCTTCCCCTGGAGTTGAAGTGATCGCAGGGAAAACCAGGAAAAAATCCACTACCGTCCTCCAAGTGTGAGTTCTTAATGGGTTGGTTTTGTGGACACAGGCCATTGCTTAGTCCTCGCCAATTTGGGAATAAAATTATTCTGGAAAGTCATGTGATAGGTATGTACATCTCAAGGTTGGAGAAAGGATATGGTATCACCCTAAAATTATCAAGAGTATTTTGTTCTGCAAAGGTTTTCTGGTTTCATTCATTCAGCTAACCATTTATTCAGTAAGTTCATCTATGAGGGCCTACTACGTGCCAGGAGCCACCATTTGCCAGGTCTAGTGGCTGAAAGGGAGTGTTCCCCCTTCCTTGAGGATTCTTGAAGAATATATAGGGGAGGGAAGAGAAGAAAAACTGAATGTAGAGCCTCAGAGCTGAGTGGATGGAACACTGCGGTTGATTGAACTATTTTCCCTGCTGGGAATCCCATAAATGTGCGCGCACACACACACACGCACACACAGACCCACACACAGACACACACACAGACACGCACACACACAGACACACAGACACACAGACCACACACAGACACACACAGACACACACACAGACCACACACACACACAGACACACACAGACACACACACAGACACACACATAGACACACACACAGACCACACACACACAGACACACACAGACACACACACACACACACCACAACTGTGCTGAAGAGGCTGGATGTGACTAGTCAGCTGCAGATCCAACATGCAAACTTTGCAACCTCTGGTTCAGCCCCAGTGTCCACCCTGAGGACTATGGCACTAGAAAATGGCACAGAAAAGTAACTTGTTTTCAACTAAAGTCAAATGGAGCCAAAAACTTGACCTTATTACATTTCTCATAAAGAGAGACTGCCTTTAGATATGAAGATTTCAAGATGGGTAAAAGCAGCAAGCTTACTGCAAAAAAAAAGAAAAAGAAAAGGAAATAAAAACAAGAACTTGATAAGCACAAGTACCACAATGGTGGTAAAATTCAGTACTGTCTGCAATACATACATGCTTTTATTTCAACAAAGTGGAAAGCAGTGCTGGAGTTTATCTACCAGCCCCCACTTCAAAGCACACATTTACAGTAATGACTGCCTATTTAATTGGGCAGGCAATTTCATGGCTAAGTAATTACCTGCATTTAATCTAATCAGTCACATTTTATGTGTCACAACAATTCTAACTTGAAAACACTTTTCTCAGTCTGATTATTAAAGTATACAGGGCACATTATATAAAGTACAGAAACTTGCAAAATGAACAAGGAAAGAATCATTTTAAGCTCTCCATCATTGTTGATATTTTGACATTATACTTAGTCTTTTTCAAGTTCAGTTTTTTCCCTTAAGCCTTAGAGTACATGTATAGAGATTAACCTGATCAAAGATTAGTTTAGCCCCAAGTGTGCTTGAAAATTATTGTTTGCTTCCCAAATAATTTTACACTTTATTATGTGTAAAATAGATTGGAACTTTTTATTTCTCAGTCAGTATAGATAGGCAGGTGAAGAACCATGGAATATATTCATCTAGATAATTCAGATTGTTAAAACTTTGTTGAGGTTGGGCGTGGTGACTCACGCCTGTAATCCCAGCACTTTGGGAGGCCAAGGCGGGCAGATCACCTGAGGTCAGGAGTTGGAGACCAGCCTGGCCAACATGGCGAAACCCCGTCTCTACTTAGAAAAATGAAAAAAAAAAAAAAATTAGTTGAGTGTGGTGATGCATGCCTGTAATCCCAGCTTCATGGGAGGGTGAGGCAGGAGAATCACTTGAACCCAGGAGGCAGAGGTTGCAGTGAGCCGAGATCGCACCACTGCACTCCAGCCTGGGCGACAGAGCAAGACTCTGTCTTAAAAAAAAAAAAAAAAAAAAAAAAAAAAAAAAACAAGCAAAAAAAACTTTATTGAAAAATCAGGGACTTGGACATGGAGTATACTGTCCTATTTCACTTTTTCCCGTATATGTCACGATGATTCAAGCCTAAGAGATACCTGAGCACATAGTTGGCACTTAACCATTTGTTGAACGAATGAATGTTGACTTGCAAAAGTCCAGCAGGCACCCCACCCTTTTTCTTCTCTCACTCTCTACAAAGGCTCTGTTTGGTTTCTGCGTACACTGGCATGCTTGCTCAAAGCACCATGGGTTTAGGAATGAGATCTGCTGTGGAGGGCTCTAGCAGAAGTACTGTGTGTGTTCACTTTGGAAACTATGCCAAGGACTGCTTTCTATGTGCATCGTCTGGTGAATTCAGGGGATGTGAACAGTTAACCCGACACATAGACCTTTTATTTAGGGCATAAACCTCCGTGTAAATGGTCAACCCTGTGCCTCCTTTCATTTAGGTGACTCTATTTTTAAAATGTGTTATCTTTGGGAATTTTCACTCTCCGGTAGACTATTGTGATTATGATTGTAGTTACAATCATTGTGCAGTCATTTAGGATTACTGTCGTGGGGTAATGTATTCCTTGGGAGTAAATCACTAGTGCACACACGCAGGTGCACACACTTACATACCACCGAGCCCTCCAGAGCTCCAGGATCTCATTTAGTTTTCTGGACATGGTCGTCAATAAAATTATGTCCTAAAGCACACAGGACTTAATTTGTTTCTAACAGACGAACCACTCCTTCCAGAATCTACTTTATTCTCTGACATTCATTTGAAAGAAACTACTCCCTTTGCCATAATAATTTTATCAGGGCCCAGACCATTGGCCCCCCAGTGTTTGAGACCATTTTATGGTGGAATCATTTGGATAACCTTATTCAGAATTCCTCTGGACTGGGAACAGTCCCTGGAGAGCTTCCAGTTTAGATAGTACCATGGAACTGACTTTATACATTCTCAATCAAGAGTGCCTCTGTACCTGTGTAGTAGCTAGCATTTGATCAAATGAGATGATATATACATAAAGTGAATTGTCAAGTGTAATGCAAACATTCTTCATCATCATCATGATCATTATGTTTAGTTTATAGAGGAAAAAGAAAGGCATATATTAGATGACTTACCCAAAACCACTTTGAAGACCAAAAACTCACAGCCATTTTCTTAATATTTGTTTGATCCTTTCAGATAACTCTTTTTTGCAGATTCACTCGCAACAAAATCTTAGTGAATGGGAACTCCATTCCCTAGTCCCCTTAATTAACATCTAGAATCTTCAACTAATCAAAATGTTGACATTATTTGTGTGTGTACTCTCACATATAGTATATGGTTTCTAACTCTTGTTTTATATGTAAAATAAGAGGAAAAAGCTTTTCACGGTCTACACAGAATTGTTACAGGTTCATTCCTTTCTACCCACAGTCCCACTTTACAGGCATGGTTGTTCCTAATAATGACCTTAAGGCACTTTTAAGAACCTGGATCATCAAAGAAAGATAATAAGGTCAAACTGCATTTGACATACAATGGCAGAAGTTTCAACAACCGAATATTGTGATTAACCAACACTTCCAATTACACAAGTAATCCAATTAAGTGGAGGAGCTTAAAAACTTAGCATTATATATAATAAGCACATTTATTATTATAAATAATAGGTGTACTCACACAGGAATGGTTATTATTAGTGTGGTCCTTGAACTTTGCATTGCTAAATAGTGGGATGATTGATTTATGCAATTTAAAATGTATTAAAAGAGACTGTATATATTTTACAAAAGTTCCTTTTCAGATGCAGATGTAGTGCTAAATTACTGTAGCTTCTTTCCTTCCTTCCTTTCTCCCTTACTCCCTCCTTCCTTCCCTCCCTCCCTTCCTACTTCCTTCCTTCCTGTGACCCTCCCTCCTTCCCTCCCTCCCTCCCTCCCTCTCTCCCTTCCTTCCTTCCTTCCTTCCTTCCTTCCTTCCTTCCTTCCTTCCTTGCTTCCTTTTTTAATATAACTTTTTGGTAATTCTTCCCCCCACAAGATGCGAAAGATGGTCAATGCCTCTCCTACACTACAAAAGAGATTTACTGTAGTTTGTTGGGAGCTGTTCCCTTCTTTTATCTTTCTCATTTATCCAATCAAGAAATCATGCAGGACTGAACCATTGCAGTAGCCTCATCACTGATCTTCCTGCTTCCAATCTGTCCCCCATGTCCCTCCAAAAAAACCAGAAAAGCAATTTTTCCAAAATGAAATTCTTACCACACCACGACGTTGCAGAAAATCTTGTGGTGGCCCCTCTTCACCTTTCCAGTGAAGTCCCCACTCTGCATAACAGACATGTGGTGCTTTCAACTGTGGCCCTGCCTGCCTCTACCCCTCGTCCTAGGTCACCCTGTGTCCCCTTCTCTTAGAGCCTCCTAGGTGAATCTGTCACTCCTGTCCCCCCATGCTTGAGTGTGCTCAAGCACACTCCTCCTAGACCACTTCTGTTCCATCTTCAAGATAGAGATGCCTCTCCTTGAACCCTCAGGGAAGAACTCAGACCCTTCCCCCTCTGGGTAGAGTCCTCTACAACCCTACAGTTTCTTGTCCAACGGAGACTCCCGGGGGAGAAATGTTTGTAGCTGCTATGTCCAGAACAGTGCCTGGCCCTTCAGAACCTTACTGATTGAATGAATGAATGAATGAATGAATGATTCGCTAGTTCCAGTCCCGAATTTGAAATTGACTTACTGCAGGCGATGCAACAAACACAGGAGCTCCTTAGTTGACCAGAAATCTAAGACGAGTGTCCTTGGAGGGCACACCGTGACTGATCCTTGAGAAGGAAGCTTTGGGGTTTACCGGTCTAACTTTTGTGCTTGGCCTCTGCCGCAGCTGAAATTGGTGCTTCAAATGACTTTTTAATTCCCAGCCATTTAACAGAAGTAGTACTCACAGGAAAGTCATCCACATTTGCCACATCAGATGAGCCAAGTAAACACTGGAGACCACTTGCAGTGGTGAACTGAAGGCCTAAGAGTCAGTTTCTCCTGCCTTACAGCAACTTCTTTCACTTGACCCCTTTAATTTTGCTCCTTAAGAGTAAAATTAATTTTGTTTCTTAAGAGTAATGAAGATGTTGGGTACTTTGAAGGGAAAATTTTAAAATGGAATAAATACCAACCCCATTTTTCCATCTTAGAAATAGAATATTAACCTAGAGTGTGAGCCTGAAATCACTGTGTCTTTGGGGAGCTGTGCCAGCCTTGGGGTTCTCCATCTGGCCGCTCACATGGGTGCCCTGGCTGCACTGCCAGCCTCGCTGGGTTCCTGAGCTGTGCTCATTGTCAAATGTGAGCAATAGCGAAATGGATATTGATCTTTAGAAACTCTGGGCTCTTTAATATCATTTTTTTCCTGCTTTCCAATGATTTGCATATTGGAGGTTCTTAGATTTTATTTCTTCCATCACTGGTTAAAAACATAGCTGTAGGCTCCTTTCCTGTGTGGCTCTAGTCTTATGAATGGCCCATGCAAGTGCTACCCACCACTCCCTCGCTCTCTGCCTTTGAACTCCCTAGCTTCCTCCCCAGAACCTCCTTCATCATTTTGACCCTTGTTCTTTGACATCCAGGCCAGTGAGACCTTAAAAGCTTCAAAGTAAAAACAAAACAAAACACAAAACATCTTTGTTAGTCTTTATGCTTCTGTCTTCTAAAGTCTAGCAAGTCAAGGTGAATAGGTATGTTTTATTTGTTTATTTTAGAGACAGGGTCTCGCTCTGTCACCCAGGCTGGAGTGCAGTGGCGCGATCATAGCTCACTGCAGCCTTGAACTCCTGGGCTCATGTAATCCTCCTGCCTCAGCCTCCTGAGTAGCTGGGACTACAAGCATGTGCCACTATGCCTGACGGTTATTTTCTTGTAGAGATGGGGTCTTGTTATGTTGACCATGCTGGTCTCAAACTCCTAGCATCAAGCCATCCTCCCACCTCAGCCTCCCAGAGTGTTGGGATTACAGGCATGAGCCACTGTGCCCAGCCTCATTGACAGGTATTTGTTAAACTGAGTGGAACTTATCAGCAACCGCAGAGCCTGGCACTTTGGGCCTCACTCTCTTCTACATTGAGGGTCATCATTTAACTTTGCCTGGAGCCCCTGTGTCCTTATACTTCGTCCTCTTCAGAGCTCAGAGTGAGCCTGGCTCCTCCCTGTGACTTTACCCTGATTTTAACTGTTCTGTTAGTTAGAGGGGACTTTTTGAGGATGGTCTAAGATCATTACTTGAAATAATACCAACCAACATGGTGCTAAAGTGAAACCAACCTTAAGAAATGGGTGATGTTTTTATCCCTTCGTCACTGACGAGTAGACCGAGGCTTGGAGAGTTAAGTGATTTGTTTAAGGTCACTGTGCTCATATTGGGTTTTATTGACTGCAAGATACCCATCTTTTTCGTAATTTAAGATCTCTGCAGGGGGTGTGCATCTCACGGTCATTGGGGGCCCCAGTTTTCCTTGGCCTCCAGGCAGTAGCCATGAGGGGTGACATTCCCTTTGCCTGTGTGAACCTGAACACAGATGCTCATCCTGTCCCCACATCACCTCTTTTATGTTCATCCTTGGGACTCATCTGGAGTTTCATTGCAAATAGGGTGGTTTTGAACATCAAGAGAGTATACATCTGAGTCAGCATGCTTGGTTTTTTTCCTCCCTCACTCATAAGTTACACTCTCAGCACTGAAAAAGGAAAATCACGGTGAAAATCAGACAGATCTTGTAATAGAGCAGTGGAGTGTTAATTTGACATTAGTGAAGCAAGTATTTATTGCTGGAAGAATAACTGCAACTCCGTATTTCTCACACAGCATCAATCAACTACTTGGAAAGGAGAAAGGCCAAAAAAGATGAGGCTTTGTTTTTGTTTTGTTGCTGAGATACATGCAGAGCAAACAGATTACCTGTCACACGTGCAGCAGTGCCACCAAATGCAAGAGAAATTGCCAAATGTCTTTGACTAGATACAGAAATGTCAGTGCCATCGGAGGCTGCTGCAAATAATTCACGGGTATCTCAGGACTGTTGTTCAGGCATCATGTCATTGTTTAAATGTGCATGTTTTGTCACTGATAATAAAATAATGATACATCTTAACACTCCTTGATGTCTTGGATCCAATGCGATCCTTCAAGTGGCAGATCTAGTTTCAAACTCAAGCAGCTGAACTCTGGAGATTTTACCCACATCCACTACACTCCTGACTTTTATTATCTTCATGGGAAAACCCTTGCAGGGTATAGAGGTTTACAAATCAAGTTTTAGAACACAGCTTGGTTGATAGTGAGATGGTGGCTTCTTTACTGAACGCTTAGTAGCATGTTTAAAGCAGAATCTTCCCCAACTCCCAATACCTTGTAACTTTAACTAAAATCTATTTTAAGTTAGCCACATCAAAATCAATCATACTGTTGACCCACCAGACAGCAAGTTATACTCGGTTTCATTCCTTGACTGCCTAGCAGGGACACTGAGGAAATGTTGACAGTTATCAAGATAACTACAACTGTTGAGGCTGGTGGAGGTCCAGTGAGCAGTCCCCTCTCCCCTACTCTGGTTCAGAACTAAGAGAGTGTTCAACACGAGGGTGAGGCACATGGGGATTAAAACATTAGCATAGTGATGAATACTCGATCAGAAGACACAGTGTAGATGGGTGCCCATGACAGGAGTGCTCACAGTTCCCCCCGAATGTTTCAGACTTCCCATCTGGCCCAGTGCCACAGCTGAACAACTAAAGGGGCATGGTCCTCACTCCCTGAGGAAGCTGATCAAAATGCATGTGATTGGTAAATAGGCTGGTTTTGAAAAGAAAAAAATGACTGAGTCAAGCATGCTTGCTTCCACTTCCATAACTCATGTGCCTTCACCAGGGGAGGGCAGAATGAGGGACAGGGAGGGAATGCCCAATGGAGACGCCTTCCCTCAATGGAACTTAAGGCCTCAGGAAAGGAAGCCCTGGCTTAATAACCATGACCATGAATAATAATAACACTGGGCAGAGTTCTCATGTTTAGAGTTTGCCCCATTCTAGCTCAGGCCAGAATTAAGGGACTTGGCTAAACAGGGCTGAGTGAGGTTGCCTTAAATTTGAACATGGCGCTGTCCTCTTGTGTCTAGAATCTCTTTTCACAATTTTCATTTAGTTGAGTAATACCCTTATTTGTCTCACTGACATCCATTGCATGTAAAATCTGTAAGAACAATCAGAAGCTGTCTTTCCATCTCAAAGCCAGAATCCTACTTAGAGGAAAAATCTGGGAGTTCAGATACAGAAAATTCTGTCTTCTCAACACCAAGACTTTCCATCAAAAACTAGTTCAGTCTTTTGAATGTTTTGTCCACATGATGGTAAATATCTGAATATTTAACAGATATCTGAAGTTATCATCCTGCAGGTCTCAGTTTATCCAGGTAGATTTTCATCATGTTGCTGTAAGTCACTATATTCTGAATCTAACTTCTCATTTTCAAATCATCTGTCAGAAACCACACCTTCTCTATGAAGCTGTTTATGTGTTGATTAAAACATATAATTACGTCCTCACCAGTAGCATTCTAACAGGTACATTTTATTTGTTTTTTATATTTTTAAAAAGTTTGTACTGTTGTCTAACTAGTGTCTTTTCTGCTAACACAGGGCTAAATACGTAGTAGGTCTGCCATAAATGCCTGTTGATTTGTTAATCACTTTGGGAGTGAATATCAGAGGAGACCGTGGCTTTTGGATAATAACTCCATTAGTTTAGTTTTAATTGCTTCATGCTGAACATTAGGCTGGTGGTAGTTTTGCTTGGGAAGATTGTGGCCAACCTGCACGACTCGTTCTGAAGATAAGCTTACTGCTAGTATTTCTTTACCCCTGGGAAATAAACATATGTAATATTGCCATTATTCTTCATTTAAAGCCCTATATTGTATGTTTAGCTTGTTTCTGGCCTTTTGAGGGTGAGGGGCTGGACTTGGAAGATAATTGGGGGGAAATGTCACACCATGTCCCTATTGTAGGAGGGTGCAAGGCTCACACCCCCTGGTGAGCAGCCGTGTAGGGGGCATCCACTTGAAGACAGAGAACCAGAAGATGCAAGGCTTGGTGTAAGCAGATGGAGTCAAGCCAGCAAGCAGATCCCAGCTGAGAATCTTCCTAGTCCCCTGGGCCTTCTCCTTCCATCACTGCCCAGGCTGCAGTTTCACTGAGGCTGGTCTCCTTGCTGTTTCCTTTCCTCACTGAAATCTGCCATTGTGTACATTCACCCTTATTGATGATACCTCTTTCACCTCTCCCCACCTCCTCCACTTTGGTGACTCCAGAACATGTTCATTTCTCTCTCCTACAGTGCCGGTCACATTCCCTTGGCCACCCTGCACAAACCCTTCTTAGATGCACAACCTTCACTGTTTCTTCATAGATGCGTGGATTTGATCTCTGGCTTTGCCAGGAACTAGCTAAGTGACCTCAAGCAAGTTATGCTGGTGATCTCCAAGGACCTCAGTTTTCTCACCAGGGAATTGATCTACAATGACACTTGCCACTTTGGAATGTGCATCCTATATGAGAGCATGCACTGTGATGACACTTTGTAGAATAAACAATCATTTCCCACCTTCAGCCACCGACTGCTGCAGAGGTGGTTGTTTGGCCTGATTCATGTCTGCTGCTACTTCTTCTTTTGGCTAACTTTCCACCTTTATTTTTCAGGGCTGGGAGAGGGTTCTGCCCTCCTTCATCCAGACAGCAGGTCCCATCCTAGGTCCTTAGAGAAAAGTGCCTGGAGGGCTTTCAAGGAGTCACAGTGCCATCACATGCTCAAACATCTCCACAATGGCGCAAGGATCACCGTGCAGATGCCACCTACAATCGAGGGCCACTGGGTCTCCACAGGGTAAGAGGACAGGTGGGGTCTGGGAGAGGCCAGAGAGCACACCACTATGGAAGACCCTTCTTATGGGTTCTCAGATGCACAGAGACTTTATCACTTACAATGATTTAGGTGTTGTCTAAGTTCTAATGAAGAACCAAACTACTCTTTGAAATTATGGTTGGTTAAGAAAAAGAGCTAAGTACTGTAGAAATCTTATGCTAAAGCAGAGATTATATTGTACTCCTGTTAACCACACAGTGTGAGTGAATAGATCCTTGTTTACTGAACTCTATGGGACTACTTGTGTATAAAAAGAAACCATTAGCAAGTGAAATTAAGAGTCTGTGTTTCACCAACCCTGAAACATGACTTGCAAGCTCCGGATGGTGTAAATATTCTAGCCATATTCTGGTAATTTAATATATGGCTCCAGGGTTCTAAGAGTAAGTTAAAAGCTACCTCTGCTAGCCAGGGTGCAGTTCTTGGATTCTTTTCCATGCTATGAAGCTGAGATTTATCCCAGTTTGAGCTCTGGCTTATCTTCCATTAGAGCTTTTAAAAATAGCCTAGAGGCAGATCTGCGATTTTTTTTTTTCTACCCATTAAATTGCTGAGAATTAACAAGACTAACTCTGGGATCTGATCACTTCTCCCTATGCGCTGTTCCTGGGATATGGATAGCAGCCTCCAAGTTCCTTGGGGAGGGATCAGATGAATACGGAGAAGAGAAAAAAAGAAATTGTATAAGATGATGAAGACGCAGAATTTTATTTCATAAAAATGAGGTCTCTCAAAATAACCACAATAAACAATTTGCGGCCGGGTGCGGTGGCTCAAGCCTGTAATCCCAGCACTTTGGGAGGCCGAGGCAGGCGGATCATGAGGTCAGGAGATCGAGACCATCCTGGCTAACACAATGAAACCCCGTCTCCACTAAAAAAATACAAAAAAATTAGCCGGGCGTGGTGGCGGCGCCTGTAGTCCCAGCTACTCGGGAGGCTGAGGCAGGAGAATGGCGGGAACCTGGGAGGCGGAGCTTGCAGTGAGCCGAGATCACGCCACTGCACTCCAGCCTGGGCGACAGAGCAAGACTCCGCCTCAAAAAAAAATAAAAATAAAAAATAAAAAAAAATAAACAATTTGCATAAACAACCTTCATGTTACATACTTTTAAAATATTTATCATTTTATTCAACAAATATTTATTGAGTGCCTACCATATGCCAAACCCTATTTTAAGTTTTGTTTATATAGCAGTGAACAAAACAGACCTGGTCCCTATCATCAGGGGTTTTATAAGTAAATACACAAGAAGTACTATGAAAGTGGAGGGGTGGGGAAGGCAACAGGTACTAAAAGAGAATACCAGAGGGACCCATTTTAAAATTGGGGTGGAGTTCAGAAAGCCTACCAAGGAAGGGGACCCTTGAACTGAGACATTGTTGGCTGTGCAAAGACTGTGGGAAGAGCTTTGTATTTAAAGAACCAGAGGCCAGGTTAGATGCAGAGTGAGCAAGAGGCTGGCTAGATTGAAGGAGCGGCCGGCTGAGAGCCCTGTGGCTGGGATGCAGTAAACCAGGGCAGATAGCCTCAGATGAGGCTGTTGGGGAGGGTAGGCCAGCTCTAAGGCATCCTGCAGACCAGCTTTTCTAACCTAAGAGAACTGAAAAGTCATTGACGAGCTTACAGCAGGGGCCATGCTTAAAACATGATTCAACTTTTTGAAAGGGCATTCTGGCTGCTGTTTGGCAAATGGATGGGAGAAAAAGTGATTTGGGGGTGACCAGTTTAAAGACCTTTGCAACCGTTCTGGTTAGAAAGGATGGAGGCTTAGGTAAGAGGAGCTACAGGGGCAATTGAGAAGTGAGTGGGCCTGAGATCCACTGTACGTGGCAGGCAGAATCAACAGACTGTTGATGCTTAGATTAAAAAATTAAACATAGGGGATCTTCTTTTCTAAACCTCATCTAACATGAATCACTGCTTACACTAAACTTCTCTTTCCCTGTGGGAGAAATCTGGGGTGTTTTCTGTCTCCTTTTTCTAAGATTACAGATACCCCAGGTACCGTTGAGTGCTTTATGTCCATAGGATGCTACTCGACAGCAGGTGTCAAACTTTACGTAGCAACGGTACCCCCTTCTAAATAATGCTTATCTTTCACCAGTCCATCAACGAACAAATTAAAGTGTTCGCAATCTTGAAAACCACTTGTGTTTGGCATTTTAGCCTGACTGCTTGATTTAGCAACGCTTCGTCAGTTCAAACCAGAACCTGTGTTAGCATCATAGATGAGAGCAGAGTGGGAAGGCCAGAATTGAGCTGAAAGTCACGGCGTAACTGAGACTAGGAGCTAACAAAAGGCTAAGGCCAGGTTATTTGGCCAGGGCTTTAAGTACCTCCCCGTGCCCCCCGCTGCAGCCTCAGCTAGTATATATGAATGGCTGACAGAGCCGTATGTGAAATCCCTCAATTCCATCCCACTGCTGTTACGCTCTGTAGATTCTGCCTTAGTGTTTCTGGCTCAGGAACCTAGCATTCATCTAATGCCACATTGGCAACCATCACAAACTAAAAGGAACCCTTACTTCTGTTGTGCCAGCTTTGCTTTTAGTTAATTGCCCCTTTACTTTTCTACTAGAGAGAAAATTAATTTTGAATGGACAAGAATACGCCAGGTGACTAGTTTCTGTTTCGGGATGACAGACATTTTGCACCTGCCTACTGTAGACAAGGTCCATAAAATAAAAGTGCTCAGGGAGTTGACCGTTTTTGAACTAGCATAAGGAAACTTCTTTTATAGGCCAGCACAGCACTCGTCCTCCTTATCCAGAAGGAAATGCCCGCATAGGGCAGCAGGTATTTGCCCTCCTGGCCTGCTCGTGAAGCTGGTGGAAGGCAGGCTGAGGCAGTGATTAGGAGCACAGCGTCAGAGCCAGGCTGCCTGGATTCATGGACTGGCTCTGACACTTGCTGGTCATGTGCTCTTGGGCATGTTCCCTAACCTCAGTTTCCCCACCTGTAAAATGTGGGTGATGATAATACTAGCTCCTAGGTTGTTGTGAGGAGTCCATGAGTTGGTATCTGTAAAGGGCTGACAACAGTGTCTGGCCCACCAGCAGAAGCTTATTATTATTTCTGTAATTTCTTCATACCATAACGAATCTCTTTCCCATGCCTTTGGGCTTACAAAGGTCTCTTCTTCCCCTTTCCTTTCCCAGCTGTGAAGTAAGGTCAGGCCCAGAGTTCATCACAAGGTCCTACAGATTCTACCACAATAACACCTTCAAGGCCTACCAGTTTTATTATGGCAGCAACCGGTGCACAAATCCCACTTATACTCTCATTATCCGGGGCAAGATCCGCCTCCGCCAGGCCTCCTGGATCATCCGAGGGGGCACGGAAGCCGACTACCAGCTGCACAACGTCCAGGTGATCTGCCACACAGAGGCGGTGGCCGAGAAGCTCGGCCAGCAGGTGAACCGCACGTGCCCGGGGTTCCTCGCAGACGGGGGTCCCTGGGTGCAGGACGTGGCCTATGACCTCTGGCGAGAGGAGAATGGCTGTGAGTGCACCAAGGCCGTGAACTTTGCCATGCATGAGCTCCAGCTCATCCGGGTGGAGAAGCAGTACCTTCACCACAACCTCGACCACCTGGTCGAGGAGCTCTTCCTTGGTGACATTCACACCGATGCCACCCAGAGGATGTTCTACCGGCCGTCCAGTTACCAGCCCCCTCTGCAGAATGCCAAGGTACCTCAGAGCTCTGTGTTCTCCTCTTTATTGAATAAAGTGGGTCACCCTTCTTAAAGGCTTGCCATGGGGGCTTCAGAGCACCCTTGAAAGGGGGAATTCTGCTTCCTGGCGGGGCAGGCCAAGGTGGGGCTACGGCGAGGTGGGAGGAGACGGGGAAGGCTGGGGCTGGGGGGCACTGTAGCCAGTCAGGAGACCTGGGTCTGCCACCAACTTGCCCTGTGACTTGGAACCTCGGTTCTCTTCTGAAGTGGGTGGTGGTGTGGGATGATGGTTCTAGAAAATTCCTAAGGCTCCTTTCAGCTCTCCCATCCCAGAAACCTCTTCAGTGATTCCAAGAGGACAGTGCGAAGGTGATGTCATAACCACACCTGGAAAAGATACTGAACAATAGCAGCCACCCGGGCCCTGGAGGAGGTGGGGAGGGAGAGAAAAGGAGGTGACAGTGGGATTTGTGTGGCGTGTTAGACTCTACAGAGACCATCCACCAGAGTCACTGCTTCCAGTCCTCAGGACACCCTGCTGAGTCCCGACACTCTTAGGCGGCACAGCCTGCTGAGGTCCCAGGGGTTACGGCTCCTGCGCAGGCCACACGGCTACTGAGTTTTCCTGCTGGACCATGAGCCCAAAGGTCCTTCCTCCATACCCCACGTTCTTTTCATTTCACTAAGGAAAATGTAAAGTCACCATAATCAGAAGAGGGGACTAAGGAGGGCAGGAAACAATTAAACCTTATAATGTCTTTTCCTTGAATGATATTCTACTAATTATATTTGGAATTCACAAGGCGTTTCCTTCCCACCAGCTCAGAGTACATGTCCATGTGTAACTCGATCGCCTCCACCATCTCCCTGCAGAGCCTGTGGAGTCCCAGGCAGGAGGGAAGCGGGCTTCTGCCCAGGGCGCAGTGTGAACATGCAGACCCAGGCCTGCTAGGGCTGGGCGGTGGGTCCCAGGGCGCAGTGTGAACATGCAGACCCGGGCCTGCTAGGGCTGGGCGGTGGGTCCCAGGGCGCAGTGTGAACATGCAGACCCGGGCCTGCTAGGGCTGGGCGGTGGGTCCCAGGGCGCAGTGTGAACATGCAGACCCGGGCCTGCTAGGGCTGGGCGGTGGGTCCCAGGGCGCAGTGTGAACATGCAGACCCGGGCCTGCTAGGGCTGGGCGGTGGGCAGGTCTCTGGAGTATCTCCCCGGCCATCCCCAGTGGCTTCGTGGAACTGTCTAGCACAGCGGCTCCGTAACTGTGGAACCCTGCTTAACTTTTGTTTGGTGGTTTCTTCATTTTTTTAAATCTTTTTTCTGATTAGTCCTCCAAGACTACTCATAACCAGTAGAGGTATCACAGGGCACTTCCTCTGCCAAGGCTGCTCCGTGTTACCTTTTTTTATCTATGTTATTGTGAGCTTGTGCAATGCAAGTGGCTTTTATTATAATGATGAAATAGCTGCTGAGAAAGCCCGCTTGGTGGAGGCTGCTTCCTCGGGATGAATCTTTTCATGGCTGAGTCCCCGCGTGTGAGATGAAGCCCTGTGCTCAGCCCGTGTGCCCAGGCCCAGACTCCCGCCGGCTCAGGATGCCCTCGGGGGTTTGTTCCAACACAGATCAGGAGCCAGGCTCATTTCATTCTGCCTTGTAAGTTTCAAGTGCACTGAAGAGGCCAACATGAATTAGGGCAGAGAGGCAGGGCAGCCTCTGATGCAGGCTCCATTGCTGCCACTGTCGGGGGATCCCAGAGGTTTTTCCTAGAATGGGACACAGGGAAAGGAGACCAAAGTTCTGCCCCTTCAACATGTGGATTCCCCAGGACAGGTATCAGGAGAAGAATCGGCTCATAGGGTGATACCTGGACTAGGGTGTGCTTTCCGGGTCAGGCTTGAGTGGGTGTCTTGGGAAAATGGGTGGGAATAATGGGCTTCGAATTACATTTTGGGACCTTTCTGGTTGGCAGCACTGCCCAAAGGCAGCACTGGACACCGTAGCTGCATAGCATTTCTCCTGTTTTATACTGGCCAGGTCCACTTGGTTTAAGATAGTAGCAGGAGAAGGGGCTTCATACCTACCTTTGGCTCACTCTGAGTATAGTCTAGCCATCTTTCTGGGAAGGTGTTTTTTTTGTTTGTTTGTTTTTTTTGAAGCGGGGTTTTGCTCTTGTCACCCAGGCTGGAGTGCAGTGGCGCCATCTCGGCTCTGCAAGCTCCGCCTCCCAGGTTCAAGCGATTCTCCTGCCTCAGCCTCGCAAGTAGCTGGAACTACAGGTGCCCACCACCACGCCCAGCTAGTTTGTGTATTTTTAGTAGAGACGGGGTTTCAGTATGTTGGCCAGGCTGGTCTCCAACTCCCCACCTCAGGTGATCGGCGCGCCTCGGCCTCCCAAAGTACTGGGATTACAGGCGGGAGCCACCGGCCTCCGCCTTTCAAATGATCTCAGGTAACTGGAGGAAGCTGTGAATGTCAGGAATAAAAATGGCCCAGATAATCCGGAAACCTGGGGTTAGCCAGGAGCATCCCCGCAACCCGCCGTTCCCTCGGGGCCTTTGTGAATGTCTGCTGAATAGGAAGAGCCTGCCCACCCCCTAGCAGAGACACCAAGGAGCCGCAAAACACCAAAAAGCACAGGGAGCCTTGAGTGCGAGGTCTGAGTGAGGAGGCAGGTGCGGCCAGGGAACTTGCTGTGCCAGTGTCCGCCGGGCTGTAGGCTCCGAACTTGACCTTGGGTTAGTCTTTTGCACCCACTCGGGTTCTGGTTCCTTTTCCTCACCTTCATGCACCTGCGTGGGCTCTGATCTCTTTTGCTCTTTTTAGCACTTGGGGAAAAATTAACCATAACCACGTTTATTTTCTTACCTGCCTCTCTACCCCATTGCACTCCGGGGTGTGGCTCCGCAGATGGAGTCTGAAAGCCCAGCCAGCATTGCTAAGGCTGGCGCCCAGGGGTGCTCCAGGAGGGGACACTTCAGTCCCGTCCGTGCCCCTCAGCAGACCTGTCTGTGGCTCCTGGAGGGAAAATGCCCCGCAAGTGAAAATGATTAACTATTGGCATGGGAATTAAAGACAGCAATTGTAAAGCTGACCTTTTTAGAATTCAACACCTTCTGGACAAATTGGCAGGTTATGTGGACTTCAGAAACGGCAGCCAATCCTGGAAGCCAGTTCTGCTGTCATCAGCCGGGTGGCATTGGTAGTTATCTGACCTACTGGAGACTTCGTTTTCCTTTTCTGTAAAATGGCAAAAATATAAGAATCAATAGGGTTAATCAATAGGGTTATCCTGTGGGCATCAGGATAGGGCCTGAATGCAAAGCTCCATCTCTCTTAACCTAGAGTAAGTCGCCCTTCTAGGCCAATGGCTCAGAGAGGAATGAGAATGACAATGACAACTGACCAGGGAACATCAAAGTGTTTCATGATGCCTAGCCATAAAACACTTCCTCCCATTTTCTCCTCCCTGCTCTGCTAAGGCAGTTGTGGGAACATTTACCCAGATTCTTAAGAAGTAGACTCTTTAAACACTAGGCCTGATTCCTTGATGACAGAAAATTAAGGTGGAAAGAGCTTTAGGACCTTAGATACTGCAAGAGACATACTATTAAGTGGGAAAAAAGGAAGTTACAAAATAGCATGAATAATATGATACCATGTGCATAAAACTAATAATGAAAGGAGAAGAAGAGGGACTCTTTGCAAAGGAATCAGATATTTCTGGAGGAAATTGATGACTGCCTCAGAGGAAGAGACAGAGCTGTCTATCTGGGATGGTCAGACAGAGACTTCACTTTCGGTTCCTCTTGCATTTTGTGCTGTGATCTTCTATTACCTAAGCACAGTCATCATGGACAATTTAGATTTAAAAAAAAAAAAAGCCAGCGAACACTCCCAGACCCAGAGGAATGCTGCGGCCACAGATGCAGGTGGCAGCCCAGCTGGGAGGAGGACCCAGGCTTCCTGAGCCAGCCCGGCTGCCTCGCGAGATGGCTGGGGGGTCAGTGGAAGGCCGAGTGGCTCCGGGAGCTGAAAGGGTCCATTCTTCTCTTGTCTCTCGCCTTGTACCTCTTGGCCTGCAGTGTGCAGTGGAGACTTCAGGAAGTTTTCAGATCCTTCCCCAGGACAGCTGTGAGAAGGAACAAAATGGACTGAGCCATTGGTGTCTTTCCAGACCCAGGCACCAGAAAGACTGGGCACTGTGTGCCCACACGGGCCCAGCCACAGCAGGTCGTCCGAGCTGTCTGTGGCCGCCCGGCGGAGACAGGAAGAAAGGCTGGGAGAGCGTCTTCAAAGACCGCACACGCCTGCCCAGGAGAGGCTGAAACCTTCTTCTTTGAACTCTTCTCCTTCCCTAATTGCTGGTCCATAGAGACCGAGCTGAAAATTAGTTTAAATGGTAAATTGAGTTTCAAACCACGAGTCTCAGCCCCTCTAGAAACAGGACACCGTGTAAAAATAGAAACTTTAAGTCAACTTGTTTTTCTAAGCTTTATACAGCTTTGCTGTGAGGTCCAGAGTCCTTTGGCAAATAAGTGATGTTTGAAGAGATTCAGGTGTGCTGGGAGGGTTCGTTCAGGATGGAATTGGCTACTCTTCATTATAAAAAAGTCAAGACAGCCTAAAGTAATCCTGAAAGAAGATGCTTTGCCTGAATCAAGTTTAGCATCAGAGCAGCCATAACCCTCTGCCGAGATTCTTCAGAACCATGCAGTTGGAGGGGTAGAAGCCAGGCTCATTCTTTCAGGGATGGGATCAAACGGTAATTAAAAGCAAATGATTGCCAGGGTCGTTAGAGATGCCAGAGCCTCAGGATCAGACTCGTAAGCAAATGGAATTGGTCTTTCTCCAAAATCCTGCACTGATTTAACCACAGGATCGTAAATCAAAGGGGCTGTCTGAAAACGAGACAGCCTTCCCCAGGCCGTGCATCTGAAACACTCAATCCCAGCACACGTACAGCAGGGGAGCCACACACGGGAGGAAGAAAAGCACCGGACTTCGGGAGTACCTGAGCACTGCAGGACAACAGCATGCTGCACTCTCTCTCAAATTCTTCAGGAGCCGCTAGGCTGTGAGCCAGCTTGTATTTAAGGTAGCTTGCCTCTCAGAGGCTTTTTAGAGGATGTGTGACCTGTGCGGCTTCCTGGTATCAGTGACACCATGGGGATGTTGAGTCAGGTGGCCTTGGGGCCTGGACTTTTCAGCCCAGCTGCAGGAGCCGGCATGGAGGGACGTCTTCCTGAGCATGTGCTTGGTGTGGCTCCTGGGTGGGTGGGCGACCGCGTCTCTGGTGTATAGAAGGAGCCAAGTGCTTGTGGAAGAATTCCATGCCACTTCTCTTTCTGCTGGTGTGGATTTGCAGAGGTGATGGGAGATGAAGGAGGTGGTGGACGACCAGAAGTTCAAGAAGTCGTGACCTAAGACAGTTTCAAGGACTAGTCTTACAGGAAGGAGGACCCTAGACGAAAACTGACTGCTCCTGGAGCCACGTGTTTCCTATAAGGCAGCAAATGTTGCACAATTCTATAAAAAACGGAGCTGGTAACTGGGATCCGTTGAGGGGGTCTTGACCCTGAGGGGTTGCTTTTGTGGACATTTCATCTGGGCCGAGGTGTGCAGTGTCACAATTGCTGGGCTACAAGGCTGCTGATATACACTTTTATTGCAGAAACAGCTCATTATATTTCTTGACTCCGGAGTATTTCAGCAGATAAACAGGCATGCAAGGTTGCTTTATTTAAGGAGTTAGGGGACCAGGAAATATTTGTTGTCAGGGACAATGCAAGTGGTAAACATTTTATCCCTTAAAAGGCAAGAAAGCTCCGAGGACATGAGGAAAGCCTGCAAAAGCAGGAAATGGCCATTTGAAAAGTACGCATGAGGTCCCTACTCCAGGGAGAGTTTGCTGAGCCCCAAGGGGAGAAAGGAAGAGGATGGACCAGCCAGGAGTGCCCAGTGGATTTACAGCAGATTTAATAAGTCTACTTTAATTATTTAAATGAATCAAAATGCATAGGAGTGGAAGAAAGAAACAAGTAAAAATAAATGAAAATTCTTTTTGGAAACCACTCTTGAAGTCTTTTCTCTTAAAGAACCATCTTCTTAGGGTCCTTTTTCCCCACCTGCTGGGTCAGCGGTCATGTGTATGTATAAGATGGTGGAGGCAAAATCGTCTTTTTCGTGATTCTAATGTTAATTAAAACAGAAAAGGACTTTGTGAGCTCACGTCTCGGATTCTAAGCTGCCTTGGAAGCCCATTTCCAGAAGGCTAATGTTGCTCCTGAGGACCTATCAGCTGCCCCTGCCGAACTCCAGGACGCAGAAGTGTTCAGTTGAGTTTTGCTCCCCTCTGCTTCGTAGCCAACTGCAGGCCCAGGAATTAGCAACCTGATTTCTCCTTTTCTCCCTCATCCTCCTGGCCCAGGCCCTTCCTGGATGGTGGTAACAGGCCCGGGGTGGCTGTGCAGCCTCCCTGAGGCTCTCTGAGTTCCCCTGGCCCCACAGAGGTGCCTGCATCCTGGCAGGGATGGCAGGATCCTGGTAGCTGCACGGGGTCTGTACACTGAGGGGGCTGCCCTCACCTGCAGGGATCAGGTGCTGGGCGGCAGGTGCCTCAGTCCATCCGGGCTGCCATAGTGAAGCAGCATGGACTGGGGACAACCACTCACTTCTCACAGTTCTGGATGTTGGAGGGCCAAGATCAAGGCACCAGCAGAGTGGGAGGCTGGAATCCTGGTCAGGGCTCTCCCGGGTTGCAGACTGCTGTATCCTCCCCCTGTATCCTCATGTGGCAGCAAGACAGCTGGATAACCCTCAGCCTCTTTTACAAGGGCACTAATCCCCTTCTTAAGGGCTGCACCCTCATGACCTAGTCACCCCCCACAGACCCCACCTCCTAATTTCCTCACATTGGTGGTAAGGATTTTAACACGGATTTTGAAGGGACACAGACATTCAGTGTATTGCAGTGGGATAGACAGCAAGCCTGCCTGGGCAGTCTGTGCCTAAAGCCACAGCTCTTCACCCACTTCCTTCTGAAAGTGGCATCATCATGCTATCTTTAGTTGATCAAAATAAGCCCGAGTTCACAAACTCCTAGAATCCCAGATCTGAAAAGCACCCTGAATTCCTTCCCACAAGGGAGGTGGGGGCCCATTATTTGTGATGAATGCTAGCTACTCCATTTAACTCTTTACATATCCAATGCCAGCTTTCTCTCCATTTGCCTGTTACCCGAAAGCCCTGTGCAGTTCTCTCCTGGATGTCGTGGGAAATACGACAAAGACAGAACACTTGGTCTTGGCCTCAATGAACTCGTAATAGAGAAGACCCGAGAAGGATGTACCTGCAGGGTTATCTACAGCAGAAATTTAATCAAATACTCGGCACATCCCAGTTACAAAGAAAGCTTTCAATGTGGGCCATTGGCCGCTGCAGGTTTCTTTGTGAGAAACATTTGTGTGCTTTTTATCCCAGGGAACAAAACCCTAGGAAAGGAAGTTTCCATCATCTACTCCCATTTTTCCTCCTTCTTGAACAAAACTTTTAGCTCAAGGAACAGTGCTTTTGAAGACTTGTGTTTCATGCAGCCTGCTTCCGTAGTTGATCTGTTCACAACAAGATCACATCAAGTAAATTCTTCCATTCTGGGAAGATGGCGAAAACAAGCGGATACTGTCAGCAAATGTTGACGAACCACCTCTCCAGAAGTAAATATTGGCAGGGAACAGAGAAAGCCTGGAGTATCCCCATCAGTCATTGGCCGGAGAAGACCTTTTCCTGGGCTGGAGTCCTTGCTGGGGAAACGTCTGTTCTTTGCAGCCTGTGAGGCAACTCTGGCCAGGAGGCAGCACTCAGCAAGTCCTAAGACCAAATTACCATCCTGGCTCCACTTTGGGTTTGTAAAGTCATCTGACTGTTTCTCTCCAGGTGCCTTAGTTGCCTCATCTGCCGTGGTCTCCTGGGAGGTTGTAAAGTCTAAGGAGATGCTGTACTTGAGCCCCCAAGATTCGAATACCCTGTGAATGCTCGCTGTAGTTATTTAACTTGTTACCTGCAGCTAAGCAGGAATCAGAGAGCAGAGTGGGCAGAACCCCACTCTTTGCCTAGAACCTTGCTCATTTTTAAAGTATAAGCTTCTTTTGCATTTTTAGAATAAGCTTAATTTTTTTCCCAGAGATTATTTGCATAGGATCTTTTTCCTCCCTTCCCCTTTCTGATGGACGCTTTTTATAGTGTGTATAAAGAATAGCAACAAGGAAACACTTTCTGGTTCCTCTGCTTTAACCTTCAAATCTTCTGTGTACAGAAGCTCTGGCTTTAAACAGCCCTTTCTAAGATTCGGGGAAAGGGGGTGCCGTGGAAGCCAAATTGGTGAGCCTGGGAGAGGACACTTCTCAAATGAGAGTCATGTCTTGGAACAGGGATCCCCAAAAAAGAGGAAATAATTTTACAGAGCAAATGATATTCCACAGTACCAATCACTCATCATGTTTAAAAACTGCATATGTAATTCTCTTTCCGTGTATCCATCTTGGAAGAATACTGTTTCTGAAAAACATCTCAGAAAAGAGAAACTTTAGAACCAATACAATATACAGGCTTTAATTTCTGCTTCTCTGTAGTTGTGCCTGTAGGTCTCTATTTTTTATTCAGGCCAAAGATTATGAGAATTAGGAGCATAAATTATATTTTTAAAATTTGTTACAGTACAGAGGGATCTCCTTATTCAACGGTGGCTAAAACTGCCCCCTTGTTGACAGTGTCCACAGAGGCCAGAAACAACTCCGCTTGTTATGATAACTTTGGTTTCTTCATGGCAGCTAAAGAGTTGTCCCAGCACTTGGAGACGCTGAGGCAGACAGATTGCCCTGAGCTCAGGAGTTTGAGACCAGCCCGGGCAACATGGTGGAACCGCGTCTCTACAAAAAATACAAAAAAAACAAAAATTATCCAGTCATGGTGCTGCACACCTGTAGACCCAGCTACTCAGGAGCCTGAGGTGGGAGAATGGCTTGAGCCTGGGAGGTGAAGGTTGCAGTGATCCGAGATCACATCACTGCACTCCAGCTTGGGCAACCCCCAGTCTTTCTCTCTCCCACCTCCAACAGAGTGAGACCCTGTCTCAAAAAAAGAAAAAAAAAAAGGATAACTAGACAACAACCAAAAAATAAAAAAATTTAAAAAAATTGGCAACGGAAAATGTAAATTAAAACCACAATGAGATATCAACTTACCCATTGGGATGGCTATTACAAAATACAAAACAATCAAAACCAGAAAATATTCAGCGTTGGGAAGGATGTGGAGAAACTGGAACTTTATACATTACTGATGGAGATGTAAAATGATTCATCCACTCCAGAAAATGGTACGGTGGTTCCCCCCAAAAATTAAACATAGAATTACCAAATTGATCCAGCTGTTCTCCTTCTGGATACATACCCAAAAGCATTAAAAGCAAGGACTTGAACAAACATAAAGACACCTATGGTCCTGGCAGCATCAATCACAGTAGCCGAGAGGCGGAAGCAACCTAAATGTCCATCGACATGAATAAATCAACAAAATGTGGAATATTCATGCAAGGAATATCAGCCTCAAAAGGATGGAAATTCTGACACATTTTACAACGTTGATAAAACTTGAGGAGCTTATACTAAGTGAAACAGGCCAGACACAAAAAGACAAATAGTGATAGTTCCCCTCAGATGACGCACCTCTAAGAGTCAAATCCATAGAGACAGAAAGGAGAATGGGGGTTTCCAGGGCCAGGAGGGAGAATGGGGCGTTAGTGTTTACTGGGTGCAGATTTTCGGCTGGGAAAGACGAAAAGGTTCCAGGGGTAGCTGCACAACGGTGTGAATATAATTTAAAATGGCTAAGATGGCAAATTCTATGTTAGGTATTTTTTTAACACACACACACATACACACAAGCATCCAGTTTAGGGATTCGGCAAGACCATACCCAAGAGCCAGGTTTCTCCCACTCCCTGCACCCTCCCTAAATTCTCAGACCCACCTAATGGAAAACAAGCCTCCCTGAGCCTGTGCCCCCCACAAAACAAACAAACAAAAGCCCTGCCTGGCCTGCTTTTCTCTGCTGTGGAACAGCAACACTTCAGCCCAGGACCATCATTTTCCTGAAGTGACCAAGTCCCACGGGGCCCTCATCTCGGAGCTCAGGACCCCGGCCTCATTATTCCTAAAGGGAAGCACCCCTGAAAACACCCGTTCTGGAACAGCCGGGGCAACAGCAGGGCCCCCTCCCGTCCCCCGAGCCTTTTCCTTGTCTGAGCCAAAGGGCCGTTGCTCCTCGACGTCGTCCCAGAACCATCTCTTGCAAGAACTAACATCCCTTGTTTCCTTTCTCTCTCCCACCCCCAACTCAGAAGCTCTCTGAGCTCCTTCTGAACTGATCCTGGTATTTGAGGAATTAAATCTTTTCAGGAATTGAGACTCTCACCTCCTTAGAGTGACCAGAAATGAAGGAGTCGGCAACTGATGTTTTTAAATTCCCAAATTACAGATGGCAAACCCAAGTTGTGGGGAATGGCACAGAGGGGAGGTGGAGGTTGGGGTTGGTGTAGGGAAGTGGGGCTGCCAGCTAGGCTTTGGGGACCTGCCCAGGCGGAGGGGATAGCCGCTACCAGCGATGAGCTGCAAATGGTAGGAGTGCACAGCTTCTCCCGCCTGATTGGGGAAGATCTGACCTCACGCTTCTTACCCTGATGGAACCAGTGCTCCAAGTGGCCTCTCTTATTTCAGCATGTGCTGGGCTCAGCTGTAGGTGGTGCTGGGCCAGGGTCCAGCTCCTGCACAGCCTGTGTCTCTGACAACAGGCATCACAGGAAAACACGACCTTCCTGCCTGTGAAACGTTCGTGATTTGAATCCAAGTTCCGAGCCAGTGTCAGAGGGCGTGTCACTGGTCCCCACACCAGGACCGCAGGCCTGATTTCAATGGTGACAGTTCCAGCACTTATGCAGGAGTCCTGGGCTGGGCACGCTATGTCATATTAACTTTCCATCCTGGGTTTTGAATATCAGAACCCTTGTTTAGGTGAAAAATCTAGAACCTTTACCCCATAGTAGTTGACTAAGGAAACATAAAGCCTAACCTACCGTACTCAGTGATGCTTTAACTCAGTTTGTATTTTCTTCACCTTCAGGTGCATTTGAAAGACAGTGGCACATAGGGTGGCAGATAGGCCTTTATTTAATGTTCACACCAAGTGGGTGCACTGAGTGGGAACCACCTTCATCTGCTGTTCATTTCTTGCAGCAGTTATGCAAGTAAGTGTCATGATCACCATTGTATAAATGAGGAAGTTGAAATGGAGAGAAATAAATAACTTGCCCAAAATCACCAACTGTGAAGCGGCTGGGGCTGGCCTCAGCCCCTAGGAACTGGGCAGAGCCATCTTTCCATCACGTAATTAATCACTGGGCTAATGGGCCTCATGCAGGAGTTCTTCTCTATTTCTCCTGTAGCTTGCAGAGGGCAGCTCACTGCTGAGCACAGGATGCAGGCAGTTTCTCCGTGTGCCCCAAAGCCCTCTGTAGGAAACCGCAGGCCAACAAATGCACGTAGAGCCTGGGGACTCCCAGGACTTGGCCTTCATGTCAATGCTGGAGCTATTTGATCCAATCGTCTACAAGCCACAAACCATGTTAGCAAAGGAAACATTCTCTCACGTGATGTGCAACTCCACGCCCGTTTAACGCACACAGCAGCAGCACAAGTTAGCGAGCACAGCTGTTCTCCGGGGAGAACGCTCCTCCTGCCCTCTCGGAGAAACCAAACAGCCACCACAAGGAAATCACATGTTGAGTGAGGGCTGTAAACCCAAAGACCCTGGTGATTGAGATCTCCAACTTTAAAGAACTGCTAGGGAATAAGTGTGTTCCTGCGCAGTCAGTGGGCAGCCCTCAGCCTTGGCCACAGGGCAGATGTGAGGCCGCGAACTCATAGTGTGGGAGCACGGGGCTGGGGTGGCCCAGCCGTCCCCAGAACACTGAGCTACCCACTTCTGTCTCCCCACTACAGCCTGATCCGCTTGGCACGTGCTGCTAGTGGTCAGCGTTCTGCTAGCCTGCCAGCTTTGCACCCCCTGGGTGGGAGGAGAATAGCGGACGGATGATCCAGGTGCAGGAGGAGGCAGCCCGGGCTCAGAGGTGTCTGGAGACCTTGGTCAGACAGCGAGGCACTGGCACTGTGTTCAAGCACCCTGTGCCCTGACTTCCACTATCTCTGACGTGTGCACCCCTCACCAGAGAGGACTGTCTGTGCCACAAACAGCCCTTGTTCCCTGCTGTGTTCCTGTGATAAAATAGACTAGGCATTACAGGTTCTTCTGGAAGGTCCGAGCTGTGGCTGTCTTGCTTAAAGCTGAGAAGGCAGGAGGAGGAACACAGAAACCTTCTGAACCCGGAGGCGGGCAGACCGGGAGAGAGAGCAATGTGTGGGTGTGCTTGCTGCTCCGCGGCCTCCAGCTCTCCCTTCTTGTAGGCCACCTCCTCCATTCCCTCTTCTAAAGGACCTTGCCTTTCCTACACAACTCCATTTCATCCACAGCCGGTGGAGTGCTGGCCCTTTTTTTTTTCTTTGTGTCTCCTAACTTTTTTTATTAAAATAAATTTTAATTGTGGTAAAATACACATAATGTAAAACGTATCATTTAGCCAGTTTTAAGTGTGCAGTTCTGTGGCACTGAGGGCATTCATGTTATTATGCAACCGTCACCACCTTCCACCTCCAGCACTTTCTCATCTTCCCAGACTGAACCTCTATTCATTAAACCACACTTCCAGCCCCTGCTACCACCGTTCCACTTTCTGTCTCTATGAATTTGATCACTCTAGGAACCTCATATAAGTGACATTACATAGAGTCTCCTTTTGTGTCTGGCTTATTTCGCTGACCACGATGTCCCCAAGATTCATCCCTATTGTAGCGGGTGTCAGAGCTTCCTGCCTTTCTAAGGCTGAAGGGTATTTCATTGTATGGATAGACTGCATTTTGTTGATCCATTCATCTGTCAGTGAACACGTGGGGTGCTTCTACCTTTTGGTTATTGTAAATAACCCTGATGTGAACATGGGTGTGCAAATAGCTGTTCAAGTCCCTGCTTTCAACTCTTTTGGGTGCATACCCAGAAGTGAGATTGCTGGGTCATATAATTCTGTTTCGTTTTTGTTGTTTGTTTGTTTGTTTGTTTGTTTGAGGAACCACCTGACTGATTTCCATAGTGGCTGGACCGTTCTGCATTCTCATCAGCTGTGTGTAAGGGTTCCAGTTTCTTCACATCCTTGCTAACTTGTGATTTTTTGATAGCATTTTTTGATAGTAGCCATCCTAATGGGTATGAGGTGCTGCCATCATTTCTTTTTGAAATCAGGTGTCCAATGCATGTGGTCTGAAAACTTAATAGGATTCTAAAGAGGCCACATCACATCTAAAATGTCTGCGTAGGTCTGTACTGTCAGGCAAACACGTGTGCACTTTGAGTACACAGGCACACATCACTCTCACCTCTGTCTGTGCCCGGAGCATGATTCCAGTTGGTTCTTGGTGTCGAGGTTGTCAGTGATGGTGGCCTGGTACCTGGTGAGACCCCATTTGCCAGAAGCACATGTGCACTGCTCCCTTGGGAAGACAGAGGTCTCCGAGTGTGTTTGTTTCTTGGCTTCAGAACCATGACCACGCCTGCATCGCCTGTCGGATCATCTATCGGTCAGACGAGCACCACCCTCCCATCCTGCCCCCGAAGGCAGACCTGACCATCGGCCTGCACGGGGAGTGGGTGAGCCAGCGCTGCGAGGTGCGCCCCGAAGTCCTCTTTCTCACCCGCCACTTCATCTTCCATGACAACAACAACACCTGGGAGGGCCACTACTACCACTACTCAGACCCGGTGTGCAAGCACCCCACCTTCTCCATCTACGCCCGGGGCCGCTACAGCCGCGGCGTGCTCTCCTCTAGGGTCATGGGAGGCACGGAGTTCGTGTTCAAAGGTAGGATTCCCATCTCGAGTCCAGTATCGCAGCCGATACACAGCCCTGTGACATTGTTGTGGAGGCAGAGCTGAGGGAAGGGACCTCATTTCTGCCTGAGTTCCTAGGAAAGAAATCGGGGAGCCATTTCTGCCTCAGTCCCTCCCAGCGCCCTCTGAGTCTCTCCCTGCTCAGAATGGATCAGGTGGACAGCCTCCGCTTGCAGGCCCGAGTGCGGGAGGCGTCCACTCCGCTGCATGTGGGACGTTGCCAGTCCAGGGAGGATGTTACTGGGAATGAAATCTCTGGCCAGGTACGGAGGCTCATGCCTGTAATCCCAACACTTTAGGAAACCAAGGCAGGAGGATCTCATGAGGCCAGCAGTTTGAAACCAGCCTGGGCAACAGAGTGAGGCCCTAACTCTATAAAAAATAAAATAAATTAGCAGGATGTGGTGGCATTTGCCTGTAGTCCCAGCTATTCTGGAGGCTGAGCTAGGAGGATCGCTTGAGCCCAGGAAGTTGAGGCTGCAGTGAGATATGATCGTGCCACTGTACTCCAGCCTGGGCAACAGAGCAAGACCCCGTCTGTAAAAAACAAAAAAAGCAATCTCAAGTCTGCACTTTGTGTTTTTTGTACACAACTCTGGCGGATTCCATGCTGCCCCTTAATAACACTGCAGTTGCTTGCGTGCCACAGTGCTTTCTCGAGCGGGCAGGAAAGAGGTATTAGTGACACCTCAGGTGCTCAGAGCTGCCCTTTCCAACCCTGAGCTTGTCGTGTAATTGAGAGGTTGTCACCTGCTTGGAGGTGGGAGCATCTGTGGGAAGGTTCAGGCTGTGTCCTTATCACTAAATGAGGAGGGGAGGTAGGAGCTACACCAGGCTGCCAGCAACAAAGCGGGACTTGTGGTTGCTATTTTTAGAAGGTTGCTTTTTTTTTTTTTTAAGTTTGAGCATCTTTATAAAATGGTGTTGGCCCTATCATGCCAGATAAAGAGGGACAGCCTCGATCCCAGGTGACTCCTCCAGGATGGCATTCCAGGGTTCAGTCCCATTGCTATAAAATGTTTCTGTTAACCCAGAAAGTCCTGGAAGACTTTAGCCCTCCTTTTGGGTAGCAAGGTTTGCTCCAGGAATACAGGCCCTTTGAGAAACTTAATTGAGAGCAAGCGATCTTTACATTACTCCACCCCGAAGCTCATCGCGTTGTACACGGAAGTGGCCCCCTGGAGGGACCTTCAGAAGCAATTCTCCACAAAAGCTGGGATTTGTATTTAATTTATTTACTCACATTTGTCTTGCTTGCAGCCTAACTTATTTTAGATGCCTGATGTATGGGCCCGTAGGAATGTGTGAGAATGCCAACTAGAATAGGTGTTTGACACCAAAACTTTTAGAAACCCGAAAACCTTTTGATAAAAGCAAAATTCCAGCCTTTGTTGAGTATTTTTTTCAATCCCAAGGAGTCAGCATCACCAAATAAAACTCCTTAGGAGCACTCCGAGCTGTAGTTGTATTTCTTGCCTGCAGGCGCTCCCAGCTGTATTCCGGGCTCAGTGTTTCCACACCAGATGGTCTGTGTCGCGTGGCCACACCTGCAGCCTATCGGTGTTACTGCCACCCAGATCAACAGGTTGAACTCTTCCCCGCCTGACAGTGCTTTGACGGCTACTGCAGTCAGACGGGTGGGTCCGTAGGTGGGACTGTTTTTGGAAAACAAGCCTTGTCTCATTAGAGTGTGGCCAGTGTTTTCTGGATCCCAGGCCTACTCCCTGGAGTCATGGAACTCTCCTCTCTCCTTTGCAGTGAATCACATGAAGGTCACCCCCATGGATGCAGCCACAGCCTCACTGCTCAACGTCTTCAACGGGAATGAGTGTGGGGCCGAGGGCTCCTGGCAGGTGGGCATTCAGCAGGATGTGACCCACACCAACGGCTGCGTGGCCCTGGGCATCAAACTACCTCACACGGAGTACGAGATCTTCAAAATGGAACAGGATGCCCGGGGACGCTATCTGCTGTTCAATGGCCAGAGGCCCAGCGATGGGTCCAGTCCAGACAGGCCAGAGAAGAGAGCCACGTCCTACCAGATGCCCTTGGTCCAGTGTGCCTCCTCTTCGCCGAGGGCAGAGGACCTCGCAGAAGACGGTGGAAGCCGCCTGTATGGCCGGGCCCCTGGGAGGCACACCTGGCCCCTGCTGCTGGCTGCACTCGCCTGCCTTGTCACTCTGCTGCATTGGAACATCCGCAGATAGAAGTTTCAGAAAGTTGTATTTTTCCAAACCAGGATTCCTTGCTATTGACAGATTTTCTTTACCGAAAGAAAAGACATTTATTCTTTTGATGCACTTGAATGCCAGAGAACTGTCCTTCTTTTTCTCCTCTCCCTCCCTCCCTGCCCCTGAGTCATGAACAGCAAGGAGTGTTTGAAGTTTCTGCTTTGAACTCCGTCCAGCCTGATCCCTGGCCTGAGCAACTTCACAACAGTAATTGCACTTTAAGACAGCCGAGAGTTTTGGACGAGCATGTTTGGTAGCAGGGATGAAAGCTAAGGCCCTCTTATTTTTTTCTCTTAATTATTATTATATTTCTGACTTAAACTTAGAAGAAACAACTATCAAGCTACAGTTTTTCCTGCCATTTTCCTGTGGTTGCAGCCTGTCTTCCTTTGAAATTGTTTCACTCTCTGAGTTTTATATGCTGGAATCCAATGCAGAGTTGGTTTGGGACTGTGATCAAGACACCTTTTATTAATAAAGAAGAGACACAGGTGTAGATATGTATATACAAAAAGATGTACGGTCTGGCTAAACCACCTTCCTAGCCTTTATGCAAAAAAAGGGGAGAATCAAAGCTTCCATTTCAGAAATGTTGCGTGGAAAAGTATCTGTAATTAAAGTTTCGAAGTAATTTAACCTATTTTTACATCATTTGTCTTACCTTGTTGAGAGACGAGGCTCGCTTGTTGGCTTCTGGTTGTTGTAGGAGGCATGTGGCTTCCCAGCCCTCTCAGTAGACAGGATCACTGGGAAAATAGCAACATCAATCCCGTTACACAGGAGCAGTGACACAGGGGTGGCTGCAGAGTGGCACACGCCACACAAATGATAGAGAAAGTGCCCGTTCATTGCAGTTTCCTCTTCCTGGGGGACCTGAACCCTGATTCACACTGTCTTGTTAGGGGCAGGCAGAGGAAGCTGCACTCTAGTATCCATGCCACCTTCTAAGATGGACATGCAGAGACAGAACTTTAGCTGCTCAGAGAGAGTACAGTGGGCATGGTCTGCCCTGGGTGCTTGCTCCATCAGACCCTGATTTGGCATGCAACCAAATCTTTGTGTGAAGCCATCCTATCGTTGCACACACTGACCCACTCAGTGTCTTTCCTGCCGCTGATGTGGCTCTGTGCTGGCGGTTTCAGGCCAGTGCGCTTCTTCGCAGGGACATTAGGAGGGCGCAGGAGCGCATGTCTGCCCACTCCTTTGGAGTATCGCGGATGGTGCTATCCAGCACCAAGTGTTACTGTTCACAGACACTGAGGAAGGGAAACAGGAGTAACCGAAAGCCAGATGGAACAAAAGCAAACATGGAAACCATGATCACGGCGAAGAGCCATCCTGGTATTTAAGAATTAACTTTATGAAATACTGCAGCATTTGGTGTGGCATTAAGTTATAATGACCGCATAGAGTACCAAAGTGCTTTATATTTAGAATATATTTTAAGTTGTGGTGCAGACTGAGGGGGCTTATTCAAAATGAAAATACTAACGTAAATGTCTACCAAGTTCAATAAACAAAGATGTCAAAATACTCTCACAAATACATTTTATCTGTGGATCTATTTAATACTGAGACTATCTTTAAAAGACATAATAGGCCGGGTGCGGTGGCTCAAGCCTGTAATCCCAGCACTTTGGGAGGCCGAGACGGGCGGATCACGAGGTCAGGAGATCGAGACCATCCTGGCTAACACGGTGAAACCCCGTCTCTACTAAAAACAATACAAAAAAACTAGCCAGGCGAGGTGGCGGGCGCCTGTAGTCCCAGCTACTTGGGAGGCTGAGGCAGGAGAATGGCGTAAACCCGGGAGGCAGAGCTTGCAATGAGCTGAGATTCGGCCACTGCACTCCAGCCTGGGCGACAGAGCGAGACTCTGTCTCAAAAAAAAAAAAAAAAAAAGACATAATAAAATCATGTGAAAAACTGCATTCAATGCTGAAGAATACCTCAGTGACTTACCACAATTCAGTTCACAGGCACTCCCCTAGACTCAGCTATTGGTGCTTCTTAAAAATATGCTATATATACACACATATACATATACGCAAATATATAGATATTAACGTGTATACAATGTATGTGCATATATATATTTCTTAAGGATGATATGAAATTCATGTGGTCTTACCACTTTCTGATACAACATAAATCCGTACCAACAAGAAACAATATAATTTACTCACGGGTCACCCGCACCTTAGCTTTCTGCCTGATGCCATCTCACCCACATACACTCCATCTTATCTTGGTTGTGTCATGTGAGCACAAATAAGACTCTAAACTCCCCCGTGTCCCACGATGATCTCCACGTTACGGGATTTCCCATCACCTCCAAGAAACAGTGATTGACCTCTAAGAGCCGTTCAGGTTTGAGTGTCAGAAATGTTAACTCGAGACCATGGCGCTCTCTCTGAGGAAGGCGTGTCTGGTCCTTAAATATTCTATCACAAGCTTAAAGTACACAGCATGCAATCAGTGCTGGCCAGCCTCCCCCTCAGTTAGGAGCAGGTCATTCTACGTGGGAATACCAGATTCAGGGAAGGTGGCGAAGAGCGAATAAGACCTGCTGGGACCAGGCTTCCTCCCCTGGGGAGCAGGCTGATGAGGGCCAGGTCGAAAAGCTTTTCTTTGGGCAATAGTAAACTCTGGGTGTCATTTAGACTTCTACTTCATACCATCCAAGTTGACCTGGGGCTCAAAAGGAAATTCCTGGCCTTCTGACTATAGCTGGTACAGAACTAAAGGTCGGTTTGCTGAGACATGACAAGTTCCAGTGTCAGAGAGCAGGATCACACATCACACTCAGGTCTGCCACCTCCAGGTGACATCATCGTAGCAGTCCGCAACAGTTGTCTGATCCCGTGGGGGCATGCTAGGGTAACTCAGCACACCACCACGAAGGGCCTGTCAGGGAGGCTGGCAGCCCAGCACATCCCTGATACGGACCACACGCACCTGTGGGAACAACTTGACTGTCAGGCTCTTGTGGTTTCTGGGTGAACGAAGAGCTTTACTGATAACAAGCCATTCTCTATTCCACTAACTCTTAAAATAAATTCTGAAAACAAAGATGATCTTCACAACGGTGTTGTGTTTTAACATTGCAATGTTTTGTCTTAACATGGTACACCCAATCCTTGGAAGACAAACTAGGAACACAGCAATGGGATACCGAAGTCAGCAGACAGCATCTAATTAGGCATTTCGGGACACTGTCCTCAAAGGAAAATGCCAGAGAGCCTGGGGACAGGGAGAGAGTGGGTCCACTCACACACAGAGACCTTCCCTACCCCACACAGCCTTCTTTGGCTTTCTTGAGATATCTGAGCTTTCTTTCTGTTTTGTTTGTGGGGTTTTTTTTTGTTTTTTTTTTGTTTTTTTTTTTTTGAAACAGAGTCTCTCTCTGTCTCCCAGGCTGGAGTGCAGTGGCGCAATCTCGGTTCACTGCAAGCTCCACCTCCCAGGTTCACGCCATTCTCCTGCCTCAGCCTCCCAAATAGCTGGGACAACAGGCACCTGCCACCATGCCCGGCTAATTTTTTGTATTTTCAGTAGAGACAGGGTTTCACCATGTTAGCCAGGATGGTCTTGATCTCCTGACCTCGTGATCCACCCACCTCGGCCTCCCAAAGTGCTGGGATTACAGGCGTGAGCCACCGCACTTGGCCGACATCTGAGCTTTCATGAGTCCAAACATCTTTCAGGAAATATCTGCATCAAGAACAAATGCAGTTTGGATCAATGTTTCCCACCAATTTCTAGATTTATGAGAAAATGCCAAGCGTTCTTTTCTTACCAGTAAGAGAATCACATGTCCTAAAGAAAACAATTAAATTCTTCAAATCCCCAAATCTAAGACTGTTCCTGAGTCTTCCTGGCTTAGGTCAACAATCTCGAAATACAAAATTGGGCTCCTGTTTGGTCACAATCCCATTTTCCTGGTGTTTGACTAGGCAGAAGTAACACTGTCTTGGAAAAAAAGTTAGAGAAGTATGGCCTTCAACTTCTCCATCGGCTGAGATGTGATCAAATTGACACACTGCACTTTATATAGTCATACCTAGTCAAGAGAGACCTACCTGATGCCACCCAAGCTGTGAAACTGGACGCACATGCACCCTTTTACTCCAGTGCACAGTTGCTGTTGAAAGCAGGTGGCAGTGTGTGACCCTCACCTCCCATTCCAAGAATAAGACCATGGTTTCCACAGGCTCAGCTCGGTCGCTTTGTTTCTGATGTCTATGGAACAACCACCTCCATCGCCTACGGCCTCTGAAATACTCCATGAGCATTTCCACCCCCTCTTCATTTAATGAATTTCATGCCGCTGTTACACTAGAATTCAGAAGCACAAGAGAGTTTGTGAGCACAGATTGCTGTGCTTTGCAGCCTCAGCCTCTCAAACTCTGTTGATCAAAGTCTTGTCTTCCTGAGCTGGAGGAAGGATTGGCACTCTTGCCGGCCTCTAAGGAGTTGCTCCAGCCTTTTTCTCAGGAAGTTGCTTCTTCTCAAGTGAAATGAAAGGCAGAGGAGAAACTTCCAGAAGGCTGGAAATTGTATTTTCCAAGGGCTTTAGGCATTTGAGGCCTAAGTCTTCTTTCTGTAGCTGATGAGGCTACATATGCAAGACAATTAAGAGACTTTGACCTTCAGAAAATCAAGATGATAGTAAACTAGTGAGGACCACTATCTACTAAGAGAGCTCACGTACAGAACATCTTTCTATCTCCTCAATAAAACAGTCCAGATTCTCACAGGCTAGGAGTAGGGTAATACATCTGCCATGAGATCAGTTTATTTAGAGGGAAAAGCTGAGATATCTGTTGCGTGTTGAAGTTTTATCCTCCAACTCATTTAGGAAATGAAGCTGTTTTATATCTAGATTCCAGCATTACCTATATGAAAGAAAATAGTTCATTAGCCTCATAGGATCCTTAACTCATAGCATTTTTTAAAGTCCCTTAAAAGAGCCTATAGTCTCCTACAGGTTCTAATGCAGAAGAGGGAATACCCCGTTATATCAGAAGTAAGCAGTTCGGCAGCGTAAGACTGGGTAGGCAGTCTGAGAGACAGAACTGTAACGAGATAGCTCTCTACCCACACTGCTGCTGTTCTGTGCCCGACAAACGTGAAAGGCACCTTAGTAAAACATGGGGCTGGTTTGTCCTGACAGTCATTTGCACAGCTTTTGCACAACTTTTAGAAGGTATTTTCTTCCTAATATCAAATGGAGAGCACAGCAATGCAAGTACTAGAGCCCATTAAAAAGCAATACTATTCTTCACAGCATTCTCTGCCATTTATGTAGGAAGAGAAGCAGCCAGCATCCCACCTCCAGCTGACACCTTTATCCATTGTCAACATGAAAGTCTTTTCCTCTTGCAGTTGCGTATGTATTTCACCAATGGACAAAACAATTCTTCTTCACTACCTGCTCTGGATTACATAGCCCAACAAATCTGGCCAGCTGTTAAAATATTGACTAAAATAAGGCTAATGAATATAGCCTTGAATGCCTTGGAAACTTCAACCAACTGACAAGGTATCATTAATTTCACGTTATAGATGATAAAAGTGGAGCTTTCTGAGGTTAAGGGTTAAGAAGCCAAAGAGCATTCTTTTTATTTTTGCCCCAGAATTTTAGCCTGGCTTTCTCAAAAACAACAACAGCAGCCATTTCTCGAATGCACACTAAATCATACAGTATTGTACTCAGTTCCATACAAGCATACTTGATTAATTTTCATAACAACTTACTTACTACAGCAAGATACTTTACAGTTTTAAATTCTTACTGAAAAATCTGGTTGTGACTTTCCATGTTCTCGTCCCAACCCCCGATAGTTTGTTTTTTTTGTTTTGTTTTGTTTTGAGACAGAATCTTGCTCAGTCGCTCAATCTCAGCTCACTGCAAGCTCTGCCTCCTGGGTTCACGCCATTCTCCTGCCTCAGCCTCCCAAGTAGCTGGGACTACAGGCACCCACCACCATGCCCAGCTAATTTTGGTAGAGACGGGCTTTCACCATGTTAGCCAGGATGGTCTCAATCTCCTGACCTTGTGAACCACCCACCTTGGCCTCCCAAAGTGCTGAGATTACAGGCGTGAGCCAACGTGCCCGGCCAGCTTTTTATTTTTAAGGCCTCCACCACTGACCCCTCCAGAACATGTGGACTCAGTGACGCTTACAAAGCCTCTGGCCTGGCTCCGGACTTGGAGGGAGAAAAAGTGGAGCTCAGCAGGGCGTCAGACTCTGCTTTTCAGTATGAGTGAGAATCACCAATCTCAGTCCCTTGATCCAGGCTGAGCAAAGTCAGGGGAAACTGTTTCCTCCCAGAAACTGTCCAGGAAGAACACTGGGTGCCCTCTGACAGCAGGTGGGCGATTTCACCTTTCAAACATTCTCAGGTTTGAGTGACCCTCAGCTCCTCAGCCAGTCCAAGAACAATTCCTTCCAGATCTCTCCTGGCCCAAGGTCTCCAGGCCAGTGAGGGAAGGTGCCTTCAAGGGGAGCTCCTGCACACATACACACACACTTGATTTTCCTTTTCAAGTGACAAATATTTGAACATCTCAGGTCAAGCTGGAGAGATATCTAATGTATCTAATGAAGCTCCTCAAATAAATGTGTGTTGGGGACACACAGTTGTGTGAGGGATCCTGTGGGCAGAAGTGTTTACTCTTTCACGTCTGCACTCTTCTGGGCCACCAGTATACTTTCGTGAATTGTTGTAGCACACTACTCTCATACCGGCCCTGGCCTATCCCACCTTCTGCATAAAGCCACATTTGCAAAAGGTTAATAAAAGTATCTATTGCCTAGTTATCACTTACTCAAACCCTCCATAATTTCTCCCAGTGTTTGCACCCAAGTCAAACGTCCAGCCATTGCTTCCATCTGCAAGGCAGTGCTGTGAGCTGGGCCATGGTCTGGTCACTTCAAATATGCAGCCTTGCTGACATTTTGAGGATGAAGTGCTCAGGAAGGGAGGCCAAGCTCAGCAGAATAGGCTCTGAGGAAAATCCAGGAGATGATCTCCATAGTAAGTTATGAAGGTATCTCCTACTGGTCCCTCCAGTTCTCCTCTCCACCCCTTCCCATCCTCCTTCCCCACACTGACTATAGCAGCGGGCTCCCTTGCCTTCTGCCTTCTAACTGGATTCAGCTAACAGGGTGTAGATGGGTGATCCCTGGCAGGAGGAGAGGGTAGAGGTGCCTACTCCCATCACACGGCTCTCTCCACAAGACCTCCCTGTCTAGGTTACCAGCAGCCACTTCCTCCTTTGCCCCTTCAGGTCTTGGATATTTTGGTTCCCACTGTTACTGGCCCTAGAGAACTGCAGTAGCTCTAGTTGATTTTTCTAAATTTGTGGCCCCTACTTTTGTAAATAATCTTCATTTTTTCCCTTTTGATGAGGGACTCTTGAGTTTGATTTTCTCTCTTTGTAGCATATCTGATTTTATTAGAGGGAACAAGTGAATATAAGCTAGAATCGCTTTTTTCAGATGAGGACTTCCTGCTTCAAATTTGGTGCTAGCCTTTCTGAGGATGTGTTTCATTTCATAAGTAGTAAAATCCTTCTTCAGCAAATACAATCTTCTGGTGCATGTCTCCACCCCAAGTCACCTCTCCTGCACTTACAAACCCTGTTAACCCGTAGACAGGTCAGTTACTGGGCAAGAGAAATGGACAGTAGAGAAGAGGTGATGCCACACAACAAGCTGAACTGCCCAGGTTCCACATGGACAAGTTTGATGAAAAATATTTTCCACATTATAGAAACTTCACACTCTATTCTAGTGGCAGACTATATATCTGATAATACAGATTAAATTTCTTTTTTTTTTCTTTTTTTTTTTTTTTGAGGCGGAGTCTCGCTCTGTCGCCCAGGCTGGAGTGCAGTGGCGCGATCTCGGCTCACTGCAAGCTCCGCCTCCCGGGTTCCCGCCATTCTCCTGTCTCAGCCTCCCGAGTAGCTGGGACTACAGGCGCCGCCACCACGCCCGGCTAATTTTTTTGTATTTTTAGTGGAGACGGGGTTTCATTGTGTTAGCCAGGATGGTCTCGATCTCCTGACCTCGTGATCCGCCCGTCTCGGCCTCCCAAAGTGCTGGGATTACAGGCTTGAGCCACCGCGCCCGGCCAGATTAAATTTCATATTTTTATCCCAAGCTGTTTTCTATGTGTCTCCATTTCCTATTAATCTTCCCAAAAATGATGTATAGAGTCACTATGACCTTGAACTAATCAATACTCTTATTTTCAATGTGAAAAGTTCAATGACAAGACATTTAGTGTGTTTTTAAAAAGACATCTTTTTTATTGCAGTAAGAACACTTCACATGAGATCTACACTTTTAATAGATACTTAAAAGTACACAAGACAATGTTGTTAATTATAGGCACCATGCTGTACAGCAGATCTCTGGAACCTACTCATCTTGTATAACAAAACTTTATACCCTTTGAATAGTACCTCCACCCCAGCCCCTGGAAGCCACTATTTCACTATTTCTATGAGTTTGGCTATTTTGGATTCCTCATATAAGTGAAAAACACAGTATTTGTACTTCTGTGACTGGCTTATTTCACCTAACATAATGTCCTCCAGGTTCGTCCATGTTGTCACATACACAAGATTTTCTTCTTTTGTAGGGCTGAAAAATATTGCATTGTGTGTGTAGATCACATTTTCTTTATCCATTCATCCACTGATGGACAATACTTTACATATTGATGCCATATCTTACATATTGAATACTACAATGAAAGGGGGAATACAAATATCTCTTCAAGATCTGATTTCAGTTTTTCTGGATATATACCCAGTAGTGGGATTTCTGGGTAATATGATAGTTCTATTTTTAATTTTTTGAAGAATCTCCATCCTGTTTTTTATAGTGGTTGCACCATTTTACATTTCTTCCAGTCTTGCAAAGGAGCTCCAATTTCTCCACATTTTCTCCAGCACTTGCTATCTCTTTTTTTTAATAATGGCCATCTTAGCAGATGTGAGGTAATATCTCATTGTGGTTTTGATTTGCATTTCCCTGATGATTAGTAACGTGGAGCATCTTTTCATATTCCTGTTGGCCATTTGCATGTCTTCTTTAGAGAAATGTTTATTCAAGTATTTTACCCACTTTTTAATTGGGTTATTAGGATTTTTTGCTATTGAGTTTTAGGAGTTTCTTATATATCTGTATATCAGATATAGGGCTTGAAAATATTTTCTCTCCTTCTGTAGGTTGGCTTTTTATTCTAGGAATAAACTTAACTAAGGATGAAAGACTTATACAATGAAAAGTACGAAACATTTATGAAGGAAAAAAGACACAACTAAATAGAAAGATATTACTTACTCATGGAATGAAAGGCATAATATTGTTACAACGTCCATACTACCCAAAGTGATCTACAGATTCAATTCATTCCCTATCAACATCCCAATCACAGTTTTTACAGAAATAGAAAGAAACAAACCTAACATTTATATGAAAAAGCCCCAAATAATCAAAACATATTGAAAAAGAAGAAAAAATCTAGAGGCATCTTTTTTTTCTGACTTCAAAATATATTACAAAGCCACAGTAATCAAAACACCATGGTACTGACATGAAGACATAGACATGTGTAGACCAATGGAACAGAATAGAGAAGCCAGAAATAGACCACATATATATAGTCAACCACTTTTCTACAGAGCTACCAAGAATAAACATATGAAAAAGATAGCTTCACCAATACATAATTTTGGGAAAACTGGATATCAACATACAAAAGAATAAATTGGGACTTTTATCTCACACAATATACAAAGATGAACTCAATGTAGATTAAAGACTTGAAAATACAACCTGAAACCATAAAATTCATAGAAGAAAACATAGGTGAAAGCTTCATGACACTGGTCTTGACGATGATTTCATGGACATGACACTAAAAGCATAGGCAACAAAAGCAAAAATAAACAAGTGGGACCACATCAAACTAAAAAGCTTCTGCACAGTGAAGGAAACAATGAGCACAGTGAAGAAGCAACCTGCAGAATGGGAAAATATCTGGCAACCATTCATCAGATAAGGGATTCATAAATAAGATATATAAAAAATTCCTACACTCAATAGCAAAAACAGAACAAACAAACAAAACCCAAGTAACTTTATTTAAAAGAATGGGTGAGAGACTGGAATAAACATTTTCCCAAAAATATATTACATTTTATATTGTCTTCCTTGACAATTACTTTTTCACTGTGAAAACCACTCAATGATGTCACAGATGGATTTCATAAACATGGAAGTTCAGACTTCATGAAAGATTTGGCCAAAGACGAAAAATAGCTCTGATTTCCAAACACAAATCATTTCAATGAGCAAAATAACAAAGTGCCTGGTATGATAAAATGCATTCTCTCAACCTTCTTTGAGTGCGTTCCAGCACAAATGTCTATCTACAGTATTCATAGCAAATTCTAGCCAACCTCTGCATTTCCTTATTAGCTTGAAACTAAATGGCAGGAAACACCCAGGGGCACTCGTAACACTAGAATCTTGTGCCAATTTAAAACTGGATAGACAGTACTGTGGAGCTAGTTTCTTAATACTTTGAAAAATTCCATTGAAATGAGAGATAACAAACTTGAAAGGAAAGTACTTTTTGCATCAATAAATAAAACATCAAAGTGATTATTGAGCCAAAGATCCAAAGAAGTCATGTGCAGTTTTCAGTATAATAAAGCACTGCATATGAATTCATATGATCAGCCTGGTTAAAAAAATAGCAATACTTTCTATTTCTGGAACAACCTTTCTCCTAGGGAATGATGGAGGCACTAATATCACTGTACTTAGCCCAATTTTATACTTATGCTTTGTTTCTGATCATTTTCCCAAATAACAGAGCGCCAGTAAGTTAATTTCAGTTTCAAATCACTTGACAAACACCAGAATGTTAGAGGAAATGGTGGTGATAAAAATAATTAAGAAGCAATATGAATTCTGCAAGCCCAAAGTTTTTGTGACAATACATAAATAGAAGAAGATAATATGAAGTCTTTTTCTTATAATGATTAAAGACGGCCAGCAAGTCAAAGCTATTGCCCTGGAGCCTGCTTTCTCCCTTTGCTGTTTTCTCTGAGTGGTTTGGGCAGGGTTGCCATCCGCTTCCTCCAGGTCCCTCTGTGGATGCCTGGGCTCTTCGGTGCTCTGCTTTTGGCTCTCTTAGATGTGAACTGGAAAGAGTAAGGGCTTTGGAGACAAATAGGCCCATGTTTGAATTCCTGCTCGTACACTGTGCAGTTGCCCATTTTGTAAATCATTCAGCTTCTCTGTGCTTAGCTTCCTCACTTATATGATGGGATTCTTAACCCAGTAGAACAGAAGCTGGACCTGCATTGACCAACTTTCTGGGTTAATGGCACTCCCATTGCTGCAGAAAAGTATGCTGGCTGCTGTGCATGGCCTGATATAGCGACTTGTTCCCCACACTGCAGACCCTAGACCAGCAGCATTGCAGCAACTGGGAGTTTGTTAAAATTGCACAAATTCAGGTTCATTCCAGACCTGCTGAACCAGAATCTGCATTTCATTAAGCTCTTGAGGGGATTCCTGTGCAAAAGAAAGATGGAGAGGCAGGACTTGTCTCCAGCACACCCAGGTACTTCTGCTGCCACCGGCTAAGTTGTATGACCCTACATAATAAGTTTTAATTCCCAAGCTTATGTAGGCTTGCTGTTCTTTTTGTTATAACTGTACAATAATTTTAAAAGTTAGTTTTTGGATGAAAACAAAAAATTAATAAATAATTATTATTTTTAAAATAAAGTTGTTGTCTCTGTGAAACCCAAGGTGAATGTGATGGAAAGACGATATGCAAACGGACTTAAAACATCGCTGTTGAGTAAGGTACAAACAAGACAACTGTTAGTTACTGACTGAGGTGGAGGGATGTAAAAATACAGAAGGAATCTGAACTCTAATGATTTCACACATGTCTCTAAGTTATCCCTTCTCACTGAAGAAACTCCAACTGGAAATCGTAGGCCATGCATTACAAGTGAGATGTATGCAAGAAGTTAGTGCAACTATGGGCCAAGATATGTTCCTGGTGTGTTATGAAAAGATTGATGAATAAATGTATGTTTACATATTTTTAACTAAAATAAAATATTCAATGTACATTGAAACTGTGTTGTTTATGGTATTCTCACTTCAACTCACTCTTTGTCTTAGCAGATCAACTATTATCCCTGTAGCATGCTGGTGAACCTACCCACAGAGTTGGTATGGAGATTAGAAATGGTGAGTGTTCGAGGTACAGGGTAGATGCCTAAGAAGCAGAAGTTCTGAGAGGGTGATGTTATGCAGCTTGTCATGGTGCATCTCATGGTTTTGACGCCTTCCTCCTCACCATAAGTCATTTTACTTTAGGAACTCTTACATACGTAACATCGAAAGAGGCACTGTGAGAACTACGGAGATTAACACGTACTGACTCCACTCCAAAGAGGCTGCAATTGAATACTGATGACAAGGTAACAGAAGTAAGAATCATTTAAGGCAATGTGTTATCTGTTTTACTGAAAGTTAATCACTTTTGGAAAAATTTAACATATAGTTGGTGTAGACAAAGACGATGTTTATAAATAACCATCTGAGTAATAACTTTTTACTGTGTTAAAATCATATAAAATTCACCATTTTAACCATATTAAAGTACAAAATCAGTGGCATTTCGCACATTTATAACTTTATGCAACCTTTGCCACTATTTAGCTCCAGAACGTTGTCATCACTCCAAAAGGAACGCTGTCCCCTTTAAGCAGTCACTCCCATTGCCACTTTCCAGCCCTGGGCAACCACTAATCTGCTTTCTGTCTCTATGATTCGCCTATTCCAGATGTTTTATTTTGATGGAATCAGACATTACGTTGCTTTTTCTCTCCGGCTTCTTCACTTGGCATAACGTTTTCTAGGTTCATCCATGTTATAGATGTATCAGGACTTTTTATTCCTTTTTATGGCTGAATAGTATTCCAGTGTATGGATGACCACATTTCGTTTAGCTCTTCATCAGTCGATGAGCATGTGGGTTGTTTTCATCTTTGGATTATTGCAAATAGTGTGGCTATGAACATTTATACACCAGTTTTTGTTTGACGCTTGTTTTCAATTCTTCAGGATGTATACTTAGGAGTGGAGTTGCTAGGTCCTAGGGTTGTTCCATGTTTAACTAA
This sequence comes from Macaca mulatta, assembly GCF_049350105.2. Lineage (NCBI taxonomy): Eukaryota > Metazoa > Chordata > Mammalia > Primates > Cercopithecidae > Macaca > Macaca mulatta. The sequence goes on from NC_133423.1 coordinate 81,455,927, forward strand.
TTGAGAAACTACCAAACTGTTTTCCACAGCTTTACCATTTGACATTCTCACCAGCAGTTTATGAGGGTTTTGGTTTCTCTGCATCCTTATCAACATTTGTTAGTCTCAGTTTCTTTTTTATTATAGCCATCCTAGTGGTTGTGAAGTAGTATCTCATTGTGGCTTTAATTTGCACTTTCCTAATGACTAGTCATATTGACCATAATTTTACATGCTTATGAGCAATTTGTGTATCTTCTTTGGAGAAATATCTATTCAAGTCCTTTGCCTATTTTTGAGTTGGGTTGTTGTTTGTTTTTTAGTTGTCGAGTTGTAAGTGTTCTCTATATATTTTGTATCCTGGATCTTTATCAGATATATGATGTGCAAGCATTTTTTCTTATTCTGTGAGCTGTCTTTTCCCCTTTCTTTTTTTCTTTTTTTTAAGAGTTGGGGTCTCACTCTGTCACCCAGGCTGGAGTGCAGTGGTGTGATCATGGCTCACTGAAGCCTGCACCTCCCAGGCTCAAGTGATCCTCCTGCCTCAGTCTCCTCATAGCTAGGACTACAGGTATGTGCCACCAAGCTTGGCTAATTTTTAAACATTTTTGTGGAGATGGAGTCTTACTGTGTTGCCCAGGCTGGCCTCAGACTCCTGGGCTCAAGTAATCCTCCCATCTCAACCTCCCACCTCAGCCTCCCGCCTCAGTCTCCCAAATAGCTGGTACCACAGGGACGTGCCACCATACCCAGCTTTCCCTTTCTTGATTGTGCACTTTAATGCACAAAACTTTTTAATTTTGAAGCCCAATTTTTCTGTTTTTTTCTTTTGTTGCATGTACTTTTGTTATTATAGGCAAGACAGCACTGCCAAATCCAAGATTATGAAGACATACCAGTATCTTTTCTTCTAAAAGTGTTATAATTTTAGCCTTTACATTTAGATATTTGATACTTTGAAGTTATTTTTTGTATACAACGTGAGATCAAGGTCCAACATCCTTTTGTATATGGATATCTAGTTACCTCAGCACTATTTGTTAAAGAAACTATTCTTTTCCCATTGCATGTTCTTGGCCTGCTTGTTGAAATCAAGTGGAAATAGATGTATGGGTTTATTTCTGCAGTCTTAATTACATTCCATGATCCATATGTATATGATCTAACCTACACCTCTATGGTATATCCTAATGCCAGTAGCATGTTGTTTTGATTGCTGTAGCTTTGTAGTAAGTTTTGAAATTGGGAAATGTGTGTCCTCCAACTTTGTTCTTAAATATTGTTTTGGCTATTTGGGGTCCCGTGCAATTGCTTATGAACTTTATGATTAGCTTTTCTGTTTCTACAACAACGGAAAAAGAAACTATTGGGATTTTTGAAGGGATTGTATTGAATCTGTAGATCAATTTGAGGAGTATTGTCATCTTAACAATATTAAGTCTTCCACTTTGTAAATGCAAGATACATTCCATTTATTTAGGTCTTCTTTAATTTCTTTCAATAATATTTTATAGTTTTCAGTATACAAATCTTGCACCTTCTTGGTTAAGTTTATTCCAAACTAGTTTATTCTTTTTAATGCTATTGTAAATGGAATTGTTTTCATAATGTCCTTTCAGGTTGTTCATTGCTAGTGTACACACATATAACAGACTTTTGTGTGTCTTCTATCCTGCAATTTGCTAAATTCATGAGCTCTAATAATTTTTATGAGGAGTCTTGAGTATTGTCTGAATATAAGATCATGTCATCTGTGAATAGTGATAGTTTTATTTCTTCCTTTACAATGTAGATGTGTTAGATTTCTTTTTCTTGCTTAATTGCTCTGAATAGAATATTCAGTAAAATGTTGAATATGTGTCAAAGTAGAAATTATTGTATTGTTCCTGATAATAGGGAGAAAGGCTTCAGTTTTTCAGTTGAATATGATGTTAGCTATGAGGCTTTTCATGAACGCCCTTCACCATCTTGAGGAAGTTTCCTTCTATTCCTGTTTTGCTGACTGCCTTCTTTCTTAAATCATGAAAGACCACTGAATTTTGTCTGATACATTTTCTGCATCAACTGAAATGACTATATGGGTTGTTTTCTTTTTCCTTTCTTCAGTTAACGTGGTGTGCTACATTGATTGACTTTGTTATGCTGAACTACCCTTGCATTTTTGGGATAAATCCCACTTAATCATTATGTGTAATCTGTTTAATATGCTTCTGGATTCAGCTTGATAGAGTTTTGTTGAGAATTGTTGCACTTGTATTTGTAAGGGATTTGTATGTAGTTTCCTTTTCTTGTAATATGTTCATCTGGCTTTGGTATTTGGGTGATGCAGAACTCATAAAATATTTAGAAGTGTTCCCTTCTCTTCTACCTTTTGAATAATTTGAGAAAGTTTAACTTTAACTCTTCAAATGTTTGGTAGAATTCACCAACGAAGTCATTTGGTACTGGGATTTTCTTGGCTGGTTTTTTTTTTTTTTTTTTTTATTACTGATTCAATTTCTTTACTTACTTGTTTTAGATCTGGAGATATTGTCTGTGTCTCCTTGAGTCAGATTTCATTGTTTATTATTTTTAGAATTAATTCATTTTATCTAGATTATCTAATTCATTGGCCTATACTTTTTAATAGTATTGCCTTAAAATCTTGTTTGTTTCTTTAAGGTTATATTTTTAATTCTAATGTTAGTAATTTGAATCTACTCTATTTTTATTTTTCAGTTTGTTAATTGTGTTGATCTTTTCAAAGAACTAACCTTTGCTTTTGTTGATTCACTCTTCCTATTCTATCATTTTCTTTCTTTCCTTCTAATAGCTTTGGATTTAGTTTATTTTTCTAGTTCCTAAAAGTGTCCAGTTTATTGATTTGAGATTTGCCTTCTTTTTTCATGTAGCTATTAACATCTACAAATTTCTATATGAGCACTGATTTGCTGCCTTCTGTAAGTTTTGGTATGTTGTGTTTTTGCTGTCATTTGTCTCAAAGTATTTTCTTATTTTCTCTTGAAATTCTTTCTTTGATTCATTGGTTGTTCAAGTTTGTGTTTAATTTCCACATATATGTGAAATTTCCAGTTTTCCTTTGTTATTGATTTCTAGTTTCATTCCATTGTAGTCAGAGAATGTACTTTGTATGATTTAGGTCATTTAAAATTTACTGAGACTTGTTTGTGGCCTAATGTATTGTTATCTCAAAGAATGTTTCATTTGTACCTGAGAGTGTATATTTTGCTGTTGTTGGATGGAAAGTTCTATACATGTCTGTTAGATCTAGTTGGTTTATAGTGTTGTTGAAGTTGTGTATCTTTTTACTGATCTTCTGTCTAGTTGTTCTATCCATTATTGAAAGTGGGGTATTGAAATCTCCAACTATTATCCTAGAACTGTCCATTTCTCCCTTCCATTCTGTCAATGTTGGCATCAGATATTTAGAACCTCTGTTGTGTGCCTATACATTAATGATTATGACATCTTCTTTATGGATTGACCTTTTATCACTATATAATGTTCTTCATTGTCTCTTTTAACATCTTTTATTTAAAGTCTATTTTGTCTTATATTAGTATAGAATGGACACTGCAGCTCTCTTTTGGTTAGTATTTTCTTGGAATGTCTTTTTCTATCCTTTTACTTTAAACTTACTTGTGTCTTTATATCTAAAGTGAGTAGCTTATAGATAGCATACAGTTGGAGCATATTTCTTTATCCATTATGTGAATTTTGGACTATTAATTAGAAAGTGTGATTCATTTACTTTAAAAGTGATTACTAATAAGAAAGAAATTTCTTTTGCCATTTAAAAATTTGTTTTCTATATGTCTTTTTAAAGAATTCCTAAATTCTCCCATTACTGCCTTCTTTTGTGTTTAACTGATTTTTTATAGTGTACTATTTGGATTTCCTTCTCATTATTATTTCTGTATTTTTTTTCTTAGTGGTTATCCTGAGGTTTACAATTAACATTTTAAATTTGTAACAATCTAGTTTCAATTAATATTCAATTTAGCTTCAATAGTATACAAAAACTCTGAATCTATATTGCTCCATTTGCCCCCTCATGTTGTTATTGTCACATATTACATCTTTATATATTGTGAGCCTATGCAAACAGATTTATAATTATTGTTTTATGCATTTGTTTTTAAAATCATATATGAAAAATGAGGCATTGCAAATTAAAATCATAATAATACTGGATTTAATATTTACCTAGGTAGTTAACTTTACTGGTGCTCTTTAGTTCTTCATGTTGTTTCCAGTTACTGTCTAGTGTTCTTTCATTTCAGCTTGAAGGCCTTGTGTTAGCATTTCTTGTAGGGCAGGTGGTCTACTAGTATTGAACTCTCTTAGCCTTGTTTACTGAGGGATGTCTTAATTTCTCCTTCGTTTTGCCAATTTATAATTTTTGATTGACAGTTTTTTTTTTCTTTCAGCACTTTAAAAATGCCATCCAACTGCCTTCTGGCCTTCATAGTATCTAATGAGGAATAAGTTGATAAACTAATTGATGATCCCTTGTTTGTGACTAGTCACTTTGATATTGCTACTTTAAAGATTTTCTCTTTGTCTCTGGCTTTCAACATGTAATAATGTCTCAGTGTGAATCTCTTCGAGTTTCTTTTACTCAGAGTTCAATGAGTTTGCTGGATATGTAGATTCATGTCTTTCATTATATTCGGGAAGTCTGGGGCCATTATTCAAATATTCTTTCTGCTCCCTTTCGTTATTCTCCCTTCAAATATTGTTTCTGACTTTACCTACTTCTTCTCCCCTTCTGGGACTTTTTTCTTTTTTCCTTTTTTTTTTTTTTTTTTGACAGAGTTTTGCTCTTGTCACCCAGGCTAGAGTGCAGTGGCATGATCTTGGCTCACTGCAACCTCCTTCTCCCGGGTTCAGGCAATTCTCCTGCCTCAGTCTTCCGAGTAGCTGGGATTACACCATGCCTGGCTAATTTTTGTACTTTTAGTAGAGATGAGGTTTCGCCATGTTGGCCAGGCTGGTCTCAAACTCCTGACCTCAGGTGATCTGCCCAACTTGGCCTCCCAAAGTGCTGGGATTACAGGCATGAGCCACTGTGCCTGGCCCTTCTGGGACTTTCATTATGTATACATTAGTATGTTGGTATGTGTCTCATGTCTCTTAGGTTCTCTTTATTTTTCTTCATTCTTTTTTCCTTCTGCTCCTCAGACTGGATAATTCTAACTGATAGATCTTCAAGAACACTGATTTTTTTTCTCTTAATTTCTATGTTTATTCAAAAACAAAAACAAAAAAAAATTTAAAAGAACACTGATTTTATTCTGCCATTTCAAATATGCTGTTGAATGACCTAGGGAATTTTCTGTTTTACTTACTGTATTTTTCAGCTCCAGGATTGCTAATTCCACTTGATTTAATTTCTTATTTCTATCTCTTTATTGATAGTCTCTATTTGGTGAGATATTATTCTCCTCATTTCCTTTATGTCTTTGAGCATACTTAAGACAATTGATTCAAAGTCTTTGTCTAGCAAGTTCAATGTCTGGCTTTCCTTGGGGACAGTTTTCATTCATTTCCTTTTTTCTTGTGACTGGGCCCTATTTTCTTATTTCTTAGCATGCCTCATAATTTTTGTTGCAAATTAGGTATTTCAAATATTTATATATCAAATATTATGTCATAATTTGGAAATCAGATTTTTACCCCTGCCCAGGGTTTGTTGTTGCTGCGTCTTATGGATTGGAGTGGTTTGTTTAGTGACATTTTCCAAACTATTTTTGTAAAGACTGCATTCTTCATCGCACATGGTCATGAAGTGTCTGTTCTGTTAGCTTAGCTGTTAGCTACAGATTTCCCTAAGTGCCTAGAGGAAAAAAAAACCACCAACCCCCAACTTCAAACAAACAAACAAACAAACAAAAACTCGTGGGTTTTCAGATTGAATTCTATTGAGGGAACTCATTTCATGTTTAGACAGACTGCTTACAACTCTGCCTTAGCCCTCATTTCCTGCTTGCACAGAGCATAGAAGCAGCCAGAGATAAAAGCTTAGGGTCCTTTCTGGTCTTTTATGAACATAGTTCTGGTCCTGGGCATAAGTATAATCTTCTAGTTTCCTTGGTATGCATGAGAGCATTTCAAAGCCTTTGTTCCCTTGTGTATTTCTTTCCCCAACTCCTTCCTTCCCAGATTTTTTTGGCTTGCCTGCTGCCTGCCCTTTAGGGGCTGCTTCTAGTATATTTACCTTTAAATGCATTTGACAAACACTGCCTGGAAAGCCACTCAGCTCTGAGAAAACTCTATGGTGGGCAAAACAAAGTTTAGCTCCATGGACCAATCCTTCAGGGAGCCACCAGGCAGATCAACATCTACTTACACAGTTCTCCAAGAACAAATCCACACTGCTCTATCTAGTACCAGCAAGCTGCACCATGAACACAGGTCCTATATTTATGGCTACTGCCATGCTCTGGAACAAAGAACCATGGACAGGTATGTTGAAATGCTACCACAATCTCTTCCCAAATTTCAGCAGTTTCTTCCTTATTTAATCATTCTCCTTATTGTTGTAAGTTTTTAAATTAAATTCCAGAGATATGAAAAAGCTAATTGTAACAACTTTTGCTTGCATAATCATTGCTTTAGTGAAGGGAGTTAGTTTGGAGTTCCCGATTCTATTTTCAATCACATAATAATGTTTTAACCTAAACTTGTCTAGAATTGTCATTCCTGTTTTGTAATTAATAACACACATTTTGCTGATCCCAGAAAATATCTCTGATGCAAAATCTATCATGAGCTGAAAGCACAAGGCCTTGCTAAATGTTAAAACCAAAATTTTAAAATAATTTTTATAATGGGCACTGAAGTATGGCCTACTCCATATTTTTTAAAATCTTTGATTGCCTCAAAATAAAATCTTCGTATTTATTGACTCTGTTTTAAAAGCTCAAGCCTTTCTCTTTTCTAATACATTTTATAATTGGTTTCTTTAAAATAATACCATTTGCAAACACAAAGCTGCATACCAATACTGTTTCACTGTGTTCCATCTCTCAGAAAAGACTCCAGAACAACTTTCAGGAATGGGAACTTGGCTCTTTATAATTGGCAGGTTATTTTTGGCACATGTGGGGGATCTGTGACTTTACAACCTTGCCCCACGAACTCTGGATCTACAACCTTATCACCAGGCACTGTGGTATAATAAAAGCAACTCTCATGTAAAATTTTGCTGCACATACCAACATCTTAAACAAGTACAAAAATAGCTATTCCACTTATTCCTATAATGTCTATGAAGTCCCAGCATTGTTCCTCGTACAAATTACATGACCTAACTGCTTTTTTCCTGGGAGTCATGCAAAGACACAATGGAATGTGAAGGTGCTATGGCTTGGATGTTACCAAATCTAATGTGGGAACTGGATCCCCAGTGTTGGAAGTGGGGCCTAATAGGAGGTGTCTAGGCCATGGGGATGGATCGCTCACTCTCTTAGTTCCCATGAGAGCTTGTTGTTAAAAAGAATCTGGCACCTCCCTCCTCTCTCTTTCTTCCTCTCTCACCATGTGATCTCTGCACATGCCAGCTCCCCTTCACATTCCACCATGACTGGAAGCAGCCTGAGGCCCTCACCAGATGCCCAATCTTCCAGCCAGCAGACTGGTGAGCCAAATAAACCTTTTCTCTTTGTAAATTGCACAGTCTCAGGTATTGCTGTATAGCAAAACAGAACAGACTAAGATAGATGGCAGGTTAGCTAGTCCTAGATGGTATGACTTAAGTCAATTATTCTAAATTCAAACACATATTTTGGTAGTTTTCCACTAATTTTTACATGGCCACCGTTAAGTAAATTGATCAACGAGGCTAAGCCCATCCACTATTTAAGAACTGCAAATATGTTGCAACAAACAGGACTTTTACACTCAAAGAAACCTTGGAAACAAATCTAGTTCTACTCCACACACAATGCTGTGATCCCCTCAGTGATGTAACTGATAGAGAATTTTCGGTGTCAGCTTGGACACTTCCAGAGACATTACTCAGATCTCCAAAGCTTTTCATTCCATTTTGGAAGACTTGTAATTTCTTTCCTGATAACACTTGGACACCACTGCTTTAAGTCACCGCTCCATTCTTTTTCCTTTGGTCAAGCTCCAGTTTGACAAATTAACATTTCTATGAAAATGCTGAATAAAAGAGATGTAGATGAATCAACGAAAATAATATTAGTACCACTACTTCCCCTATCCTGGACCAATTCTGGTGGAATAGATAAATTACAGTTTTTAAAATAAGATTTACATTCATTTCAGAATTGATGTCTTCAAAGATTTGGAAGCCAGAGTTATCTCTTTTATGTTACATGATGTAGAAATGCAAAGATTCAACAAGTCATTAATATAAGAACTTGCAAAGATTGAAAGCTTTTCAGAAATAAATAATTTATATTTACTTGTTGCATCTATCTGGAAGCTCTCCCAGTGCAATGTCAACTTTACCTCTGTCTTTGGCATCTAAGGCATGCATCATATGTAATTCACAAAATAGCAGATACCGTATGAAGATACTTGCTTAAATATTTTACCTTTGACAGATTCAGTGCTTATCAAAGCTCATAGAAGATACTTAATTGCGATGGAAGAACCAGATTAGTCTGCATGGCAAGACATCAGTGCATGTCAAGAGAGCCGTTGAAGCTAGGACTGCTGAGTTTTATTTCCACGAGAGACCAAGAAGCTTTGAGAGTTGGACATTTCTTCAGGGAAAGATAAAGTGGGGAACATCACTTTGGTCTGATAGCAAGTGGTTGTATTTAGAGCAGAGAAGTGGGCTGTCAACTTATATTTTGATTATCTCAGTGCTTTACTGTTTGTGCTTTTGAATGGTTGATTTATATTCTTGACTTTGATCTTATTGCATTCGTTTATATTGTATGGTTAAATTGTTTGAGTTCTTTAATTTGCAATCATCATTTCTTTATTTACTTATTTATATCCCACTTTATTCCAAAAATGATTCAAGGCAGCTTACGGAAATACCTACAATTCAAGAAGACCAAATAAAATATAAAAATAGCTGAGTGCATCTGGACAACCAGAATGTAGGGCTATGAAAACAAGAACAATCCAGATGTGGCCTTGGAATACTTAGGATATGCTGTCAGAGCTTAAACCCTAGCTGTAGGTGAGCCATATTTAATGTCAGCCTTTCTAGATGCTTAAGTGGTAATGTGGCTTAAAATTTCATATGACTTGAACAAGTTAATTGCTTACGAAAAAGCACAGTTGTTTCTGACAGCAGGGAGAGATTTCTCATTTGTGGGAAATTTATTAAACACAGAGGAATTCACTTGTTTATTGCTCAGCATGGTACACTCATTCCAGTTAGGAATACAGACGCTGGTGGATCTTTTAGAACATGGATTAAGGATACCAATGCTACATACCCTAGGTCTGCCCCACATTCCATCCAAGCATGGACTTTTTCAGTTAAATTTACAACCCTGGGTCCATCTGAAATTAGTCTTCACTGCTCCAAGGATCTTTAGAAAACATAATTCTCTTATTTGTGTGTACCTTTGATGTATGTGGCTTTTACGTTTGAATTACTGCATTAAACACAGTGGTCTTCCTTACCAGGACTTTGTGTAGCAAGATTTTACTTTCATCCTTCAGTTAAACCTAATTAAGAAAATTAACTGAAGGAACTTCCCATAAAAATGAGATGTTATTATGTGCTAATGAAAGGCAGATTGATGAAGCAAGTCTCCTAGTTACGCAAGTCATAAACTCAAGGTCTCATTCCCATCAAAGAGGCTTAACTGTCTGTTCCCAGAGCTTTCACGTAATTAAGGTATGCTCTTATTAGGTGTCAATAAATGCCCAGAGGGTACAGTCTGCACGTGGAGTATGTGCTGCTGAATATTTGATGTGATGGTTTTTGTTAAAACTATCCAAGTTTAAAACTCTCAATTGCTCTCCTTCTTCACAGCAATACCACTTATTGCGTAACCTCCATGTGGAAGGGTCCTTGCTTTACAAAATGTGTGCAAGGATGTTCTTGGATAGACTTTTGTTGGGGGAGGGGTGGCCATGACCATCTTCATCCTTAGAGGGTCTCCACGTGCCCAGCCTCATAGGTCTCTCTCTCCTCTGAAGTTAATCATGGCTGTGTCTCTCACCTTCATGACAGCTCTCTCACACAATGGCTGGGAGTGAGGAGTCACTTTTTCCAGGGTCCCTCCTGCCCGGCCAGTCTACTCCTGACAAATGACAGCAGACCTCAATGGCAAGGCTTCGCCCGGAGTCCAGAGGATCTCAGCATCGGAAGCGCACAACTAAGAATTCTTATTTCCCTCAGTCACAGATCTCCTTGTGCTGCCCGGGAAGGGATGGCCTTCCAGATGCGAGCCTACAGATGCTGCCCTCTCTCCTGAGTTCTCCCTGTTCCCTTCTTCCTATCCTCTGGCAGAGGGATTTCTTAAAGTCCTCAATCCAAGGCAGCTTCTTCTCTGGGAAATAATTTCCTGCTCTTCCTAAGATGGGTGTGTGTGTATGTGTGTGTGAGAATCTGTGTCTGTATTCGTGTGTGAGTGTCTGTGTGTCTCTATGTATGTGTGAGTATATGTGTGCCTGTGTGATGTGTGTGTCTGTGTGGTATATATGAGTGTCTCTGTGTGTGTCCCCATGGGACTCCGTGTGTGTGTGTGTGTATGTGTGTGTGGTGTGTGTCTCTCTGTGTGTGGTGTGTGTCTCTCTGTGTGTGGTGTGTGGGGGTGGGGTGGGTATGCCCTCTGGGTCTTCTTTGCCCTACACACTAGCATCCGGGGTTCACGGGGGCTTTTTCCTTGCTCACCACCAACGGAGACGTGCAGCCCCATGAATGGATGGGAGGAGCGTCCTCCACTGCTCCTCAGCACCCTGACAGCCTGGCTAAGGCTGATTTCCTTACTGGAGGCAATCAAGCCACAGCCAGATGAGCACTGCTTCTTTCTTTTCTTTTATAATAAGTGTCATTTTAAGAGGCATTTGACCCTTCCCTGGAATTGCTTACAATGCAAGAGTCAACCCTAAATCTTCATTTTTAAAAATCCGAACCTCCAAATGCGAAAAATACCAGAGTTAATTGAATATATCTTTCCTCCCAAATCTCATATCATCAGTCTTCAGCCTGTTCCCCCCAGTCTTCAGGCTCGGGATGCACCCTGTAACATGTCAAGGAAGCATCACTTATTCAGCTGATGGATACTACAGTGAGTGCCACATTTGCAGAAAGTGCTGTGCTAGTTGCTCTTAGATTGGCATCCACACCCTCACACCTTAACTGCAAGCGGTGCTCTCGGGCACCAGGGTCCCAGGCTCTTGGAAGCTCATTCTCCACTGATGAGTCTTTCCTCAGATTGTCATCCTTGGCCATGTGCCGTGGCTCACACCTGTCATCCCAGCACATTGGGAAGCTGAGGCGGGAGGATTGCTAGAGCCCAGGCGTTTGAGGCCAGCTTTGACAACATAATGAGACCCCGACTCTACCTAAAAAATTAAAACTTAGCCAGGCATGGTGGCACACTCTTGTTGTCCCAGCTACTCAAGAGGCTGAGGTGGGAGGATCACTTGAGCCCAGGAGGTTGAAGGTGCAGTGAGCTATGATTATGCTACTGCACTCCAGCCTGAATGACAGAGCAAAACTCTGTCTCAAACCAAAAGAAAAGAAAAAAGGAAGGAAGGAAGGATGGAAGGAAGGAAGGAAGGAAGGAAGGAAGGAAGGAAGGAAGGAAGGAAGGAAGGAAGGGAGGGAGGGAGGGAGGGAGGGAGGGAGGGAGGGAGGGAGGGAAAGGAAGGAAGGAAGGAAGGGAAGGAGGGAGGGAGGGAGGGAGGAGAAATAGAGAGAGAGAAGGAAGGAAGGAAGGAAAGAAAGAAAAAAAGAAAGAAAGAAAGAAAGAGAGAGAGAGAGAGAGAAAGAAAGAAAGAAAGAAAGAAAGAAAGAAAGAAAGAAAGAAAGAAAGAAAGAAAACAAAGAGAGAAAAAGACTATTACCCCCAGCTTTCCCTGAGCTGTTGGGATGCTGCTCATGTCTAGCCCTCCCTAATGCACCCCACACCTCACCCCTTGGAGCAGCGAGGTTTAGTCTCCTTGGCAACACTTTCCATATTTGTAATTTCTAAAATTGTGATTTACTATCTGTCTCTTTTGCTGTGAAAGTGAGCTCCTCAAGGGAAGGGACTGTTTCCGACTTGTCCTTGCTGGTGCCCTTGGCAGATCTCAGTGCCTTGCACATGGAACACTTTTGGCAAAACATGTTCTGATGAGCAAGCAAACACTGCGTGTGCCATCTGGGTCCCCTACCAGCCTTACAGACTTGCCTCATTAAAAAAACTGCTCTACACAGAATTCAAAGTTTTGGAATATTACAAAATGTGAACAGAGAGTAAACAGATTTCATCATAGCTCTGGGAGTAAAATGAGCATAACTTCAGCTTCAAAAACTCTTGTGAATCACCTAAACATATTCTGTATAAAACACAGAAACTTTTGTTCTAATATAAATGTTACACTAATTCCACATGTAAAACTACCGTCAGGAGCAAAGTTCATTGTGAATGATATTCTGTGCAGAAACAGTCCAATGCTTACCTAAGAATCAGAAAGAGAAGGCTTTACTCAGGATGCAGGAAAAAAAGAATCTTTCTGGGAAAATTACACACAGATAGTCCCAGCAACAAGTGGGAAGGTTTATATTTTTCCTGTTCAATGTCTGAACAGTAAGGCAGTCTATGCTCTTGCTACTGTGAGAATCAAAAGACAGACAGAGGCCGGGCGCGGTGGCTCAAGCCTGTAATCCCAGCACTTTGGGAGGCCGAGACGGGCGGATCACGAGGTCAGGAGATCGAGACCATCCTGGCTGACACAGTGAAACCCCGTCTCTACTAAAAAATACAAAAAAACTAGCCGGGCGAGGTGGCGGGTGCCTGTAGTCCCAGCTACTCGGGAGGCTGAGGCAGGAGAATGGCGTGAACCCGGGAGGCGGAGCTTGCAGTGAGCCAAGATCACGCCACTGCACTCCAGCCTGGGTGGCAGAGCGAGACTCTGTCTCAAAAAAAAAAAAAAGACAGACAGACCCCCCCCGCCCACCACCAACTCCTGGAACCTCAGTTAGGCTGGCCAGGGCCTCAAACTGGTCTCTGGGAGCTGAACTTGGCCCACCTGATAGGGAAGCCAGCCCAAGGTGTGGGGTGGAGGAGCACGTTCACGGTAACACCTTCCCACACAACCCAAGAGTCTTGAAACATGGATAAAGGACAGGTTAAGGTTGCTAAGTTCTGCTGTTTTCATGAATTCATATAAACGAGATGTAAAAAATTATAATTCAGTAAGAGCATTGATTTGGAAGCCTGTTTGAATATCAAAGACATATGTTGTAGTCTAAACTGGAAGTCATCTGCTGGTCAATGCTTATCTAAATTACCGGTTCCATCTTGGATTTAAAGATCAACACCATAAAATTGAAGTTCTACAGTGGTAAAGGCCACAGCTCAAAGAATGACTGAAACAGAATCTTGGGGATGGCTTGGAGACAGACGTGTTCAGGCGCATTGCTGTTTTGTCCTCAGCCTGCACCATGAGAGAAGGACCTTTCTCTCTTCATCTGTAGGATCAGCACTGAAGCTCAGGAACAGAGGAAAGTAAAGCAAGTCATTGTTAAGGTAGAAACTCTTCCTGGAATTATCTGCAAATGCTACATCCTCGTCATGGTCCCATGTGTCTGTGTGGCTACTCGTGTGGCTTTTACATAACTCACAGGATGGAAGTTTTCAACTCACTTGTGGTTCTGTTCTGAGAACGATATGGGATGGGGGCAGAATGTCAGCCCAGGGCAACAAGAAGCCATGCAGAGAATGCCCTTCCAAAGGCAACAAGGCCGGAGCGGGGGCAGCAGCGAGCTGGGGTCTGCACTTCAGATCAGCGACAGAAACCTGTCCGGGAAGGTTCCCATGGGGATGCTGGAGATGAGGATGGAAAGGAGAAGCTGAAAATCTGAACTTCAGGAGTGAGACAGGAGAAACTGGCCACAGGAAAACAACATGGGCACAGCAGGAAAGTGGGCACTTGGCTTCTAAATGGAACTCGAGCAGGTTCTGACGGCTCCTAAGCTGTTCTCCTTAGGGGACAGAGATAGCTGAAAGCATCAGCAAAGAGCTGAGCACCTGGTCCCAGCGTGGCTGAGGAACACATGAGTCTTGACTGGAAGCCTCTTCCCTCCCTCGTTTTGCTTTGTGACTTTTTGCTTTCAGTTACATCTCTTTTTTTTAACCCAAACAGTTCCAAAGAACTGATGGGAAAAAGCACCTCATTCCAAGTTATTTGTCCTGGTTCTGGTACCTCGGACTGATCCTAGGAGTCCCAGTTTAGATCCAGAGGCTGACTGTAAGAAACAGAAAAAATCCTTAAGCAGAAGGTCCTCCCCTCCCCTCCAAGCTGGCCTTGGCTGCTTCCATCGGCTGTGGGCCATGTCATCCTGGCTTTTGTCCCTCACTCCTCCCAAAGAGTTAACCCCTGAGCCATCAGTCAGAGAAGTGAGGGGCGGCACACAGGGGTTGGGAACCTAGGCTTCTCGAATTGGTATATTTTTCTCCCATTAGTCAAGAAGGACTAAAACAAAGAGGTGCGTGACTGCACTGTGACACTGGTGCTTTAAGAAGACTGTGCTGCAGAGGAGAGGATGCACTGAATAGAATGTTGGGGGCACAATGACTAATCAGTAAGAGCAGGTTGTCCAGCAGGCCGGGCAAGAGAAGGTGTTGATGGCAGCCAGGATGGGGAGCAGTGGACCTGAGCAGGAGAGGTTAAGGAATCTCGGGATTCTGAATCCTTCAAGTTCACTCCATTGAAAGTACTTTACTTCCTAACATTACCAATGTTTCAGTGGTCCCAAGATGTCTACAGTCATCATTAGAAGTGTCTTCTAAATACCTGTGCCCCAAAGAGAAGGTCACTTGGGAGTAGGGGGACAATAAGTGCTTGAAAGGCCTTCAACCTGGCTGGCGAGCTCTCCGTGCAGTCTGGACATCAACAGCTACATTCAAAGCCCTCTTAGGTCATCTTGCCTTCTGTAAACCCAATTGTGCTTAGTTGCCTACTGAGTTTAGGTAATCAGGGAGATTTACAGGAGAGGAAAATATACAAGAACAATGTGGGGCTGCGATGTTTCTGGAATGCAGGGAAGGCACGTCTCGTTTGCTGAGAGGACACATGTTTAATGGCAATGCCAGCAGTAGCAGGCTTTTAGTGGCTCTCCTGCACCTGACTGGCTTGGGCTGGGAAGGATTTGCCATCCCAAAGCCCGTGTACTCCCATGCAAGTCAGCTGTGAGGGATTTCAATGCCTTCCGTGAGCTCAGAAAGGATTCTCTGATCACATTTCTAATAAACACTCTCGTGGGAAGATGATGAGAACAACGGTACGAATGAGGGCTCCTATTTACTGACTGTTCCCTCTGTGTCCATTCTGTGTAGGCACTTTGGAGGTATTATTTGTAAAACTGACAGTAACTCCACAGCATAAGTATTTAGTATGTTTATCTATTGCTGCTTAACAAGCCATCTCAAAGCTCAGTGGGTTAAAACAGTATTATTGTATCTCCTGATGGTGTGGATGGAAAATTTGGACAGGGCACAGTCAGAGAAGCTGTACTCGGCTTCACGGTTGGACGGCTAGGACGGCTCTCATGGCTGCAGCTAGGAGAGGAGGGGCAGCTGGCCACTGCCTTTCTCCACTCATAGACCTCTACCGGTGTGGCTTGAGCTTCCTCACATCATGGCAGCCTCAAGGGAGTTGCACTGTTCAGGGTTTCAAAAGCCAGTTCATGTCATGGGAGATGGGAAGTGGGAGCTGCCTGTGCCTTGAAGATTGGGCCCTGAGAGTGGCACAGCATCACATCCTTGTTCTTTCAGTCCAAGCAGTCAGAAAACCCACCTGCATTCAAGAGGAGAGGACAGAGTCCCCCTCTCAATGGGAGGATTTGGCTGCCATTTTTAATCCACCACATTATTATTCTTCCTATTTTATAGGAGAAGAAACTGAAGCTCAAAGAAGCCAGAAAATATATGTCTTTAAGTAACATAAGAAATACTGCCGAGGTTTGAAAGTATGACTGACTCTCATCCGTTTTTCTTTCTAGTATACAGCCCCGCTCTCTTAAAATGCGGACACTTGATCTTCTAAGATAAGACTTTTTGAGCCACAAGCTACTCTTCCGATTGGATGTGGAACAAAACTTAGCAAGTCATTGTCCACGTTCTTTTTAAACTTTGCATCACTGAATGAAGAGGCCCCATCTAATAAGCTGTAGAATTGAACACTTCTCTTCAATTTCAGAGGCTGTTTAAGGTAAAGGAAGAGGAAAAAATGGAAGTGAATAAAATCACAAATTTAAATGAGAAATACCTGGCTCGGGGAAGGTTTCTTTCCCCCAGAGGATAGATATATATTTACATTATGAAATAAGCTGGAATCCAATGGAAACCCCTTGTTATTATTAGATTTCCTCTTGAGAAGGATTTACAAATGAAAACACAACTTGCTATTTTAGTATTTTGTTTTTC
This sequence comes from Macaca mulatta, assembly GCF_049350105.2. Lineage (NCBI taxonomy): Eukaryota > Metazoa > Chordata > Mammalia > Primates > Cercopithecidae > Macaca > Macaca mulatta. Next base: position 81,472,486 of record NC_133423.1, read on the forward strand.
AGGGAAGAAAAACCCTTTGCAAAAACAAATTTAAAAGAAAAAACTTATCCATTTCAAGAGCTTGTTTATTTTCTTATTTACCAGGCTAAAACTGTCTTCTTTCATCTCTGATTACATTGGGGGTTGGAGAAAAGAGGGTTTTTATTTTGTTTTGTGTGCTTTTTTCCTTTTCTCTAAATCTGGAAGGTCGCTTTTCATTTGTGGGCAGTGCCAAACCTTTCCTTATCCACAACTGCGTTTCTGAATCCACAGCCTCCTCCGGCTGTAACTGTGGCCCAAGAGCGCCACGCAGTGGGGGACAGGAAATGAAGGGTGAGGGCAGTCACATGTGAGATGGCTGCAGTGTTCATCTGTTATCTGGTGGCCCCACTGAACAACCGTGGCCATGACCCCGCTGTGCACCTGCTAGCACACAGCTCCATGTTCCTTTGCCATGTGTCCTGCTATTGTGCTGTGATTCCCCCTCCTCAGCTCCACAGGAATCTGGAAAATCAGAGTCCTGTGGCTGCTTTTGCAATCCTAGTACACTTTGAGAACTTCATGTTCCAGTAAGCTTTATATAATGTCCTAGACCATTAGAGCCTTTTCAACTTCCTTATTAACATTTATTCGTTTCTAATTACACAAGTAGAGGGAAGCTGCAAGAGATGTGTCCCTGAAGATCTGCAAACTTAACGCAACCATTGCATAATTTTAATCCAGTCTTCACAAAGGGAGTCATGTGCTACTTTTCTAGCCAAGTCACCCTGGGCTCCTGCAACCTCGTCACCTCCCCAATCTTCCCTGGAATGTGGGGTCAGGCACCCGCACACTCTGCAGCACAAATTTGCTATTCCTTCTCTATCAGTAACCATCTTTGTCCAGATATCACAGGTCTCAGGCCACCACTCCTTCAGAACTTCACTTCATTGTCACCTACCCGGTGAGGAAACCTACCCCACAATCACAGGTGCCCTGTCCCATTCCTACATCCTGCTTTGTTTTCCTGAGTGTTGATCCCCTCTAGCACTGTGTCTACACCGCCTTAGCCAGTTTCCTACTGGACTCCACAACCCCACCCATATGCCCCCTGCTAGAATGTCACCTCTGTGAATCCCTGCTGCTTTCAGGCTGTCTCCCAGAGCCTAGAACAGTGCCTGCATGGAGAAGTCATTCCACACATACTTGTTGAAAGAATGCCTAAAGAATGAATAGCATAAATCCAGTCCACAGCTCTTTATTCCTGGCAGCTTCAACATGTGCACTTCTTGAGGAATTTCTAATTTGGAAGATATGTTATTTTTAAACATTCATTAATGAAGTTTGTGAATGAGCTATTTTAGTATTTTGTTTTTCAGGGAAGAAAAACCCTTTGCAAAAACAAATTTAAAAGAAAAAACTTATCCATTTCAAGCGCTTGTTCATTTTCTTATTTACCAAGCTAAAACTGTCTTCTTTCATCTCTGATTACGTTGGGGGCTGGAGAAAAGAGGGTTTTTTTACTCATTCAAAAAGAGGGAATTACTCATTCACAAACTTCATTAATGAGTCATGTTTTATGTTGTGTTCTCTCAATTTTGCCTACTTTATATTTGTACAAAATGTAACTGTGTGAACATATCCTCCTTTAAAGAAAATGATTGCTGTATATCCATGAGGTGTGGTTTCCAAGAGAGAACATTTACAGGTTGGCACTGGGCTATCTGCAAGTGGTCTAATGAAACACATGATGGGTTTCCACTAAGCCAATTCAGTACATTGGTTTTATCTTTTATTCAAAGATAGCTTGCAAAGGAAGGTCTGTATTTTTCTCTCTCTTTAAAAATAGTATTCATCAAAACGGTTGTGTTCGTTAGAGTGGATTTAACAGAGATCTGTTGTTAAACATTTACAATGCTTCATCTCTTTCCAACATTACTGTACTCAGACAACGCTGCCTCACTTTGTGTACAAAACAGTGAGAGAGATTGCTTTTATGTGGAAAGTTCAGTTACGAATGCGAAATGCTGCCAGAATCTGACTGTAATCCCAAGAGGCAGAAACTAACCACTTTTGTTTGGACGGCTTGCGGCTTGCAAAGGCACGTGCAGGTAGCGCCCCCGTGTGTTCACTGAAGGGACCCATAAGGTTATGCGGGAGAGCGAATGAACGCCAGGACTCTCCCCAGCCAATGCGTGCCTAAAGGGGAATTTCTCAGTATAATATGCTTGGCGCTTCTGTTAGGGGTGGCCCTTCCTGAGCCATTTGACAACTTACTTCAGTCGAACCTAATAAACTTCCAACTCTCATTTTCCAATTATTATTACAATTTCAAAGCAGGTGTGTGTAAAGTACCAGGTACTAGTAAACTGACTTTCCCCCATAAAAACATTTGAAAATCAATAATTGGTCCATACAACTAGGCAACGTGTTGCGTGAGTGGTTATTAAACTATTACAAAATAAGGACCATTTTCTGGTCCATTATAGTGGGCCAAGTATAGATTTGGAGTCACATGGGTCTGGGTTCAAGTCCCCATCTTCCCATTTACTGGCTGTGTGACCTTAGGAAAGCTACTTAGCTTCTCTGAGCTTCAGTCCTTATATGTGAGATGGGTTAACAACAGTGTTTCTAAAGCACTTTGTAGAGTTTCTGGCAAATGGTTACCAGGGGCCCTAGGGTTCAGTGGAGGTTTTAGGTGCCAGCCTCCATCAGGTGCCTGGGAGCTCAGGCAAGCTCCAGGCTGCCAATCCTACTCCCACTCCAGGCACCTTTGGCACCCATCTCCCCTTTGCCTCCCAGAAACTGGCCCTGCTGCACTGGAAGCTATGCTATGGTTAGGGGATACCAGTCTGCCTGGTCTTCAAGGGCTGGCACCTTTGGGTGTTGCCCCGTTCTCTTTCTCCTTTTCAAACATTCGCTCTCTTGCTTTGATTTTGAAATTCAATTGAAAATAAAACAAATTAATAATGATGGTTTTGTGAAAGGTTAGAGCAGGAGAGGTTGAGAGAAATGTGGAGAAAGTCCAGCAAATAGAAGCAAATAACAAGTCAAAGAAAACACTAGAAAAGGCTGGCTGGGTACAGGGGGGTGCACTGGTGATCCTAGCACTTTGGGAGGCTGAGACAAGAGGGTTGCTTGAGCCCAGAAGTTTGAGATCAGCCTGGGCAACACAGTGAGGCCTTGTCTCTACTAAAAATAATAATAATAAATAGCCAGGTGTGGTGGCACATACCTACGGTCCCAGCGACTTGGGAGGCTGAGGCAGGAGAATTGCTTGAGGCTAGGAGTTTGAGGCTGCAGTAAGCCATGATTATGCCACTGCACTCCAGCCTGGGTGACAGAGTAAAACCCTGTCTCTAAAAAAAGAAAGAAAGAAGAAAGGAAGGAAGGAAGGAAGGAAGGAAGGAAGGAAGGAAGGAAGGAAGGAACGAAGGAAGGAAGGAGAAAAGAAAAGAAATTACCTTGAAGAAGGGCCACAGCCAGACTTGAGAGAAAATACTTTCTGAGTGTCCAAATGCTTCTTCCTCTTCTTCCATCATGACACAGGACTTTCCACTGAAATTGACTGGGTTCTACTCTGGAAGTGACACTGTGCCAGGTTCTGAACACAGACAGCGAGTGCAGTCACAGACAATGGCGACTCACAGACCACGCAGTGGCTGTGGACAGGGAGACGAGGAGATGCGGTTGCCTCTGGGCACTTTTTGGAGGCAAAGTCTACAGAATTTCCTAGAGATTGCATGTGGTGTGGAGAGAAAGAGCAGAGGAGCATGACTCCAAGTGTTTGGCCAAGGAGAGGGTGAAGCTGCCATGAACCCACGTGGCTGAGCCTGAAGGGAGAGCAGGTGTGGGAGCATCAGGAGCTCAGATTTGAACAGTTACGTGTGACATTTTAGATGTCTATGTGGAGCTGCTAAGCAGGCACTGGACACAGGAATCTGGAGAATGAATTCTCCATATTAATCTCATAAAGATTCAGTGGTGATTTTTAAAAGTCAGTGCATTCATTAATACTTAACCGGAAAAAAAAATACAGATCATAATGGCTTCTATTAGTTTTATCGGAACAAAAGCCAAGCACAATCTTCTAAAATCCTATTCTGATGAAAGGAACTGTCAAACGATAGCAGACTTTTTTCCAAAGGGTTTTTGTAAATTTGTTATTTATAACTCAGAAGATATTTTCCCAGAGAAATAATTTCATGATTCATGGCTAACCTCTTGGGCTAGGTCTCAGAAGTGTATCTCTTGTATAACATAACAGCATATTTGTGGGGGGGAAAGAGTAAAATAACACTGTCAAGGTACTAGCAATTAAACAAACAAACAAAACTTAGTGATATAGGAGCTCTTATGCTTCCTTATTTATGATTCCTGATTTGAAATAGAGCTCATTTGACCAATCAAACCCTCTCTCCAAGAAATGACAAAGACCTTTTATTTGACTGGAACATTCAGCTGTGGGAGGCAGGTCCAAGAATTTTGCTTCCTGGCAGCAGACTAGGCTAGGGGAAGGAAGCAGGTTTGTGTAGACAAGGAACCTGGGACGGCAGGCTCAAAGAACTCTCAGAGGCTTAAGCCCACCATGAGAGAAGAAATGGGGTTTGCAAGCTCTATTTGAAGCCTCATTCACACTTTGATGTGATTCATTTTAGTCACATCCAAAACAAGTAGATCACTCGGGAATGCACATTTTTATTGAGGCGGAATAAAGAAAAAAGGGTTTCTAGAACTAGAGGAGGGGATTGGCTCAGATGGCAGCCAGCTAGTCTGTATGTTGATGGTGTGGGTGAGGGAAGACATTAAGTGCCTAAAGAGGCTTAGGAGAAGAGGCAAGAGGTAAGTTGAAGTCACAAAGACAACTTTTGCTGAAGTTCTGGTGGTAGCTGCTGTGATAACAAGAATTACGTTTATGGGTCACCAAGGCTTGAGTTACACTATCGAATCTAGCTTGGAAAACTACATGTCTTAGTCTATCATCATTTGGTCCATGCTTTGCATTCTCAGCTCTTCTAAGCGGCCTTCTCAGTTTAAATTCCCCTTGCCTGCTGTGATAACAAGAATTACGTTTATGGGTCACCAAGGCTTGAGTTACACTATCGAATCTAGCTTGGAAAACTACATGTCTTAGTCTATCATCATTTGGTCCATGCTTTGCATTCTCAGCTCTTCTAAGCGGGCTTCTCAGTTTAAATTCCCCTTGCTCAACTCCCACTTCAATTTTATCGTAGGAAGAGAAGGGGGGGGAAGAAAATGGGGACATTTGTATCACACCTTTACTGTGCCCATTCTCCCTCTTCTTCTCCCCTTTACTGTGAATGCAGGTTAGCACACACTTATCACGGCTTCCTTGGTCAAGGGTTCTTTGAAACATAGAACCCTTGAACACCATTGGCTATTGATATAGCTCCAGTGACTGGAGGAACACCAGGGTTCTTGGTCTCATGCTGATAGGATTAACAACACGGACACGTGAAGTAGTTTTAAGGAGCAAAAAGTTTAACAGGCAAGAAAGAAGGAAGGAAGAAGAAAACAGTTCCTCCATATAGAGACAGAGATAGGGAGGATTCAAACAAAGAGAAAACTCAGTGTGCACTGGAAAAGTGGTTGCTATATTGGGATCCTGGAGGAGGCGGTGTCTGGTTTGCATAGGGTGCAGGCGATTGGTTTGACCAGGTGTGTCATTTACACAGCTCTCGAAAAACCTGGCCCTCCCACCTTAGCCCTTTAATATGCAAATGTGGGTCACCGTTATGTTTTGAACACATGGTGTTATCTGGAGGTGGCCACGAGACACTTGCTACACCTGATGACAATGATGACAAGGAAGAGATGACGGGAATTGCCATGTTGAGTGAACCCAGTTTCTAATGGCTTACATTTGCATATCAAAGCTTGTGGGACTGGCCCTTCAAGCTGCCTTTTCTGTTAGAACAGAAATGGTTCAGGGGTTATTTCTTATAACAGGAAAATTTCCACTGAGAACTTTTACCCTTACCACGTGCCTAAAAAGTATTTCTTAATAACTGCTATGTCACTATCATGGGTTTTTTTTCCCCCATTCTTTCTTTGTTGATGCCAAAATAAAATTAAGTTAAATATTGTATCCTCTCATAGATCACGAATGCAATGAGGGCAGGCATTGTCTCTTGCTCGACAATTGGGTCCTAGGTGTGTAGGCTTAATGTCTTGTGCAGAGTGGGCATTCAGTAAATAATAATTCAATAATGAATGAATAAATAAGGGAGAATGTGGACGAGGCTATAGGCTTTTGGTGTAGATCCTTTAGAAAACTTTCTGGGCACTTTCAATGGTTTTAGAGGGTGATGGCATTGGGTGGTTAATAAATCTAAATTCACTTGAAAACATGCTTTCCACTGGTAACAGTCCTTTTACATTTAATCAGTCATCCCAAAGTTGTGGCGAATTGGAAGTCATGGCCACAGTATTTTACACTCCTCTATTTTCCTACCTCTTGAATCTGAACTTGCCTTATGACTTGTTTTCATCAATCAATTGTGGCAGAAGTAATGTGCAGTGGGCATCCAGGCCTTACGAAACCTGAAGCTTCCACGTTCACTCTCTTGAAATTCTGATGCCTTCCTATAAGGAAGCTCAGGCTAGACAACCAAATGAAGAGGGGACTTGTGTGTGGGTACTAAATTAGAAAGCGAGGATAGACAGAGAAAAAGCCCAAAGCCAGTTCCCCCGTTGTCACGAGAGAAAAGGCAAAATACTGATTGGCAATAGATTGTGTGGTGAGGCCAAAGGCAAGAGCTCTTCAAATTGTTATTTTCTATTCGACGAGAAGTGAGAGTTGGCAGGCAAGCAGAGATTGTGTAGGAGTTTTGAGAAGGAAGGTGTGAACAGCCCCCGAAAGAGTGGGTGAGTGATTTGACCACGGAAATGTGGGAGCGTTGCTCAGCAGCACCAAAGGTCGGCTTGATGTTTATGATCATTAAAATGAGTCATGTTAGCATGCTCGTTTGTTTTTTCCAGTCAAATTCACTTGCTCAAGAGGAGTTCCAGAGTAGGTGGAGAGTTGGGGTTTTTCCTGGCTGGGAGAAAGGAGGGAGAGGGAGCCAAGGCCGTTGAGAGTACATGCACTAAAATGATGGGACCTGAATTTATGCTGGGAAAAGAGGGAAGTGTAAGAGCAGAGGGATAGGGAGAGGTGAGGAATCTGATGCAGGTAAGTAATTACTGGCACTAAGAGGTATGAGCTGGAATGGAAAGGGAATGTAAAGTGAGCTGCTTGAAACCGACACTATGGAGGGCACACAGTTATGAGTAAAGTCAATGGTGTAATACCAGGAGTGTGTGGCTGCGCTGGTGTGGGAAGATCACAGGAGGCTGGAAGCTGAGAGGCTGTATAAGCATTGCAGGAATCATCCATGTGGATATTGAAATCACCATGAATTATGAATGGAGCCAACTGTATTACTGGTTACTATTTTTACCAGACCACTGTACGCGACTTTAGATCCCTCAACTTCCCGTTTAGAGCACTTATCGCGGCTTGAAATATTAGAGCGATTATTTGCGCCGGGCACGGATTATTAGACAGTAATCAGGGCTTACAAGTCTGTTTCGTTTCTTGACTGACATACGATTAATACCCAAAAGGCAGGATGGATAGATAGATGAATACTAAGGCCGGGCGCGGTGGCTCAAGCCTGTAATCCCAGCACTTTGGGAGGCCGAGACGGGCGGATCACGAGGTCAGGAGATCAAGACCATCCTGGCTAACACAGTGAAACCCCGTCTCTACTAAAAATACAAAAAACTAGCCGGGCGAGGTGGCGGGCGCCTGTGGTCCCAGCTACTCCGGAGGCTGAGGCAGGAGAATGGCGGGAACCCGGGAGGCGGAGCTTGCAGTGAGCTGAGATCCGGCCACTGCACTCCAGCCTGGGTGACAGAGCGAGACTCCGACAAAAAAAAAAAAAAAAAAAAAAGATGAATACTATTCTATCTGTGATACAGAGAAACTTCAGATGTAATAAATTATAAGGCCAAATAACCCTACAAACAGGATCCACAGTTTCACATCAATGAAAAAGCAAGACTTCAAGAGGGCAGGAGTTTTTGTCTGCCGATTTTCCCGCGTCTAGCACAGTGCCTGACACATATTAAGTGCTCTGCAAAAACTGAATGAAAGAACACGCCCCATCAGTATCTCACCGCGCCTGCGCTAGATGCCCTGGGTGCGGCCAGCCTTGAAGCGCTGCGCCTGCGCGATGTCTCTTTGCGGGGCGCCCCGGTTGGTTCCCAGCCCCGCTTCGCCGCAGAGGCTTGGGCCGTCCGGCCCTCCGTAGTCGCTCGACTGTCGCGCTGCACCAGCCTCCTCCTCGGCGTTCCCACGCCTATTTGGGCGGATTCTTGGCGCCCGAGGAAGAGGTAGGCGCACCGTGTCTCCACGTCAGAGACCGGACTGTGGAGATGGCGGCCCAGAAGATAAACGAGGGGCTGGAACACCTCGCCAAAGCAGAGAAATAGTGAGTGAGAACCTTCCATGGGCCTGCGTGTGGACGCCGGGTCCGTCTCTCACTGGCGCGGCCTTAGCACCCGGCGGGGCGGGAAGGAGGGGTCAGGGATAAGGGGACCCGGCGCGCTGGTACCTGCGGGGCTGCAGGGGCTCGGTGTCCCCTGGGTCGCACTCCCGGGGTCGAGCTCCCGGGATCGGGCTGGAGTCAGGTCCGCTGCGCCTCGGGCAGCGCCGTGGGTCCGCCCCGCCGGAAGTCCGCTCCCCGTGGCTGGTGTGGGCGGGGACCCGGCGCGGTGCTGCCGGGCTGGTAGGTAAAGGGGGCTTCTCTACTTGTTGTGATCGGGGCTGTCGGTGCGTCGGAGGCTCGTTAGCAACATCCCTGGCCTCCACCTGCTGGGTGCCGGTCGCACCTCCTCCCCGTTTGTGGCAACCCAAAATGTCCTCTGGGGTACAACATCGCCCTGTCGAGAACCACTGCCCTTGAAAAGCTCCTTGTGTGGAGGGGACCATAGGTTTACCCCAAAAACTCCTCGGTGAACCTTTGTCATCTGGCAGTTTACTTTTCCTGTGGGCAGGGACTGTGCTCCTTTCGTCCTTTGATGTGTATGTCCTTCCACCTCTGGTACAGTACGTAGTAGGCACCCAGCAAATGTTTGTGGGACTGAACTGATACTCCTTAATTTATCCTTTGGGCAGCCTCTTCCCCCCCCCCCCCCGTTTCATTACTCCAGCGCATTTTTATCTGTCAGTTACAGTTAATAGAAAGCCAGCATCGTGCTCTGTGGTGGGGGCTTCACATACATCATTTCGTAAGCTGAGATCTTCACAATAACTTTCCAAATAGAGATGATAATTTTTCGTAAGAGGAAATGAGACTTGGGGAAGCCTCCTAACGACTTATGCCAAACCGCACAGGTGAAAGATGGCAGAGCCAATTTTCGAACAGTGGAAAAACTCAGGCTATCACATGACTTGAGGCAGTCAGTGTGTAAGGTACTGGGGCTCGGGTTCCCACAACAATCTGACTTTCTAGTGGGAGCAAACGCAAAATTTGTAGTAAGAGTAGTGTGTAGAATAGGGACCACAAAAAAAGCTGTATTAACTGTGCATAGGTAACGCAGAGGGAGAAGTTTATTCTTCATGAGAAAATTTGAGGAAGAAGGCCGGGCGCGGTGGCTCAAGCCTGTAATCCCAGCACTTTGGGAGGCCGAGACGGGCAGATCACGAGGTCAGGAGATCGAGACCATCCTGGCTAACACCGTGAAACCCCGTCTCTACTAAAAATACAAAAAAAACTAGCCGGGCGAGGTGGCGGGCGCCTGTAGTCCCAGCTACTCCGGAGGCTGAGGCAGGAGAATGGCGTAAACCTGGGAGGCGGAGCTTGCAGTGAGCTGAGATCCGGCCACTGCACTCCAGCCCGGGCTACAGAGCAAGACTCCTTCTCAAAAAAAAAAAAAAAAAAGAAAAAGAAAATTTGAGGAAGAGATGATTTGTGAGCAGGGCCTGAAAAATACAGAATGTTTTAGACAGAGGGGAAATCTTGTGAAAGAGATTCTGTGCGCAAACTGTAGTATGTATTATACACGGGCCTGAAAATGTGCTCTGGGAACAGTGAATGTAGTGTAGTCACAGTGCCAGAGGACGAGCTGGAGTGAAGAAGAGTTGGGGCCAGACTGTGAAGGGACGGCTTCTCAGATGGCTGTTGTAGGCATCTAACCAGAGAACCCGGTTAGATTTGCTTTTGGTGGAAGAAATGTGGCAGCAGGCTGGGCGCGGTGGCTCACGCCTGGAGTCCCAGCGCTTTGGGAGGCTGAGGTGGGCGGATCACTTGAGGTCAGGAGTTTAAGACCAGCCTGGCCAACATAGTGAAACCCTGTCTCTACTAAAAATACAAAAATTAGCCAGGTGTGGTGGCGCACACCTGTAATCCCAATTGCTCCGGAAGCTGAGGCAGGAGAATCGCTTGAGCCCCAGAGGCAGAGGTTGCTGTGAGCAGAGATGGTGCCACTGCACTCCAGCCTGGGAGACAGAACAAGACTCTGTCTCAAAAATAAAAAATAAAAAGGAAAAGAAAAACGTGGCAGCAGTGTGGAGAATGAACTTTGACATATTCAGTAAACAAACATTTACAAATTGTCTCTGCGTACTTGTGCCAGCCACTGAGGATACTGGAGTAACCAAAGTGGCCCCTTCTTCAAGAACTTAGAATTCACAGACGGGCAGACAAGTGAACAGAGGACTAAAAAGAAGATATTCAGTGCTAGAAGTATTCAGTGTAGTATGGTGGAGATATGAAGCAAGGAAAAGGTAATATGCTCCGGGTGTGGGGAATGGAAGAGGAGGAAAGGTGACTGTCCCATGAAGGTAGTGCCAGACATGTTAGTGGGTTGTTGACTTCAGGGGAGAGGTGGTGATGGCCTGGATTCAAGTACAATACAGGGGTGGGATTGGGTGACATTTGTCAGTATGTAGTTGACATGCTTTAATGACCTGCCTACATATAGAGATGAAGGGTTAGCTCCCAGGTTTCTAACTTGGGAGTGGGAGAGGCCTTCAGCCAAGATAGGGGATAGGGGTTAATGGATGTGCTTGGTGAGTAGGTCTGGGGCAGGGAGGTGTGGGGTTCAGGCTTGAAGTGTTAGTTTGAAATGCTGCTAGACAGTTACTCGGTTGGTGGTAGGAAAAATGGGCCAGGAGCTTAGGACATATTTGATTTTTCTCCATTTTCTAATGATGATATAGTTCAGTGTTGCTGAGTCATTTTGTAAATTGATCCCCCCCACCCCCACAGATGGTAATTTTGCTGTTTTCTTTTTTTCTGTGGAAATTGGTCAATTTCCTTATTGATTCTTTGGAGAAAAAGAGTCAAAAGGACTAACAGGTATAGCTGCTAAACCTAAATTAGCTATACATCTTTCTTCCTTATTAGTGGTATTCATGTGACTTGGGATGGTTTGCCCAGTTTCAAACTCTCTGGGTCTTTCCGTGTATAGCTCCTTCAGCGACTGAATGATTGCATCTTGGTTTTAGTGGGATTAAAAAAATTATGTTAATATACAGAATGTAATGTTTGTTTTGGGATAGAAACAGAGGGTTATCATTTTGCATATTGCATATTTCCTCAATTTTGTGGATTACAGTAGACACACCACAATTTAAGGATATTATTTTTCTGAGCAGTGAAATTCTTGGTAAGCTTGAAAAATTGCTTATGTTAATTTGAATTTTGTAACACTATATACACAAACAAGTTTTAGATGCTAAGTGTGTTAAATAAATTTAATTGGCAAAAAATGTTACTGTAGCTGGCTGGGCGCAGGGGCTCATGCCGGTAATTCTAGCTCTTCGGGAGGACGGGGTGGGCGGATCACTTGAGGCCAGGAGTTCGAGACCACCTGGCCAACATGGCGAAACCTCTTCTCTGCTAAAAATACAAAAATTAGCTGAGTGTGGTGGTGCAAGCCTGTAATCCCAGCTGCTCAGGAGGCTGAGGCATTAGAGTCACTTGAACCTGAGAGGCGGAAGTTGCAGTGAGCCGAGATACCACCACTGCACTCCAGCCTGGGCGACAGAGCCGAGACCCTATCTCAAGAAAAAAAAAAAAAGCTACGACTTTTTGGTAGTTCACATGGCTGCCACACAATGAAGCCTGTACTTCTGAGGGCTCCTACAGATTCCCCATCTTCCTCTTAAGATACTGGCCTGATTCATTTGAAGCAAGCCGTGTTCTGTGCAAGCAGGCCTTCACTAATTGAATGAAATTTAGAATTTAAGATGGCTTGGACAATTTTTATGCACACCCAAATTTGACAGTTACTGAATTAGTTTAAGTCTGAAATTATTTTAAAATAAGAAAAAAATAAAATATTGAGGAAAAGGCAAGTAAGATAAGAATTCAAAATTGATGGTTCTTTGATTTGGCATCTGAGAAGCCAGTAGGGATCCTGGAAGGCAGTTTCTCTTGGCTTTTGTAATATCCTTCCCTTTCTGATTATCATTCTTGTTTATGGGTGGCGAGTTTTTGCTTTTTTAATTTTTTAATTTTTAATTTTTTGCCTACTTCCTCTGTTATTCCACTGAATGATTATATTCCTTAGTCTTTGTGTTCTCTCTCTGCAGTCTTGCTAGGAGATCTGGTCTCATCTATGCTCTTGACATGCTTATGATGCCTCCATTTATGTCTCTAGCCTCTCGTCTGTGCATCAGTTTCATGAGTCCCTCTGCTGTCAACACCGTGCTTCAGAGGTTCTGAAGCTTTAATGCACCTTTGGGTTCATTAAACCTCAGAGGTGCCGTAGGCTTGGGATGGGGTCAACAATTTATGTTTTTAGTAAGTTCCCAGGCAGTGCTGATGGTGCTGGTCTGGGGACCATGAATTGAGAACCTGTAGGAGGAAACCACATACCTGTGACAGTGCGAGGGAAAGAGGTGAGGTCGTGTTTGTTAGGCATAAGTTTGGGTGGAGGCAGGTGACGCGGAAAGTTTATGCCTGGTGGCTCCTCCTTTATTTTCTTTTTTCTTTTTTTTTTTTAAGACCTAGAAGGTCATTACAAGCAGAGATCTGACTTATAAATGTGGTTGGTAACTTCTGTTAACTGTGTCTTTCTTTCATTCTAGCCTGAAAACTGGTTTTTTAAAATGGAAGCCAGATTATGACAGTGCCGCTTCTGAATATGGAAAAGCAGGTATTTTTGACTGTAGTCCAGTTGCTCCAGCATGTAATCTTAAAATAGTCCGATAACTTCATTTCACCATAATATGTATATGCTTTCTACAAGGCTTTAATAGTTAAAAAACAAAAGGTTTTTTCCACTTGTTATTTTCAGATGTGTTGAGAGCTGAGTCAGAGTTCCCGGTACCTGCTGTCTATGACAGCAGCAATGGGGCGGGGTTGGTGATACACGGCAGTGGGTTTTTAGTGTTGCTTATGTATTCTTCAACTCCAGTTGTTTGAATACTGTATCCATGAGTTTTGCCGTATTTCTCTATACTTTCTATTGAATAAGGAGTTTGTTAAATTTTTTGTTAACTTAGCCTCATCTTAAGCAGATCTGCAAATCATATGTTTGCTTGGTCCTTATGTCTTTTATGAACGTCACATTGAATGTGTCTGTTGCGTGTTCGTGAAGTGTTAAGCTATATACATATTTTAATCAGTTTATATAAGATAGGAACAATGTAAAATATGCAACAGATAAGGGAATTTACTAAAAATTTAGCATTCTGAATTATAGAGTGATAGCTTTCAGCATATCTGTGGTAATTTGGAGTATAAATAAAATATAACAAAATTTTGAGTACCTTGAGCACGTTTTCAGTTGTATTTCAGCGATAGCCCTGATCACACGTGTTAGCCCAGCACAGAGAACATCTAGGGCAAGTGCTTTTGGTTAAACAGCAAATGCGTCTTCAGTGCTTTTATTTAAATCGGAGTGAGTTCTCTTTTTTGGCATCAGGCAGTTGTTTCTCTCTCATACTTTAAAATTATGGAAAGTTCAAACTCCGTATGAGTTTTATGGACTTATGCAGTGAGGCTTCTGGAGCAGAAGGGAACAACATTTTGCAAGTGTCCTCTGGGAGGGAAATTTAACACAGATTTGTTTTCTGTCCCTCTGAGATCATGAACTACATTCAAAAATCAATGTTTTAGGTGAGATTTTCCCACTGAAGCATCCTGTGTTTATTTTCTTTAAGGGCTTATGGAAAATCTATTTAATCAGAATAAATTTTTTAAAAAAGCAACATACGGAAAAGCAGGGAAGGGAGCAGTTTCAGTATTTATTTTTCACATTTTATTAAAGAGAATTTTAAGAGTGTTTTTAACAAATAACACTTTTCTTAAAGCATTATGCTTTTTGCTTCTTTATAAGCAACCCTTGATAAGTTTTCCAAAATGTATACGATCATATTTTATAAGCACTCCTGTTTTGCTTTGATGATTACACTTTTAAAACAGCTTGCAATATACTTTAGCTGTTTGAACAGTGAGATATCTTTTTCATAGACGGTAAACGGTATAAAAGGTTTAAAGAAAAAAATAAATGCATTGTTAGACATTTAAAGATTGTGCCAAAAAGAAGGTTTATTATTTTAAAAACTGTTTAATGTGTTTATTGGCCCTCAGTTTCTACGTAATTGAATGACCTATACCTAAAATACTGTTTTTATTATTAAAGGTACAACTGGTGAAGTAAGGTGCTGTCTTTTGTGACTAAAAAATCTGCCGGTCACTGGGGAGCATTAGGGAGTGTTGGTGTTAGAAAGATTTCTTGATTTTGAGTGGAAGTAACACTGATTTGTTGCCAGTAGTCGACAATTAAAAAAGAAAAACTTTTAAAAATACTCCTAAGTTACCGATAATTGGAAAAGTTGTAAGGAAATTGCTTTAGAAAAAAGTAGTATTTTATAGTTTAGGAAACTTCTTAAGTATTTGAAATAAGTATGTTTGTAATACTTCATATAAAATGCAGATTTCAGTGATGATTTGAGGTTTTTAATGATGGAAATGAGAGGGTTTTTTTTTCTATTTCAGCTGTTGCTTTTAAAAATGCCAAACAGTTTGAGCAAGCAAAAGACGCCTGCCTGAGGGAAGCTATTGCCCATGAAAATAATAGGGCGTATCTTTTTCAACTGTTAAAAAGAAGTTAAACAATTAGATGATTTTGGCAAACTGTTTTCTCTTGCTGTAAATTTGCTTTACTAACTGTGAAGTAAAATGTTTTTAAGTTAGAAAATTATTAGAAAAATTCTGTATTTTTAAACTCTGAAGGAGTGTTTATAGTGAAGTTTGATCATAAGGTCCACACTGGTTCGCAGAGCTACATTTGAGAACTTATTTCTATTGTTTGTGGTTTTACTTGATGATGGTTTTACTTGGGATGAAGTAAGGGAAATCTATAGACATGTGCTGAAGAATGAAGAAGTAGCACAGGTATTGAAAACGCATGAACTACTGTATCAGTTTTTTTTTTTTTAAATACAGTTTTCCTTGGGTATTTGAAATAAAAATTATAAGTAGTTTAAAACAGTACATTTTCCTGAGGTATTTGAAAACTTACCGATAAAAAATGTTTCTCTTACTTGCAAATTGTAGTCATAATAACTTTGCACTTCAGTAAAATTTCAGATTATTGCATAACAGAAATAGTTTAAAACCTGTGCCGTGTTTTGGGGAATTACGTAGTTTTAAACGATATCGACAGGCATTGAATTATTTCTTTTTTACCTGTTTGTAGGATTTGTCTTTTGGAACCAACTGGGTCAGTGATTTAGTTAACCATCTTTAAATACTAGATCTGTAGAAACTATTCGTTTTTTTTTTCTTTTTTCCTTAACTTTGACTTCGTTGCTTCCATTCAGTCTTTTCCATGCTGCCAAGTAAGTATTCTTCATGTGTTCATGTAATTGCAAATTATGTTTTAAATGTGGCTGTTTTTCTGTAGGTTGGTAATTTTTTCCCAAATTATACATTTTGTATTGATTTAAATAATCATTTCTCTTTGTTTCAGTTTTTACCTCAACATTAAAAACTAAGTCACTCCTAACTCTAAGATATAAAGAGTTTAAATTAAATTTGCCATAATATATTATTAGGAGCATTTTGTTCAGTAGCCTATGGGAAAAAAAAATAAGTTAGAATCTCTGTTTTTCTCTGTTTGATAGTTAATAGTGCCTGTGGAAATGAGGCAGGAAGCTTTCTCCTGCCTTGTGGAGAGTAGTTATTTGTTGGCCAAGGCGGGCAGATCACTTGAGGTCAGGAGTTCAAGACCAGCCTGGCCAACTTGGTGAAACCTTGTCTCTACTAAAAATACAAAAAATTGGCTGGATATGGTGGCACGTGCCTGTAATCTCAGCTACTGGGGAGGCTGAGGCAGGAGACTTCCTTGAAACTGGGAGACGGAGGTTGCAGTGAGGTGGGATCGTGCCTCTGCATTCCAGCCTGGGAGATACAGCAAGACTCCATTCCTCCCCTCCCCCGCCCAAAAAAAAAAACAAAAAAACTTAGATTTAGGTTTGTCAGATGGAAATTAATTTAACCTTACTGAGCCTTACTTAATTTTGCATCTGCAAAATAAAATCTCTTTAACTCAAACGTCTGATGTTCTAAGCCATTATTCCCCATGAAAAAAGAATAAAAAGTTATATTGTGTGGTAATACAAACCTGAAGTGATATGTTGTGCATGAGCCCTTTTTAATTGAAGTCACTTTCCTTATCAGTAGTTCCTCACTAGAAAGTTTCTTATACCCCTCATTTCATTAAGATCTCATCAGAGAAATTATATTCTCTTTGCAGAGCTTATGAGCAAGCTGGAATGATGTTGAAGGTCAGTAATGTTATGTCACAGTTGTTGTGTAGGTAAAACGGATTAACTACAAAGTGTTAAACAAGAATTTATGTTGGAGTTGAAAAGCTTCCTTACCGTAAGGCAAGAGGTGCTAAGTGTAAGGTTTATGTCCATTGTAACATTAACTGGACCCATAGAATACATTCTGTACATCTTAAGGAGTGTTAAAAGTGAAATATAAGAGAGAATGTATCGGAGGGAACTGGGAACAGTAGCGTGTTAAGCTCTATAACCAGGATAGATGTGTATTGCTATAAAAAGAGCTTTATGGGAAGTTTCTCTACTTTTGAGAAGGACATCTGAATGTAGTAAAATTTTATAAATATTTAAAAAATTACCATACATGGATTATAGGAGACATTTTTACTTGTGTGAATAACAGTTGGCAGCAGAGACAACCACAGATTTAAGCTTTTGCTACTTTAATTCATTCTGCATGGAATATTCCGACCAATGTGCCTGTGCCGCTATTTGTACTTCTGCTCCTCAAAAGCAGGCTAGGAGTTAATGTCCTGCTGTGGTGAGACAGAACATACTACTTTATGATGCCGACTCTCAAAGTATGCCAGCTGGCAGTTGAAATAAAGTACTTTCTTTTTTTAAAATGTTTCATCTAAAATGGTAAAAGCTACTTTCAAGTATTTATTATAAAGCTTTGTTTTTAAGAATCTTTACCTTAGTAAAGCTTTTGTTTTTAATTTCTCTGACTTTTATAATGTGAACTTATTTTTTTCAGTGAACACATGCTCATTGTAGAACAACAAAAAATACCAAAAGGTTAAAGAATGTTAGTAATAGCTGTTAACATGCTTAATTTAAAAGATTTTATAGTCTTTGACCCAGGAATTTCAATTCTGTGAATCTGTCATTGAGAGAGAGATAGCAAAGATTTATGCATCAGGATGTTTTTTGAAGAAATGGCAATTATCTAAATTTTGAAAAATAGAAAAGTGAGGCTGGGTGTACTGGCTCATACCTGTAATCCCAGCACTTTGGGAGGCCAAGGCGGGCGGATTACCTGAGGTCAGGAGTTCGACACCAGCCTAGCCAACATGGTGAAACTCTGTCTCTTCTAAAAATACATAAATTAGCTGGGTGGTGGCAGGCGCCTGTAATCCCAGCTACTCAGGAGGCTGAGGCAGGAGAATTGCTTAAACTCCAGAGGCGGAGGTTGCAGTGAGCTGAGATCACGCCACTGCACTCCAGCCTGAGCCACAGAGCGAGACTCTGTCTCAAAACAAATAATAATAATAATAATAGAAGAATGTTTAAATTATGATGCTTCCTCATGATAAACTGTTATAAATCCATTGAAATAAAGCTTTTCTGGCCAAACATGCAACTGAATTGGTATTTGGTGATGCAAGTTAGGTTATTAACTGCAGTTCCTTTGCAACTAGAGTTTCTCTTACAGCCAAAGAAGCTGGGGATCTGCTCTGGCCTTCTTCTGTCTCATTTTCCACTGAGAACTAGGAAGCTCCCAGGTGGCTGTTACAGTCTCAGTGTACTTCGTGCATGTTATTAGGATATACTTAATTAAGAAACGCTCAAACACTAATTCTCACAGCCTCAGTTTATATTGTAACAGCTGTACTAAGACTTGAATCTTCATAAAATTTATTATTCAGGCATCATTTCCATTGCCCAAGTATCTATTTAATTTGAGGGTTGGAAAGGCACTACTTTGAATGAAAGAAATTTAACTTAGTGGACAGGGAAACAGATGAAGGAAAATGCTTTCTGGCATTGTTTTATATGTAAATTAAATGCCTTTGGACAGTCTTGGGAGCATAGGACTCCTGCGCTACATGGTCCGCAATTCTGTGGGCTAAAATTTCTACCAATTTGTCTTACAAACCTTCACATTTATTCACCAGCAAGGGTTGGAGAGTGCCATTTTGTAGACAGATGTGCAGGGAAGCCACAGAAACTTGTTGGATCAACCTTTGGTTCTGTCACTTGATGACTGCTGTGATTTCATATCCTGTTTGCTCCACGGGCACACAACCATTGAAAATAGGCATATTTATGGTGGAGGGTATAACTTTCAAGTAGGCAGCTCATCATTTTTTATGGAGAAGTGTCAATATTGTGGTTGGACCTCTTATTCACAGCCTCACTCGATTTTATGCAAAAGCAGGAAGATGTAGTTGCTAATTTTTAAACAACAAATAGCACTTGGATGCCATTTATACTGCCTTCTAACGTATTTTTTGCTCTACCTACTGGGTAAAACTCATGACGAATAGCTTCTGTGTGTTTTTTTGTTTTGTTTTGTTTTGTTTTTTTAATCCTCCCAAATGCTTTTATGTTGTAGATTCACAGTATATATGTAATTAGTGGATAGGTAAATTTGGGGAGGAAATACAGTTGACCCTTGAGCCACCCAAGGGCTGGGATGCCAACCCCTTGTGCAGCTGAAAATCTCCATACAACTTTTTACTCCCCAAAAACTTTACTGATAGCCTGTTTTTGTCTTTTGAGACAGGGTCTTGGTCTGTCGCCCAGGCTGGTGTGCAGTGGCACAATCGTGGCTCACTGCAGCCTCAACCTCCTGGACTCAAGCGATCCTCCCACCTCAGCCTCCTGAGTAGCTGGGACTATAGGTGCATGCCACCATGCCCTGCTAATTTTTTAATCTTTTTGATAGAGACTGGTTCTCGCTGTGTTGCCCAGGCTGGGCTCAAACTTCTGGGCTCAAGTGATACTTCTGCCTCAGCCTCCCAAAGTGCTGGGATTATAGGCATGAGCCACTACTGCTATTGACTGGAAGTCTTATCAATAATATAAATAGTACATATGTTGTGTGTTGTATGGAATATGTTTTAAACTATTCTTACAATAAGCTAGAGAAAATATTAAGAAAATCATAAGGAAGAGAAAATATATTTCATGTTCTTTAAGTGGAAGTAGAGCACCATAGGGCTCTTCATCCTCATCATTCTCTTCACGTTTGAGTGGGCTGAGGAGGAGGAAGAGGAGGGGTTGGTTTTGCTGTCTCAGGGGGCAGAGGAGCAAGACAGTCTGCATATAATTGGACCAGCACAGTTTAAATCTCTGCTGTCCAAGGTTCAGTTGTATTCTTTAAAAGCAGAAATGACCCTCAGGACTAACGTGCCTGAGAGAGATTTTGTTAGGTTTCCCTCCCCTGTTCATTCAGATATTTTTCAGCAGATATTATAGACTCAGATTCTTTCATTGACTTTTGGTTTTATAACAAAAAACCCAAAAGGTTTGGTATATTTTTCACTGAGGTTTGGAGATGTATTCGCATTTCATTCTGCTAGAGTGAGTGATAGCAGTCCTTGTTTCATACAGTATCTTTCAGTCTGTTTTATTGTTAGTTTCCATAGCTAAGTAATAAAGTTATGTTTTGGGGTTGGCGAAAATGAGACCAGTTTTGTTAGGGGTATCCTAATGAATTTGTCAACTTAGCAAGGGACTGAATAGGCAGATTTGTAAACTACCCATGAGATGTCAGTGTGGAGCCTACCTTAAGATACAGCAAGTCAACACCAAAGTTGCTTATATAAACTTTATAACTAGCTTTTAAATGGTGTTTTTTAAGTTTATTTTTAAAGTGTTTGATTTGGAGATATTACAGTAGGACTGCATGATCCTGAGATGTATAGATTAACAGTAAGATACAGAATTTATCAGTCATGGAAGAGGGTTGCAAACTCAGATGAACTCAGGGTATAGAGGAATAAGTGAAATGAGTGAGCAGCCAGGACGCGGAGGCATTTGGAAGTGAAGAGCGGGGAGAAGTGCCGGGAGGTGCGTGCTCCTCTGGCGGGACGGTGCTGCCCAGCCCCAGCTTGTTGCCATACAGGGATGCAAGCCTGCCAATGCCGTAGCTTTTGATATTTTTTTGAAGAAAGCCATAAAACAGAATTTTCATGAAAGATCTAATTTAAAAATACCGCATGGATCAAGCAAAACACACTTGGAAGTGAGATAGAGTCGTTGGGCTGCCAGTCTGTGATCTTTGGCAGAGGTCTTGTACGTTGTAGGGACTTGGTAAATAGTTAAAGATAAAGAAATGCTTAGAAAACAGTGAAGAGCAAGGTTTTTGGTTTTTTTCTGTTTTCATAGATTTCCCAAAGGTCTGTGAAGTGGTGATGAACTCTGTGTAGAAATTACCTGGTACCTTTTTGGTTGGGTTTAATGAGGCTTGATTGGGAGAGTAATCATGTGAAGCATTTCATTTTAAATATATTTATTGCTATACAATGTTTTTGAGTCATTTACTTTCAGGAATTAGGGATAAAATAATTGCATTTCATATCCTTTGCCCACTCTTTGATGGGGTTGTTTTTTTCTTGTAAATTTAAGTTCCTTATAGAAAAAGAAGACATGTGGCCAACAAACATGAAAAACAGCTCATCATCACTGATCATTAGAGAATCGCAAATCAAAACCACAATGAGATCTCAACGCCAGTCAGAATGGCAGTGATTAAAAAGTCAGGAAACAATAGATGCTGGCCAGGCTGTGGAGAAATAGGAAAGTTTTTATACTCTTGGTGGGAGTAGAAATTAGTTAAACCATTGTGGAAGACAGTGTGGCGATTCCTTAAGGATCTAGAACCAGAAATACCATTTGACCCAGCAATCCCATTACTGGGCATATACCCAAAGGAACATAAATCATTCTATAAAGACACATGCACACGTATGTTTATTGTAGCACTATTCACAATAGCAAAGACATGGAACCAACCCAAATGCCCATCAGTGATAGACTGGATAAAGAAAATGTGGTACATATGCACTATGGAATACTATGCAGCTGTAAAAAAGAATGAGCTCATGCTCTTTGCAGGGACATGGATGAAGCTAGAAGCCATCATTCTCAGCAAACTAACACAGGAACAGAAAATCAAACCCCGCATGTTCTCGCTTATAAGTGGGAATTGAACCACAAGAACACATGGACACAGGGAGGGGAGTATTACACTCCGGGGCCTGTCGGGGGGTGGGGATTAAGGGGAGGGAGAGCATCGGGACAAATACCTAATGCATGTGGGGCTTAAATCCTAGCTGATGGGTTGATAGGTACAGCAAACCACCATGGCACATGTATACCTGTGTAACAAACCTGCACGTTCTGCACGTGTGTCCCAGAACTTAAAATTTAAAAAATTGCATTTCAGATTGTTAACTCTGTTTTTCTTTAACGGATGCATTTTCCAACCTGTGCGTATCCTTTGCCCAAAGGAGATGCAGAAACTACCAGAGGCTGTTCAGCTAATTGAGAAAGCCAGCATGATGTATCTAGAAAACGGCACCCCAGACACTGCAGCCATGGCTTTGGAGCGAGCTGGAAAGTGAGTGTGAGATGGACGAGGCTCTGCATAGAAGTCTTGTCTTTATTTTAAAGAAGTCCTTGAAAAATAAGCTTTCCATTTCTCATGTGAGTCACATTTTCTTGTCTAATTCAGGCTTATAGAAAATGTTGATCCAGAGAAGGCTGTACAGTTATATCAACAGACAGCTAATGTGTTTGAAGTAAGTTTGAATCTTATTTTTTTCTTTAATTACTTAGAATGTTCAGATTAATAATATGTAGGAAAATAGAGAAATGCAGTGGCTACTTTTAAAACTTTTCCGTGCTCACAGTTGCGCGCTATTTCTTTTCTTTTAGAGAGTAGTGAAATGGACTAGCAGCTTTCGTGTTCCCCCCTTGATCCAGTGCCGTTACTTCTTTACAAAATAAATATTGTGGGATAAAAACATTTCAGCATTAAAGCAGCCAATACTTGTTTGTCTTTGATTCCTTCAGAATGAAGAACGCTTACGGCAGGCAGTTGAATTACTAGGAAAAGCCTCCAGACTACTAGTACGAGGACGTAGGTATGTCTTTAAAAACTATTGCTGTGTGTTTATACTTTGAAGCCACATTTGGAACTGGAAAGTCATTTGGGGGATAGCTTGTTAATTTTTTTGGTATAAGCTGTAGACACACCAGGCCACACAAGAGAACATTAACATTTACTAGACAGTAGGCACACTGAATTAGATATTAAAAGATCTGCTGTTTTTTGAAAGTGTAATGCCCAAATTTATCATGCACTGTGCTTTTTTTGGTTGAACCCTGACTCAGCAACCTGAGAGGGAACAGTTTTCTTCATGTTATTTGGTTGGGTTATGATACCTCTCTCAAGGAAAAATAAGAATATTAGGATAAATGACAAAGATGCATAAACACCCATGAAAATTGACAGGTTCTTGACAAATAGTGTCATTAATACAATATTTACAATATTTACCTTGCAACATGTGACCTGAAGCACAAATAGTTGAACCTCAGAAAGCTAAAAACCTCTTGGGATTTCCTTTTGTTTTTTTACTTTATCTCAGTTTACTTTTAGTAAACAGTTTCTTTCATTAATAAAATTCTATCTCAATAATATTTAAGATAAACATCTTTAGGAGGTTGTAGGTCTGCAGATATCTTAATTGAAATTTGCCCAAAGCTTCCCAGTGACAGAAAAGACGCAAGATCCATTTCATGTGTCAAGGAATCAAAATAGAAATGACTGATGAATCTATCCTTTCTGAGACTGAATTAAATTTTTTCTTCATGAAGACTGCAGATGCTGAAATATAATTTAAATCAGTCTAGAGTAACATGAGAATAAATTAGAATTAACTGTTAATCTCATTTAGATAGACTACTTTGTTTATAGGACCTTCCTTCACTGAGTAGGTTTTTTTGTTTTTTTGTTTGTTTTTTGTCTAAATGGAATAGAAATTTCATTTTGTTTTTAAATTAGGACTTTAATCATGAAGCAAAGTTTCATTTACATGTCAATCCGGGGTCATTACCTTTATTCATCTTATTACTTGTTGCTTCCCAGAAATCAGTGACTGGAATGCTAACTCTGACAGTTCCCAAGTTAAAAATGATTCAGTTTAGTTTCTGAAGATGTTTGTTACAGCAGCAGCGCTGTTCTTGGTGATAGTGCGATGACTGTGGCAGAATAGCTGAACTGTGAGGTGATACCGAGGTTCTGACTTGTGAGCAGGGGCCTGTCTTAGAAACAGTGTCCTTCATTCTTTCAGGGCAGCCAGGAGGCAAGTTTTAGCGTAGTTTACCTCCTTTCTCATCTGTTCTCACCTCCTAATGCTCCCCAACAAGGCTCCCAGTGCCTTTCTAGAGCGCTAAGTCCCTTACTATGAGACCCCATGGAAGGTGGAGGAAGTGAAGTTGCAGGAAGGGGCAGAAGTTGAGGACAGCCCTGTGTGAGAGTCCACACTGCCTCAGCTCCCCTGAAGTATTTCTGCTTCCCGTATCTTTGCTTTTGTTTCTCAAGGTATAGATTATCTAAAGCTGTGTGGTAGAGGGAGTAGCGCAGGAAAGGGGAGAGGCCAGGATCTTTTGGGGGAGGTCAGGTGAGGAAGGTTTTCCAGCTGCCTGTGCATATTCCTTCAGAAAGCTCCGCTAGGGATGGGGGCCACCACCATCCTCAAAACATTACCAATGTTGCCAGTCGGTTTAGACACATCTAAAGAAAGCTATTGTTCTAAAGCAAGTACTGAGTTAGATTCTTCGAAGCCTCAGCAGAGGGGAGAATGCTAGTTGAATGAGCAGCAGAAGTGAGAATGCTGCGTAGATGTGCTCAAAGGGCACATTTATAAATGTAGGGCTTTTATTCATGACTTTGCTTTATTGGGTTTTTTTTTCTTTTTACATTAACATGAGTCCGTAAGATGTCCTAATTTAATACTTTTTATGTTAGTGTAGCAAAGTTAATCTATTTAACATATTAATTTCTTGCTTCTCCTTCAGTTCTGGAGAGTCATAGTTCAGAAGTGATTCAGAGTTTCATTTAGATTACATCTGGGATGGTCTTAAAGGCAGTCCAAGGCCAGTGCCCTTGTTCCTTTTTAGAAAAGGCCTTTCCAGGCTGGGTGCCGTGGCTCATGCCTGTAATCACAACGCTTTGGGAGGCCGAGGCAGATGAATCACCTGAGGTCAGAAGTTCAAGATTAGCCTGGCCAACATGGTGAAATTCCTCCTCTACTAAAAAATACAGAAATTGGCTGGGCGTGATGGCGCACACCTATAATCCCAGCTACTCAGGAGGCTGGAGAATCGCTTGAACCCAGGAGGCGCAGGTTGCAGTGAGACTCCATCTCAAAAATATATATATATATAGAAAAGGCCTTTGCAGCAAGTTGATCATGACCTTGTGCCTCTGAGACAAGGTCTGTACCTTTGAGATAAGGTGTGTGGTCTCAGTGAACCCAAATCCCTCCCAGAAGATTCAGTTAGCAAAGAAAAGAGCTGCTTCTCACCAGTTGTCTGAGACAGTCACTAGATCCTAAACACAGGGAGGGCTGGGTGTGTATATGTTCAGGGGTGGGGTGTGTGCTATTAAGGAGAATCCCTGGGTTTCTGTCTTACGTAACTGTTCTGCCCATGGTGCCATTAATAACAGATAAGGAATATAGACACAAACTTCTCGGTGATGATCATAAACTTCGTTGGGAATATGACACATAAACTCGACATTTCTGTAGGTAGGTAGAAATAGGTTTTGGAGTTCAGGGAATAGTTGGGGCCAGAGGAAGAGTCTGAGTTGTGGTGAGGAAGGTGTCTGTTGAAAGCTTGGGGGTGAATGAGGTTCTGTGACAGTTTTCTGCCATTTGCACATAACTTCTGTCTGGTTTCAGTTTTGTTTCATTTGGGGAAGATAAAAACAATTTATTCTTTTTTCAGCAAAACCAGATTCTTGTCATTGTGTTAGGAATATTGAGTATTACCTGAGGGGAAAGTTGAAATCATCTGTGTTTCATTATACTAAGTAACTTTTCAGGATACATTTAAAAATAGATGGCTTTATATGCTAATTTCATGGCCTTTTAGCAAAGTTGATCAACTTTTTCAACTACAAACTCATGTAAGTGCTTGGCTTTTTTGTTAGGTAAGTATATATTAGCACATAGAAATGCTATTATTATGTTAAGGAAATAAACAGTTTATGTATAAAGAATGCACCCTTTATAGTTAAATGTATGAAAAGTTTAAAATACTGAGGTTGCTAATAGAATGATATAATCTGGACACTGTGGGCACAGAATATTCTGATGTAATTTATTTTATAAAACAGGATCTGTTATAAGCTCAGGGTCACAATTATAAATAATATAGATACATGTAGCTGTAGTCCGCCTTGCATTAATTTTTTATTTCTGCATAGCAAATTGCTACAAACTTAGCAACTTAAAACAATACTCACTGATTAGCTCACAGTTTCACAAGGCCAGAAGTCTGGATACGATGTAGCTCGATCCTAGTGTAGCTAGATCCTGGTGTAGCTCGATCCTAGTGTAGCTAGATCCTAGTGTAGCTCAATCCTAGTGTAGCTAGGTAGCAGAGCTAGGGTCTCACCAGGCTGAAATCAAGGTGTCAGAGCAGGCTGTGATCTCACCGGAGGCTTGGGTCCTTTTCCAAGCTCATTGATTGTTGGCAGAATTGATTTCCTTGCAGCTGTGTGAAAGAGATTCCTGTTTTCCTGTTGCCTATTGGCCAGGAACTGTTCTCAGCTTTGAGTTCGCCTTCAGTTCCTGGCCATGTGCCCCCCCTTGGTGGTTCACAGCATGGCAGTTTGCTGCTGATTGGAGGCATCGGGAGCGCGTCACTCTGGTTTCTGGCCTCTAACTTAAGGAAGGGCCCTTTGTGTCCTAATCACAGGATAGCCCATCGTATTCCGAGGGTCACACCTACACTTAAAGGGGGATTATGCAGGAAATGTTTACAAGGGGCAAGAATTGGGAGCACTCTTAGAATTCTGCTGCCAAACCCAGTTTATAAATTGACTTTGTTCCAAAACTTTATCAAGTTGACCTGTGGAAATTCAGAACGCATTTCTTCTCTGAGTGTTATTTTATAAGGCACTAAGTTACCAGGGTGCGTCCCATAAAGATTCAGTTTTAACTCATGATGTAAGTAGCCATAATAGCATAAGCCAACCCACTGTGTGTGTGGTGTGTGTGTCTGTATACATGCAACTATTTTTAAAAAGATAACACATAAGCTGGGTGCAGTGGCTCACACCTGTAATCCCAGCACTTTGGGAGGCCAAGGCGGGTGGATCACCTGAAGTCAGGAGTTCGAGACCAGCCTGGCCAACATGGCAAAACCCCATCTCTATTAAAACTACAAAAATTAGCTGGGCGTGGTGGCAGGCGCCAGTAATCCGAGCTACTTGGGAGGCTAAGGCAGGCGAATGGCTTGAATCCAGGAGGCAGAGGTTGCGGGGAGCCAAGATCACGCCACTGCACTCCAGCCTGGGCAACAGAGTAAGACTCTGTCTCAAAAAAAAAAAAAAAAAAAATCATATAGCATAACATTTTTGTATTTTTATTTTGGGTTATAATACCACTTACCTCCCTTTGAATCCCGATAGTACAGACTCTTGCCCCTTTTGGCTGTTGGTTGTGTATATTCCCAATGCCCAGACCCCTGGTAGTTGCTGCCATAACCTTGAACTCATATTGGGATGACAGCAATGGCTACAGACCGTGCATTTCACTCAGTCTCAAGTTGTACTACTCAGGGAGTCCTGGCATTTGGAGTATACTACAGCTTTGCAGGGAGGGGAGGATTCAATTAGGGTTTGATGGAATTAGGGCTGGGGGAGTGAAAAAGGGGTAAGGGCCTGGAGGGTTTGGGGAAAAAGTTTTGGTGACTCCTTTCCTTGCTTTCATCTTCATTCTGCCATTAGGCAAAATGGAAGAAAAGGAGAATGTATGAGGGTCAGTGGAAAAGATGAATGTTGAAGATTGAAGATGCAGGAAGGCTTTTGTTTAGGTCTCTGACTTGCCACCCCTCAGTGCTGCCCTTTTAGGCACTTCAGAGCTTGCTAGGGCCACTGGGGCAGCAGCGAGAATGTGATGGAGGGACACAGTTGGGGGAAGGTACTGAGTGCCTTGGGTGTCAGGATGTTCTTTCAGTCGGGCGGAAAGAAATCTTGGGTGATTTAATCGAAGATCGTCTCAAATACGTATCACAAAGAAGTTGTGATACTCATTATTGGACAGTCCTTACCAAGCTTCAAACTCCCCATTTGACCTAACCCATCCTTGAGTTCTTTGCTTTTTCTGTCACCGTGCAGCCTGAAAGTGGGCGGTCAGACATTTGAAAGGCAAGCCAAATGAGCAGAGCGTGTGGAAACCTGGGTCCTGGGGCAGCTGCTAACACTGCCTGTCCTCCGGGTGTCTCTGCAGTCTATGATGTCAAGCACATTTCTCAGGGCACCTCTGCTATCGATCATTTAGACCTGCTTGTTTCACATTTCTGTGTTTCGTTTTAGGTTTGATGAGGCGGCACTCTCTATTCAGAAAGAAAAAAATATTTATAAGGAAATTGAGAATTATCCAACTTGTTATAAGGTATTCTTTGAAAGTGTTTGTTTTTGGTGTTACATTAGATGGTTTTTTATACTGGTATGAATAAGTACCTAAGAAAGGATTCTATGGCTGTTTCTATGTTTTTGTAAAATAATACTTCCTGGGCCTCTATTTTTGACCAAGATAGAGTAAGCCCACTGCAGCTTGTCTCTCTGCTGATTACAACTAAACTACTGGATAAAATACAAAAGCAACCACCCTTGAACTCTGAAAAGTAAATAAAAACAGACTAATGAGAGGAGCAAACACTTGGAGAAACAACTACTATGGGAGTGAGTTTCTCGGGGGTTTTTTCCATTGCGTCTTGCAGCATTGCCCTGCCATGAGAGAAGCCCGCAGTTGTGGAGCTGGGCAGCAAAGGCTGCAACAGTGAAAACTCCAAAAGGAACCCCGCCTCTCTAACCAGCACTGGGAGAAGAGGTCCCATTGTTTTCCTCTCCTTTTTCTTTGCTCCAAGCTTGTGCCCAGGCATGGAGCTGCACTGTGATGATGGCTCAGGTTGATAAAACGCCACAAGGACCCCAGTCTCTTTTGCCAGAGGAACTAGGAAAATGAGCTAGAGAGAAAGGAGAAAATTCCAGAAAGGAAAGAGCTGGAAACGGAGTCCCCAGAGTGTGGATGTGGCCACACAGGTCTTGGGCTTACTCTTCAGCTGTGCTGAGACAGGCACCAGAGCAGCAGTGCAGCGCAGAGGTTGGAGAGCTAAGATCTCCTCACCGTCGAAGTGTCGCACTGCCCTCTGCAGGGCTTATGCATGGAACAGGCCCAAAGCCACATAGCAAAGGATTTGAACTGAGTGTAGAACTTCCATCCACCAAAAACAAGGCACCACATGTAGTCTGAACCTAACTGGGGTGACTGCCTGCTGAAAACATCCGTACTCTCCTGAAAATTAACCAGAGGCCGCGCAGCATCACATTCACAGTACAGTCCGGAATTAACATGCAAGAACCTGGAAATACGACCAGTGTTCAGGAGAAAAGACAACTGATGGCAACCCGGCAGTGACCAGGGTTTTTGGCATTATCACATAAAGACTTACAGTTGCTTCATGAGGTAAAGATAAAGACAATTGAAATGAATAGAAAAGAGGACCTGTTGTTTTTTATAGGAAAAATTGTTTTTATAGAAACTATAAAAATGAACTAAATGGGAATTTTAGGACTGGAAAATACATGATTGAAATAAAATACTGGATAAGCTTAATCTCAGAGATGACAGAAGGAAGACTTTGTGAATTTGAAGATAAATCAGTAAAAGTTACCTAAACAATACAGATCAAAAAGATGGAAAAATACTTCATAAAGACCTATTTTGCCAATAATTTATCAGTCATATCCTTGATCTTATTACTGCTTTTATCATTGACTTATCAGTACTATCATTGTTTCTGTTATCTGAAGTTTTCACTCATACATCTTTTTCCTAGTTTCTTTTTAAAGATTCTAAGTATCATTGTGGAATTATGGTCGCCCCCCTCTTCTTTTTTATTCCCTTTTCAAGCTTGAGTCTGTGTAGATATTTGAAAGAGATTCTCTTTAAAACGTGGTTGTGATCTAAGGCTTGCGTCAAAGTGTGGTCCCCAGACCAGTAGTAAGAGTGCCCCCTGGAACTTGTTAGAAATGGGTGAATCCCAGACTTGCCCCAAGCAGCCAAATCCCAGGACATGAGAGTTGGGAAAGTACTGTTCTCGGATATTTCCCCTCAGGTGTCCCGTAGAAGTTACTATAGCATTTATAAATCTCTGTTTGTACAAACAAAGACTCTGAAAGTTAAACTCCAGGTGTTTTTAATACTGCCAGGATACTGACTTTATTAAACAGACATAAATTTGACCATGATCCTCTCTTTTGTTTTAGAAAACAATTGCTCAAGTCTTAGTTCATCTCCACAGAAATGACTATGTAGCTGCAGAAAGATGTGTCCGGGAGAGCTATAGGTAAGACGTTGTCTGGGCCCTCTTGACTTGCAGTGTTAGCACTTCTGTTTCTACAACTAAGATTGCTGCTAGGACAAATGTTCCTGGCCATGAGACTGTTATTTCTAAATCTTAGGAGTGCTCGTCTACCATTTCATCTTTTACAGTGGGCATTTTACACGTTTTGTTTTTTGTTTGTTTGTTTGTTTCCTTTCCTGTATTTTTCTCTTGGGGACCTCCATGGAAGTGAATGACTTTAGTCATTTTAGTCATTTTGTTTTATTTGCCTTCTAAGAAAAAAAGAATAAGAAAAAGGAGAAAAAAATTATCCATTTGTATGTTACAGAAATCAAAATGAGGGATTTTCTTAGTGTTTAACATGAGCAGTCTTAATCTCAACACTGTTAACATTTGGGCTGGATGATTCTTTGTGGTTGGGCCTGTCCTGTGCACTGCAGGCTGGTTAGTGGGATCCCCGGTCTCTGCCCTCTAGATGCCACTAGCATTCCCACGCTTTTAAGTACCAGAATGTCTCCAGACATTGTCACATGCCAGGGGCAGAGTCATCCCTGCCTGAGTTGTGTTCCTTTAAGGAGAAGGTGAAGCCGTGTGATTTGTGCTCACTGCAGCATCCCCGGGTTCAACGGCAGCGAAGACTGTGCTGCGCTAGAGCAGCTTCTTGAAGGCTATGACCAGCAGGACCAAGACCAAGTGTCAGATGTCTGCAGCTCGCCACTGTTCAAGTACATGGACAATGATGTAAGCGGACCTGTTTGCGTAGCTTTCATCTTTTCTCTTGAAAGAAAGCTTTCTAGTGAGATTTTTACCCGTGTACTTAAGAGGTTTTTTCCTACCTCTTTTTTTCTTCTCAAACTACTACTCATAAGGAAACTGACCACTTACATTGAATTTCACCATAGATTTAGATAAAATAGATGGTAGTTGTGTGGTTTATAGCCATTTACTCACCCGTCTAACTGTTGACCATATACATATTTTAAAATTCAAGCTTATTTCTCAACTTTTCCTCTATCTGTTGTCCTGCATAGGTTGCTTTTACTCGTTTCTTTTAGACGGACCGTCTGAAAGAGACCCATTCTGTAGTGGCCTTTGTAATTCAGTAGACTTGCGGGGATCCGTGATGACTAGCTACGTGTTGCCGGTCACTAATTCTCTCTAAACCTCAGTTAATTCATTTGTAAAATGAAGCCCCTAGTACCCGTCTTGCTGGACTGTTGTGAGGAATACATTAGTCAGTGTGTGAGAAACATCCTCACGTGATGCCTTGCATGTAAAGTGAACCAGGACTATAAGTTTCTATTTGTTCTATTTTTTCAGTGGATTTGTAAGTACCTGTTTTAATTAAGAAATTATAATTGATACTTTTACTAGTTGTGTACCTGCCCCACCGTGGCCATGAGGCATCTGGAGAACAGCGTTACTGGGTTTTGTTTTCCATCTGAATGGCAGAATTGGTGGTCATGAGGGCGGAGAGCCAGGCTGTCTTTTTAGAGCTGAGTAAAACGTGTCGGGATTCTAGTTATCCAGCTTTTAAGAACATGCTCTGTTGTTGACAGTATGCTAAGCTGGGCCTGAGTTTGGTGGTTCCAGGAGGGGGAATCAAGAAGAAATCACCCGCAACACCACAGGCCAAGCCTGATGGTGTCACTGCCACAGCTGCTGATGAAGAGGAAGACGAATACTCAGGAGGACTGTGCTAGTATTTTGCTTGCTGAAAAGAAAAGGGAAACAAAGGTAAAAATCCTGACATGCCATTTCAAGGACTTGGGAATAGATTAGGGATATACGTACTTCATTACAGTCATGTTGGATCCTAATAAAGACTTAGGATCTTTAGTTACCATCTCCCCAAATCACTCATTGTATCCATTACCTGTGAAGCATATCTTTTTCTTTCCATAAGAGCTTTTCTAAGACACCAGCAGGAATTTACAGAAAATGGACTGTCTATGTTTTAATATAGCTGATGAAAAAATTTGCAAGCCAAATTATACATAAATTATGTTCTAAACAAAAGGGGTAATAAGCATAGGTATTCTTCTCTCTTGGATGCTTGTAAGTTACTGTTAGTGAATTGTTTTTTACATTTGATAATTGCTGCTAAAAGTAATGTTTACTGATAAAAAATTATTTTAAAATTTGTTTTGGAAAGGAAATTTACCCCCATGATGTTAGATACATTTAAATTATCAAGTCTTTTCAGAGATGAGATGGAGACAGGAAGCTATTTTGAGCCTTACAATATTATTTAGCCCAATAAAAGATGGATTGAAGCTCTTATTATGAGTTTGAAAAATTTTGAAGGTAGCGTATTAAAGTGATTCTATAAATATCTTCAGTCCTCTCTGAAGTGTGGGTATTTCTTCTATCTAAAAAGTACATACAGTGACTGTCTTCAAATCTACTTGGTTCTTGACCAAATAGGAGCTCATGGGTAATGAATACCTTCGGGGGTTTTGTTGCTTTTTAAGGGTCTCACTCTGTTGCCCAGGCGGGAGTGCAGTGGTGCGATCACAGCTCCCTGCAGCCTCTCCTGGACTCAGGTGATTCTGCCACCTCAGTCCCGAGTAGCTGGAACTACAGGCATGCACCACCATGCCAGGCGAATTTTTTTATTTATTTATTTTTTTTTTTTGCTATTTTTTGTAGAGATGGGGTTGCTCCATGTTGCACAGGCTGTTCTCAAACTCCTAAGCTCAAGCCATCTGCCTGTCTTGGCCTCCCAAAGTGCTGGGATTGTAGACATAAGCCCCCTCACCCAGCCTACGAATATCTTTCTAACATTGTAAGAATGAGGTAATGTTTCCATCAATCTAATACAGATATATTTCTTCCCTCCAAAATAATTTGGTTTGTTTTATTGTAACTCCGTCTTAAGTTGACATGGAAAATGCTATATAGGCCAGGCGCGGTGGCTGCTGCCTGTAATCCCAGCACTTTGGGAGGCCGAGGCTGGCAGATCACGAGGTCAGGAGATCGAGACCATCCTGGCTAACATGGTGAAACCCCTAGTCTCTACTAAAAATACAAAAAAAATTAGCCGGGCATGGTGGCGGGCGCCTGTAGTCCCAGCTACTTGGGAGGCTGAGGCAGGAGAATGGCGTAAACCCGGGAGGCAGAGCTTGCAGTGAGCCGAGATCATGCCACTCGCTGCACTGCAGGCTGGGCGACAGAGTGAGACTCTGTCTCAAAAAAAAAAAAAAAAGAAAAAAATGCTATGTACTATGAAAACTTAGCTGAAAGGGAAGAATCATTTTAGAAAGACATATTTAAAACACCGCACTGCTAATATATTGATCCTTTGTAGTTATTTCCTAAAATGCTGTTTTCGAAACATTCCTTTATCACCCTGTGTGGCTTAGACCTATCTCATAATCTGTTAATTGGAAAGAGGCTGCAAACACCAGTAGTGTGCATTCTGCAGGTACACGCTGCCGAAGAAATTTCCTGCTTATTCATGCCCCGTCTCTGTCTCTTTTAGAGTCATAACTTATTTAAGTATAGGATACTTGATTTTGCTAGACTTTCTGAAAACACCAAGGTGGAGTATCAGAAGTGATTTCAGTCACAATTAGTTCTGTGGGAGAGCTTAGACAGAATAACATCCTCCTTTGGGAGGTGGTCTTGGGTGCGTGAATGTTGGTATACGGTCTTTATTTTAGGTCTGATACAAAACGCTAATAAATTTAATGTTTTTCTTCCTTAATTTATTGGCATAGTTCTTCAGGTAGCAGCTCATTTTTATTAATGATATTGGGATTAACTATGAACAAGCTATGTGTAGATATTTGCATTTAAGGACATTGCGGTGTTTCAAAGATCCCATCATTGCAGCTTGTATCCTTTAGATCCAATCAGAAACTTCTGGTGTCTTACATTAATGCTCATTTGAGCTAATCAGTAATCTGTTTAAACAGATTTGGCAATACTTTAAAGGTATTGTAGACTATTTATTTATAGATCATATTACCCTTAAAGTCTTAGGGGAAAAAAGTTGTCCCATGTACTGAAAACTTTTTTTTAAAAAGGTGATGATGAAGTGCATTCTGTAGCAGCAGCGCAGCTGGGCTTTAAACCACACAGAAGGCTGTGTCCAAGGGCAGCCTCCTTCACCCTTCCTGCCCCCAGCGAGGACTGGATAACCAGGACCTGGGGATATTCTTTGTTGTCAGGGTTATTCTATGTAGTAAAGAATATTTGGTTCACATTTATACATTTTCTTTTTCCACTCACATAAGTTTCTATCTTGAGGGCATAGTCCAAAGTGTAAAACTTGGTGTTTACGAGAATTGTCTTCCAGAACTCCACTGTCATCGCTTTCACCAAAGTGGAAGTCTGCATGAATATGCTCAGAATCTACTATTCAACATTCTGTTACGTTGTAAGTGAAGTCCACCTACAAAATAGATTTAATATATTGAATTTATTTGTACATATGCAGAGTATGGTATTCGTGTATGGAATCTGCTTTATTCCTATTTTTTCCAACTCTGATGAGTAGAATATTAAATGTGTTGTTATGGAAATGCAGAGTATTGCTTCTATAGGAAGATAATTATGAAAATAAAACCTGAAACTATGTAAATATGATTATTCTTTGTATTATTTATTTTGTTTAGCTTGTTAATTTTCTTTTTTCCAGGGACACATTCTCTTAATTATATGACTTCAGCATTATTTTACAAGGACAGTATTTTGTTATCTGCAGTTGTCTTTTCTGCTCTTTGGGAGTAAGGTACCTTTGGGAAGGTAAAATACCAGTCATTCAGTTATTGTAATACTTTAATATACTGCTGTTTGGTGAGATGGAAGACTAATACATCTTCCAAGATTTGATTGGGTTAAGTGAGATAAAACCATATATGATTAGGAGGCTAAGAGAACTGATGTGAAATTGTTTACATAATTAGCACCTTAATTACTGGCAGATTTACTTACAATCAGACATTTATTGGATGCTAGCTATGTAATATTATCCCTGTCTTTCGTGGAATAGAAATTAATAATATAATTTGATACCTGGATTCAGGAGAAGTTGGAGTAAGAAAGAATGCAGAAGGAGTGGCTGTCGGACATCGTGTGATTTTGTATTTCTTCCAGGACACCTTGGAGTGTCTTGAATGTGGTTTGTGATCACTATTGTGTTTGTAGCAGCAAGAGGAGATAGCCAGGAAGGATAACCAAAGTCCACCTTCCGCTGTCACCCCCCGCATTGCTTTCATTCGACTCATCAAGGGTCAATAATGACTTTAATGTGATGAGTTAAATTTAAGGACATTAAAAACATCTTGTAAGTAAAAAGGACTGGGGCAAACACCAATTTTGAAAAAGGAAAACAAACTTTCCACTCGATTGTTTTTATTCTAACGAGGTTTTGTGCACAGAAACAACTTACATGGCTTTTAATTAATACTCAAGGACCCTGAATAAAATGCCGTCAGATAATTACCTCCACTTCACAAACTTGGCTTATTAGCTCCCATAGAGTTACATTACCTTTACAGGCTTTTTTAATATCTGACTCTCTTAAATTTTTCAAGGGGCCTAATTTAAACAGCCTTAAAACTTTAAAAAATTTTTCTAAGTACTGAAGTAATCCTTATAAAGCTAGTAAATCCAACATTACACATATGGTAAATTTGAGCTTTCAGATTTTCAAATACTGTTTGTGAAAAATTCTCAATCACAATTAAACATTGAAAATCAAAAGGGGAATATGTAAGATTTTGTTAAATGTTTTAAGAACCTTAAATGTAGACCTGCACAGATTATCATAACGATCATAAAATTTATTCCTAAACATAACTAGAAAGTATTATCACTAAAGTTGACTTTATCAATATGAAATACTTATTTCTCTACTTAACCCAGGGTAAATCATTTAATTTAGCCAAATAAGAAGAACAAATTTACCTTCTTGGGAGGGCCAAAATGCTGTTGGGACCACAGCACAGTTGGAGTGCAAAGACTGAGATGTGTGCTGTGAGTGCTAAGTTCTTGCAGGAGATTCTGTGCATACGCAGGTGAGCATGGTCGGCCTTCTTTTTCACTTTAGTTTTTGTACCATGTCAGTGGGGCACACCAGGACTGTGCCTTTCAGCTTAGAGTTCAGTTCACAAAGCAGTGGACCATGGCATTTTAAAGTCTTCATCCTTGGGTTTATTATTATGGTTTTTTGTAACCTTACTTTAACATTTTGTAGTGAGATTTGGATAGAAAGAATTCTGCACCTACAATCAGGTTGAAGGCACTATCTTCCCCTACTTGATTTGGATTGAAGTATCTTTATTACTGTTCAGTTGGTTCCCATGTCTTTTCATATTTCATGGATTTTAGGCCACAATTTAGTAGTCATACTGATAAATTCATAATTCAGTAGGCTTTATATTGATAAACTTAATGGAACAATCACCACTATAGATACGATGGCCTCATTACAGGGAAGGTATGACTTCATAAAAAGTTGATTGGTCAGGATGGGACTGTGTTATGCTGCAGTAATAAGCCTCAGATCTCTGGTTTAACATGACAAAGGCTCATTTCCATTCATGCCACGTGTCCACACAGGTCAGCTCTGCCCCATGTCTGCTGCTCTCAGGGCAAAACAAGGGACCACAGATCCCAGTGATAAGAGAAAGGAACTCAAGATGGTCTTGTACCATCAATGTGCTGCCCATCCCAGAAGTGAGACACCTGACCTATAGTCATTCACCACATCATAAAGGGGCCAGAGCCTTTGGGGGCCTGTGGACCAGGAGGGAGAGGAGAACCACCAGCTATGCTAGGGATTATACAATC
Source organism: Macaca mulatta (assembly GCF_049350105.2). Classification (NCBI taxonomy): domain Eukaryota; kingdom Metazoa; phylum Chordata; class Mammalia; order Primates; family Cercopithecidae; genus Macaca; species Macaca mulatta. Next base: position 81,509,435 of record NC_133423.1, read on the forward strand.
TGCTTATATCTTAAAGCATTTGAGGTCAATCAGAAGTTATTTTGATTAACTTTTTCTAATTCTCATTATAGAATTTTAGTGGAAAACAATATAGTCAATCCTACAGCAGTCACTGTTACCCTGTCACACACATTCAGGTGGCTTCACCATATTATTACATGTAGCCCTGACAGTCATTCTCTTACCCTCGTTTTTCAGGTGAGTAAACAAACTCAGAGGAATTAATTTACTCTGAATGTTTTTGATGTTAATATTCCTAACAGGAGATACTGTTTAAACTGGCTTCTTGGTTTTCTGTCATTTATGTGAAATGAAAAACAACAGTAGGCCAACTTGGAGTTTGAGCTTTCAATTTGATGTTTAAATAGGAATGTGAGCAATTGGTTGTTAAAAATTAAGCAGCGTGGTTCGGACTGGCTGGTTTCCTAGCTCAGATGCTATGGCTTTCATCCTGGGTAATCTCAGGTCTCAGATTTTCCTGCACTAAGGAGTGGGAACATCCAGGAAGATTGAAATCGGGGTCTCTGTCACTGAGATTTCTTCCTCCCTTTGTTTTTTCGTGTCTCATACTTAAAATTTTTCTGTCAAATCTCAACATTTCTCTTAATCCTGATCCAAGTAGTAAACCGTATTGTGGGGAACATCAGGTGCAGTGCCTGGCTGGCTGGGGAGCATCCTTCCAGAAGTGGCATCGTTAAGTGAAGGTTCAGGGCCTGAGCATGTAAAGAACAGCCCAGGATTTGGACATCACTTGACTCTTACTACACAATTTGTGGGGCTGAAACTGGGAAGTCCAGGGCAGAGAAAGAGGCAGGAAGCAGTTGGGGTGAGACGCCCTTGACTCTGGGTCCTCTGTCCTGGCTTCTGCAGTCTTTCTGCTCTTCTTGTCTGTCTGTCTGATGCGGTCACATGCATACGCTATTTCATTTGATCCACACCGTCCTGGCAGGAGTGCAGTTTATTTCATTTTACAGAGGGGCACAGAGAGTTTACCCCGCTGCTGAGTGGCCCCCTGTGCTGACGTGCATAGCCCCCGCACGTCCCACCATCTGATGGAGACACAAAGCGCTGGTTCAGATGGCCTGGTGCCTCCCCAGATCACTCAAGTTTTAGGCCACTGATTTGGGCCTCTGCTTACGTTTTCACAAAGCTGCTGTATTTATACATTCCCTTCATGGAAAAAAGCAATGATGAATGTGGTTCCTACTAGGAAAGCTATGGGATGTATTTTTCTAGCCCTGAAGTCTTGGGTATGGATGATAGAACTGATTGTAAATGGCTTAATAAATCAGGCAAAGTCTGTCTAAGCTGGGGTGTAATCTAAATATTTCTAGTTTTCTTCAGTAACATTTGGTTATTGGAGACATCATGGTATTTTCATGCTTTAATAATATGTTTAACTGTAAAAAACAAAAACAACAAAAAACCAAGCCGGCTTTCCACAGTTGCTGTGTATGGAAAGGAAAATCTGGAGACCCGAGGACTCACTATGCCTAGGGGGAAAGGCAAGCTTGGAAGCTGAGTCACACAGAACACTGGCTTGCCTTTTGTTCCTCAACAAAACAGCTAGCGATAGAAGGCAGGGTCTCCCCAGGTGGCCTCTGTCACCCAGATACTGTAAATTAACAGCTCATCTTCCTGGTGAGGGATGAGAGGAGAGGAAAAATACCATCTCCCCCATGTAACCCACTGTTCCTCTTCCCCCTCCTCACGCTCAGTATGTGGATGAATGAGCTGTAATCAAGGATGTGACCATACCCTCTTCTGTTTTCTTTCCTCTTTAAATACCGAAGTGCCCAAAATCGTTTTTGGAAAAAAAGTGCAGACCACAGATCCTACCGTGGCTTGTGTTGTTCTCCCAGGAGCATCCTCAACCTTGGCAAAATAAATCTCCACGCCAACTGAGACTGCCTCCATCACTGGTTTCATGGTACTCTCCAGGCGTTGTCCTGGGACATCCTCCCAACCCTGTGAGGGAGGCAGCCAGGCCCCCAGTACAGACTTCACCCAACACCAACAGAGAGGTCACAGGGCCCTCTCAAGGCCACACAGCTGCCTGAACGTGAATCTGCGTCCTGACTCCTGGTCGGTCTGAGTGACGACAGTGATGCACTAGGACAAATGTGTTACTTTTTATCTGGGACTGGATCATAAAGGCACCAAAACATTTGATGACTCGTGTCCACAAGACACTCAGTGAAAACTGTTGAAATGAAGGGAAAAAAATGAGGGAAAGTATCCTGAGGCCTGTGAGGGGGATTCAGAATGAACGTCATCCCCAGCGATCGGTGAGCATTGTTTTGTAAGAGCTCCAAACGACATGGCGAGCCGTTGAGCCGACTCTGAGGGTCACAGAGGTGAGCAGCCCATCTTGTTTCTGGGAAGTTCGTCCAGGGATGAATGAGGCGAGCCCACAGGTCCCCACCTTGGGTGCCTCCCTCTTCTCCAAGGTTCACTCTGCTTCTCCTGAAGCCGCGGGGATGATGCTTGTGTGGAAAACTTGCTGCTAAAGGCAGCCTGAGACTCCGGACAGAGCAGAAGCAGAAGCAGGAGTCATCAGCTCAAGCTCCCCCAGGGCCTCCTGCTGTCCTGACACAAGGGCCAGGAGGGCCTTTCCGGCAGGGCAGTTCTGTCTTTCTGTTTTTTTCTTTGTTTGTTGAGACAGGGTCTTGCTCTGTCACCCAGGCTGGAGTGCAGTGGCACAATAATGGCTCACTGCAGCCTCAACCTCCTGGGTTCCAGCCATCCTCCTGCCTGAGCCTCCCAAGCAACTGCAACTACAGGCACACACCACCACACTTGGCTAATTAAAAACTTTTTTGTAGAGACAGGGTCTCATTCTGTGGCTTAGGCTGGAAATGCAGGGGTGCAGTCATAGCTCACTGTAACCTCAAACTCCTGGGCTCAAAGGAGCCTCCCACTTCAACCTTCCTGGGCACCACACCCACCTAGTTTTGGGTTTTTTTATAGAGATGGGGTCTTGCTTGCTGCCCAGGCTGGTCTGGCCTCAATCCTGCCTCAGCCTCCCAAAGTGCTAGGAGAGTTATTTTGTTGAAGAAAACTTCCACAGAACACTTAAGCACTAAAAGACATTACATGACTAATAAGCACGACATCTCAAAATCCATGAGAATGTAAGAAATTTCTTCCACATCTTTATAGATACTGAGATCTGTTTTGAGTATATTCTGAGAAAATTAAGATGGGCTAATGAAGGCCTAAAGGAATAATCAGCAATTTAGAGAAACATGAGCATATTTTAAACTCATTTAAAAATCCACACTATTCATTGAAAAGCCCTACTAAACAAAATTAGTTCAGACAAAGCAATAAGATGACAAATCAAGCTCTCTCCAGAGATGAAAGAAAAGCCAGTCTCAAAGATGACTATAACTAGCTCTGTTGCTGGAAAGACCAGGGCACCAGGCCAGCCCGGGGAGAAACTCCACCTCTTCAAAGACAGAACAATTCCAAACACGGCAGGACACAGTGCTCACCCTACAGTGAACCTCTGGGAATGTGTCATTTTTTAAATTCAGTTAATTTTTTTTTTTTGACAGTCTCTCCTGTGGCCCAGGCTGGAGTGCGGTGGCGCGATCTCAGCTCACGGCAACCTCCGCCTCCCGGGTTCAAATGATTCTCAGGCCTCAGCCTCCCAAGTAGCTGGAATTACAGGCGTGCACCACCACACCCAGCTGATTTTTGTATTTTTAGTAGAGATAGGGTTTCATTATGTTGTCCAGGCTGGTCTCAAACTCTTGGCCTCAAGTGATCCACCCACCTCAGCCCCCCAAAGTGCTGGAATTACGGATGTGAGCCACTGCACCTGGCCAAGACTTTCTCAATTCTTAAATCTCAGGAAAGATACCTGGCCAGCCAGTTAATAGCCTCATTAGAATTACTCTGACATACAATTCTGCCTCCTAAAGAGAAACAAGTAAGACCCTCTTTGATCACAGGTGGGCCAGGTGTGGTGATTCAATCCCAGCACTTTGGAAGGCTGAGGTGAGAGGATCACTTGAGCCCAGGAGCTTGAGACCAGCCTGGGCAACACAGTGAGACCCCATCTCTACTGAAAACTTTTTAAAACTTAGCCTGGCATGGTAGTGCATGCCTGTGGTCCCAAGTCAGAAGGCTAAGGCAGGGGGATCGCTTGAGTCCTAAGGTCAAGACTACAGTGAGCTGTAATCACACCACTGTACTCCAGGCTGGGAGATAGAGCAAGACCCCGACTCAAACAAAAATAAAAAAAGCTGATCACAGAAACAGCAGCTTTCAGAGATTAGTTTCCTTCTGTCTGTCCCACGTCTTGGGTTCTGAACACTCACATGATATTACTGGGGTCACCTTCAGGGTGTTCATCAGAGGCAGCAGTCGGCACACACTGGACTTTGGGTTTCATTCGCAAAGCTTCCTGAGAGCACAGATCCACAGCAGTGGATGAGAGCCAGAGTTGTTTGGGAATCAGGCGACACGCTTATATAGGAAACAGATACACATAGCGCCATTATTTTGATTTATTGCATTCTGAAGTACCCTGGGGGGAGGGCCTGAGAACGATCCGCTTTATCAGCAGTTCTAAAGCCTTATTACCTGAGATTTATATTCTGGGGGGAAAAAAATCAAGATTGGATTATCAATACGTATTTCACAGGAGATCTGGGTTTTGGCCCTGACAGAGGAACACGTACTAACCTGAAAAAGGCTACGTGAGATTAAAGAGAGAAACAGCTAACCACCAAATCCTGGTGAGAGAGACGTGGATTTAAAAGGCCAGCCACTCACTGTAGCGTGACAGCTCCCTCTAGGGTAGCCAGGAGCAGAGTGTGAGCCACTGGCATGGAGCGTGGGCCAGGAGGGCCACCTCCCCAGGAGCCCACAGCAGCCCAGGGAGGCCTGGAGAGCAGCTTTGCCTCAGCCACGGTCACTTCTCATCATCCCGCCCATAGTTAATCGTCTGTAAGGCCTGAGCTATGAGCATCGCCATCTCCCGGGTGCTGGCAGCAACCACTCTGCAAGCCATGAGGTCGAGGGGTCCACCTGGGGACAGAGACAGAGCCAGGCATCCGGGTTACCAGAGAGGGTTGAACAACGTCGTATGATAACTTACCCCACATGCACACAGCACAGGAAATGGCACACGGAACCGTGCCCAAGCCCGAACACTCGTATTAAACAGGTGGTCTAGGAGTGAATCCAGCAAAGAACAGAGGGATGGAGCCCCTCCCGCCCCACCCCGGTGTGAATACAGTCCAGGACTACACAGAACAGAGGGCAGCTCGGAAGCTGCCACTGCCTTAGAGATGGAGACCATAAAAGTCCTAAGAAATGCAAGTGATGGGCTAGACCCGAACAGGGGAGCTGCCCTTCTCAAACTTGACTATGCACAGGGGTCAGCCAGGGGCTTGTGAAACCAAGGCTCTGCCTCAGCAGGTCTGGGTGGGGCTGAGGCTACCTGCCCACAAGCTCCTGGGGTTGCACCGCTGCTGTGGGACCCACACCCTAAGAAGCTGAGGTAAAGATAAAGCCCTGCATCTTCCTGAGGGACATGAAACAGGTCTGGCTGCATGGGCTGGAGATACATACAGTGTATCTCCAGCTTGCACATACATGAGCCTTCAGGTGCTCTAGTGGTAAAATCAGAGTGATGGGGGCTTTAAAATGTGGAATGGAGGCTGGGCATGGTGGTTCACACCTGTAATCCCAGGAGTTTGGGAGGCCAAGGCAGGTGGATCACTTGAGGTCAGGAGTTCGAGACCAGCCTGACCAACATGGCGAAACCCCATCTCTACTAAAAATACAAAATTAGCTGGGTGTGGTGGTGCACGCCTGTAGTCTCAGCTATTCAGGAGGCTGAGGCAGGAGAATCACTTGAACCCGGAAGGCGGAGGTTGCAGTGAGCTGAGATTATACCATTGCACTCCAGCCTGGGCGACAAGAGTGAAACTCTGTGTCAGAAAAAAAAAAAAGGCCAGGCACGGTGGCTCACACCTGTAATCCCAGCACTTTGGGAGGCCAAGACGGGCAGATCACAAGGTCAGGAGATCGAGATCATCCTGGCTAACAAGGTGAAACCCCGTCTCTACTAAAAATACAAAAAAAATAGCCGGGTGTGGTGGCGGGCGCCCGTAGTCCCAGCTACTCAGGAGGCTGAGGCAGGAGAATGGCATGAACCCAGGAGGCGGAGCTTGCAGTGAGCCGAGATTGTGCCACTGCACTCCAGCCTGGGTGACAGAGCAAGACTCCGTCTCAAAAAAAAAAAATTGTGGAATGAGGCCAGGCACGGTGGCTCACACCTGTAATCCCAGCACTTTGGGAGACCGAGGCAGGCAGATCATGAGGTCAGGAGATAAAGAGCATCCTGGCTGACACTGAAACCCTGTCTCTAATAAAAATACAAAAAATTAGCTAGGTGTGGTGGCACACGCCTGTAGTTCCAGCTACCCGGGAGGCTGAGGCAGGAGAATCACTTGAACCTGGGAGGCAGAGGTTGCAGTGAGCCAAGACCGCGCCATTGCACTGCAACCTGGGCGACAGAGTAAGACTTGTCTTAAAAAAAAAAAAAGTGGAACGGCCCTGCCTAGTCCTGCTGCCAATGGCTGAGACATTTTCATTTTTATATCTTGCTGATATGTTCGTCAAGCCTTTCCAAAGCAGAAATAGGAAACAAGTAGAATTCAAATTACAAAAGATCCACCATCCATGCCCAATAGATACAAGCGAGCTCCAGTGTTACTGCTAAAGCTCAGTGAGAATGGGATCTGTTGGATTCACCTGGCTTCTGATTGTTATTCCTGAATGAACATTAGATGCAAGGTCAGCCTGAAACTACGTGGATGTAGCAGGCAGCACAGAGTTAGGGGCTCACATATACCCCCAGGTGCTCAGTCACTGGGCCTCAAGTGACCGTGAAGCAGAAGGAACAGCCATCTTCCAGAATCATTCTCCAAAACCCAACCGGACGCTCATGCTCTGTGCTGGTGCTGACCCAACGCCAAGCTATGGGGCCTTGCAGAAGCAACTAACCTCAGAAATTCAGGGAGCACAACACCTGCTCTGGTCAGCTCATTGCATTCTTGTGGGAGCCCTTAGAAAACTGTCATTGGGCCGGGTGCGGTGGCTCAGGCCTGTAATCCCAGCACTTTGGGAGGCCAAGGTGGGTGGATCACTTGAGGTCAGGAGTTCGAGACCAGCCTGACCAACATGGTGAAACCCCACCTGTACTAAAACTACAAAAATTACCCGGGCCTGGTGGCGTGTGCCTGTGATCCCAGCTACTTGGGAGGCTGAGGCAGGCGAATCACTTGAACCCGGGAGGCAAAGGTTGCAGTGAGCCGAGATCGTGTCACTGCACTCAAGCCAGGGCAACAGAGCGAGACTCTGTCTCAAAAAAAAAAGAAAACTGTCAGTGGCGTGTAAATGGGAAGTGGCAGTGCTGCTGCCATCTGGTGAAGAAATCCTGATCCTATGGTGGCAAGGGATGGCAGGAAGGAGGCCAAGCTGGTGCAGGCCACTGCCATCATGGCACCCTCACATGCTCTCAACAACAGAAACTGTGGCCGGGCATGGTGGCTCATGCCTGTAATCCCAGCACTTTGGGAGGTCAAGACCACAAAATCAGGAGTTTGAGACCAGCCTGGCCAACATGATGAAACCCTGCTGTACTAAAAATACAAAAATTAGCCAGGCAGGCCGGGCGCGGTGGCTCACGCCTGTAATCCTAGCACTTTGGGAGGCTGAGACGGGCGGATCACAAGGTCAGGAGATTGAGACCATCCTGGCTAACACAGTGAAACCCCGTCTCTACTAAAAATACAAAAAATTAGCCGGTCGTGGTAGCGGGCGCCTGTAGTCCCAGCTACTCAGGAGGCTGAGGCAGGAGAATGGCGTGAACCCAGGAGGTGGGGCTTGCAGTGAGCCGAGATCGCGCCACTGCACTCCAGCCTGGGTGACAGAGCAAAGACTCCGTCTCAAAAAAAAAAAAAAAAATTAGCCAGGCATGGTGGCACACACCTGTAATTGCAGCTACTCGGGAGGCTAAGGCAGGAGAATTGCTTGAACCCGTGAGGTGGATGGCTGCAGTGAGCTGAGATCGTACCACTGCACTCCATCCTGGGTGACAGCAAGACTCCGTCTCAAAAAAAACAGGAACTCTGGGGAAAGTGGGAAATTCAGTTGGTGGGGACCTCAGGAAGTACCCCACCCACAGTGTCTCTCAGTCGTTTCTGTCGCTGCATTTCAGGGACAGGAGAGCTCACCCGAAGTGTCTATCACGATGCCGCCTGCTTCCCTGATGATGACTGTGGCAGCCGCCAGGTCCCAGCAATGCAGACCGAACTGGTAATAGGCATCCGCGGCTCCCGAGGCCAGGTGGCAGAGTGCCAATGTGGAGCTTCCAATCACTCGGACCCTGGAGAGAGGGAGGGGAGGACAGTGCAGGCGGGAGTGGAGCCTTTTCTGTGGTATGCAAGCTGACTTCAGCCAGGTACCCTGGCTGGGCATGTTCCCCAGTGAAAAATGAAGCACAGCACTTCCGCCAAAGCTCTGGAGGCCGAATGTAGGGCCCGGAGCCACCGACCAACAGGCCTCTGCCAGACGCAAATGCTCTGTGCAGTGACAGCTCCCAGCTGACCGAGCTACTGAGCACCTGAGATGCAGCAACCAGGGAAGTGACTCCTCCTCTACTGAACGTGACATGAAGTGTCAGCGGCCTCACGTGGCTAGGGGTCACAGCACAGCCCTGCTGGGAAGGCAAGAGACAGAGGATTCCCTGGGCTTTGATAAACCTGTCTGACACCAGGCCCACTTGGGAAGGACTCTAAGTACTCGCACCATTCACTGGTTGAGCAGCATGAGGTCAGTTCCATGGATTCTGATCAGAAGGGACACAGGTGCCCAGCCATCTCCAGAGACCTGGCTATAGGAGCATCTACTGCAGGCGGGCCCCTCACAGGGCTTCCCTGAGTCTGGTGTTCATGTGCCCCTCCTACTCCTTCCACGCCAGGCTTCCTCCTCAAATCCCAGGGGAGTTTTAGCAAGCCCGTGTTCCGTTCTTCCTCCTCTGGCTGCAGGGTGTTCCCCGAGCTGAGCCTCCTACCCATGTGCCTTGGCGTGCAGCAGCCGCTCCATGTTACTCAGGAACAGTTTCAGGGTCGCAGGGTCACGCTTGGGGCCGATTTCGGTCAGAACCAAGGCCTTTGAGAGATCTGCAATAAAGAGAATTTCCTGTCACCAGAAAAAGCGAGTCTTGGTTCTAACTAAGGAGTGCAGACTTCCAATGTGAGCCTTTCTTTCTCAGAGCAGGGATCAGCTTTCGACTGGCTCATGCTGACTGCTTTTCTGATAGCTATGTTGAAAACTAAGGATGGGCCGGGCACATGGATCATGCCTGTAATGCTAGCACTCTGGGAGGCTAGGGAACAAGGATCACCTGAGGCCATGAGTTCCAGACCAGCCTGGGCAGATGGTGAGACTCCATCTCTACAAAAACAAATTAAAAGTAGCCAGGCATGATGGCACAGGCCTGTAGCTGCAGCTACTCAAGAGGCTGAGGTGGGAGGATTGGTTGAGCCCAGGGATTCAAGGCTGCTGTGAGCCAGGATTGTGCTACCCATTCCAGCCTGGGGGACAGAGCAAGGCCCCTGTTTCTTAAATTTAAAAAAAAAAAAAAATCACTATCATTCAATCAAAAACAAAAACAAAATGACCCCAAACTGAGAACACTCCATGTTTGGAGGGAAACAATGCCTCAGTAATCGCTTAACTGCTCTGATCACAAATATGGAAATACCATTTTCTTGGAGAAAGCAACTTTTAAATAATGCTGCTTTGGAAAGGGAAGCTGCAGGAGTGAGCCCTCTGGACGCAGCCGGGTGCTGATGCCTGGAATTCATGGCCTGCTGTTTATGTAACAGCAGGCGAGGCTACCAGGGCCGGCAAGCCTGGCTCAGGGCAGGACGTGACCGGGATTCTGCTCCTGTCCCTGCCTCACTGCTGGGGATCAGAGCAGTTTGTCCTTGTGCCACACCCCCAAACACAGCCAAACTTCGGTCATGTCCTGTCAGGCCTCACTGCTTGAGTAGGACGTTGCCAAACCAGGTGTGCTCCATGACAAAACAAAGCCAGTCCCAGTCAGGGTGGGGGGAAACAGCTTCCATCACATTACTTCATTCAATGGACCCAGTTCTGTGTCACCACTTTCAAACTCTCCGCTCACCCAGGAAATCTCTCAGCCAGGATCCAGGTCCAAGTGCCCCTTTTCTTCCATGGAAATTCTCATTTTACACCTTAAAGCACTTTCTGCAAAACACGTGGCTCCACACTAGAGCAGCCTGCCTGCCCTCAGGAGGCCCAGATCATTCACTGTCGGCCATGCCAAGCACTGAAGCTGAGCCATGAGGCACTCCTGGCCTGGGACTGGGCAGCAGGCCCTCCACAGATACCACCTGAGCACTGCAGCTGCCACCCACCGCTGGGACAAAAGGCGGTTACTCCAGATGCTCCTAATCCACGCAGGATCTGCAGACAGGCTCCAGCAACCCTTCCATTCCTTACCCTCCAAACCTCACCCTCACCTGGCCACAAACAGATGGTATTTTTTCCGGGGGTGGTGGGGGGCAAAGGCTTCTATTGAAGAAAAAGACATCAGCAGAGCCAGGCTGAGTGAGCACTCTATACAGTTACTGAATGAATGAGTGCTTTCCCGCAAACACCAGCACTCAAGAAGGTAGGATTAGAGTCTCAGTTTTGATTTGGTTCATTAAATTACTAGTATTTTAATTTATGGGAGAAATGTTTGAGGCAGAATTTTGTTGGCTAATCTAAGAATCTAAATACTATATACAATACTGATTTTGGGGGTAAACTAATTCTGAATTACAAATATTTTAGTTAGAAATGCTCTTTTGGCTGGGTGCGGTGGCTCACACCTGTAATCCTAGCATTTTGGGAGGCTAAGGTGGGCAGATCACCTGAGGCTGGGAGTTAAAGACCAGCCTGACCAACATGGAGAAATCCTGTCTCTACTAAAAATGCAAAATTAGCCAGGCGTGGTGGTGCATGCCTGTAATCCAAGCTACTCAGGAGGCTGAGGAAGGAGAATTGCTTAAACCCAGGAGGCAGAGCTTGCAGTGAGTGGAGATCGTACCACTGCACTCCAGCCTGGGCGACAGTGCTAGACTCCGTCTCAAAAAAGACAAAAACAAAAACAAACAAACAAAAAAAAGCTCAGTGGTTGCCAGGGGCTCGGGGGAGGGAAGAATAGGCGGAGCATGGAGGGTTTTTTAGGGCAGTGAAACTATTCTATATGATCCTGTAATAGTGGATGCATTACAACACCAACAGTGAAGCCTAATGAAAACTATGAACTCTGGGTGTTAATAATGTGTCTCATTTTAACAAATGCACCATTCTGTAGGCGATGCTGATGGATGGGGAGGCTGAACGTGTGTGGGGATAGGAGGTGTATGGGAACTCCGTCTCTCTGCACCTTCTGCTCAATTTTGCTGTGAACCTAAAACCGTTACTCTAAAAAACAAAGTGAAAGAAAGAAAGAGGGAGGAAGGGCAGGGATGGAGGAGGGAAGGGAGGAAAAGGAAAGAAGGGAAGGAGAAAAGGAAAGAAGGGAAGGAGAAAAGGAAAGACGGGAAGGAGAAAAGAAAAAAATGGGATGGCTTGCATGTTACTTTGGCCAGGAAAATCAAGGAAGGATGAATTGTCCTAGAGGAGGCCGTAGGGGACAAGAAAGTGAAGTGGCAGTGACATCTTGTCTAATCCCACCCTATTTCTAATTTACTCATCTAACAACTTCAAGTCTTATACACGTGCATAGAGTGCTTTTTTTTTTTTTTTTTTTTTTTTTTTGAGACGGAGTCTTGCTCTGTCACTCAGCCTGGAGTGCAAAGGCGCGATCTCGGCTCACTGCAACCTCTGCCTCCCGGGTTCAAGCAATTCTCTTGTCTCAGCCTCCCAAGTAGCTGGGATTACAGGTGCACACCACCACACCCAGCTAATTTTTGTATTTTTAGTAGACAGGGTTTCACTGTATTGGTCAGGCTGGTCTCAAACTCCTGATCTCAGGTGATCAACCTGTCTCGCACAGTACTTTTTAAAAATGGTTTTATAGCTTATTCTTTTGCTTGCTCTTTCAATATAAAAACATCTCATATACATCTTTTGCCATCAGTACCTTACTCTTAACAGCTGCACTCTATTCCATCCAGTGCAACGACTGCAATTTATGTCACCATTCCCCTGAAGATGAACATTTTTCATTTTTTTAATAAACAATGCTTCATAAACATCTTTTCTGTGGAGGTTTATATAGTCATACTGATTTTTTTCAAGATAGATTAGCACAAGTGGGATTTCTGAATCAAAGGGTGTGCATATTTTAGGTTTTGATATTTTCCAAATTGCCCTCTGGGAAAGCTGAATCAATTGTACATACGCCCCCTCAACCCCACTGGGCTATGAGGAGTCCTGTACTATTTCCAAGTCCCTCACAGGCAGGCTCACCCTGGAAGTACACTCTAAGAGTGATTTTCTCGGAGCGGTAAAATCCAGACAGTGAAATCCTAACACACAGGGCACTTCCTGGCACCAGGGTTAATGACTCCGGGAAGAGATGAAGGAGGACAATGACGATTTCTCCCTAGGAACTAGGAAGCTGGGCAGTCCATTTCCCCTGGGAGAGAAGCACCCACTCGTAAACGCCTCACCCAGTCTCCCCACACCTGAGGGCAGAGATGAGCACAGGGCGGGTGGGTGGAGGAAAGTCCGCCGGTGCCAGCCTAGACAGGCAGGTACTCCCGATGCCAGGGCTGGTGTAGGAAGCGCAGGGATCTTCCAACCAAGTGCCCTGGGGCATTTCACAAAGGGAAGTTAATTTGTGTGCAGGAAACAGCAATTTTTCACTTGTTGACAGTGACTCGGTCTTCACTCTTCCCGACAGGCCTTTGCGAGCACTTGCCAGCCTACGTGCCACTGTCCCCGTCCAACCAATGAGAAACCCAAGCAGGGAGAAGCGACATGAGCTGCTCAGGCCATGGAGCCGTTCCGTGGTGGGGCCCCGACTTGCACCCAAGCTTGTCTGGTGATTGAGTGAAGGCAGGGATTTCTTCCATAGTTCTCCAGTGAAAAGCTTGCTCTGAATCCAGCACCTTCCTCTTCTGGCCGCCCTGAATGAATTCCTTCTCATTCTTGCCAACATAGGTTTTCCCAAATGAAATCAAGAACAGAGTATAGGCTGGGTGCAGGGGCTCATGCCTGTAATCCCAGCACTTTAGGAGGCCAAAGTGGGTAGATCATTTGAGACCAGGAGTTCCGAGACCAGCCTGGCCAACATAGGGAAACCCCATCACTACTAAAAATACAAAAAAAAAAAAAATTAGCCAGGCATGGTGGCACATGTTTGTAATCCCAGCTACTGGAAAGGCTAAAGCACAAGAATTGCTTGAACCTGGGAGGTGGAGGTTGCAGTGAGCCAAGATCATGCCACTGCACTCCAGCCTGGGCAACTGAGCCTGGCCGTCTCAAGAAACAAAAGAACAGAGTATATAACAGAGCATAAAGGGGTCTGAATGTTGCCACCTAAAGGCAAAATGTTTTCTACTGTTTTATTTTGCTCCAGATAAGGGGAAAAAAAGCTTAGGACAACCCCTACTTAATATTGTCTTATGATTATTTCTGACAAGTTATCCATAATTACTATGATTTCTGCATTTTATTGCCTTTTGTCCTATATTTACCGTATCTTAGGTTTTAAACACACACACACATATATATGTTTTTTTAAGATGGAGCCTCGTTCTGTTGCCAGGCTGGAATGCAGTGGTGCAATCTCAGCTCACTGCAACCTCCACCTCCCAGGTTCAAGCAATTCTCCTGCCTCAGCCTCCGAAATAGCTGGGATGACAGGCATACAGCTAATTTATTTTTGTATTTTTAATAGAGATGGGGTTTCTCCATGTGGGTCAGGCTGGTCTCAAACTCCTGACCTCAAGTGATCCACCCACCTCAGCCTCCCAAAGTGCTGGGATTACAGGTGTGAGCCACCACACCTGGCCTAATATATATCTTTTTAATTTCAAATATTCTGTGATTTCATGGGAAGCAGGGAACAGGGAATTCTTAATAGGTAGAGCTCTTGTCTGTAGGAACAAACATTTTGGAGATACATAGTGCTGATGACTGTACAACATTGTGACTATAATTAATGTCATTGAATGGTATGCTAAAGAGTAATTAGAATGGAAAACCATATTTACATACATTTTACTACAATAAAAATATCTCAAAGATTTTGAAATAGGGCATCTCTGTATATTCTTTCAATAAACAGATTTTAGGATGAAAATGAGTATAGCCTGTGACTTCCAGCAGTTTGGAAACCCTTGCCCTGGCTGAGCAGTGCTAAGAGTATGCTGTCTTAGGAGAAACTTGACAACTCAAATGATGAGAGAAGTCATTTGTGTACACTGAAATACGTACTCATGAGCTGGGCATGGTGGCTCATGCCTGTAATCCCAGCACTTTGCAAGGCTGAGGTGTGCCGATCGCTTTGAGGTCAGGACTTCAAGACCAGCCTGGGCAACGTGGCGAAGCCCCATCTCTACCAAACATACAAAAGTTAGCCAGGCATGACTGTGTATGCCTGTACTTCCAGCTACTCGGGAGGTTGGGTTTGGAGAATCACTTGAGCCCAGGAAGCAGAGGGTGCAGTGAGCCGAGATCAGCCACTGCACTCCAGCCTGGGTGAGGGAGCGAAACCCTGTCTCAAAAAAAAAAAAAAAAAGAAATATGTACTCACAGAGTAAGAGGCAGCTGTGCTTTAAAGCCTATAAAACATGCCTGTGGGCACAAGCTGGTTTTGTTGGATATATAACTTCTGTGACTACACTTTCATCAGTGTGTTGTTTTGGAGGTTTTTTTGGAGACAGGGTCTTGCTCTGTTTCCCAGGCTAGAGTGCAGTGGCGCAATCATAGCCTCTGTTACCTTGAACTCCCACGTCAGCCCTCTGAGTAGCTGGAACTACAGGCATGCACCACCACAACCAGCTAATTTTTAAATTTTTTGTACAGATAGGGGTCTTGCTACGTGGCCCAGGCTGGTCTCAAACTTCTGGTCTCAAGTGAACCTCCTGCCTCAGCTTCCCAAAGTGCTGGGATTACAGGTGTAAGCCACCACGCCCGGCCTACCAGTGCATGTATCTATAGATACATCCTGATTCTTCCAGATGTACAGAACGTTAAGAGCTACTCCTATGAAAATAAAATTTAACTCCATTTAATTTAAAAATACATGTGCTAGACAGAACAATCCTGCCAGGGGCTCGGGAGAAGTGCTTGGAAGCAGCTGCTTCCTGCCTGCAGTGTTCACTGTGGATGAGGGAGACGTTCGGGAGCGCAGTGGACGGTGCTTGCACAGCACTGTGAAGGCGCTGAATGCCACTGACTTGTTCGCCTTACAATGGCTAATTTGAGGTTGTTTTTGATCTCAATAAATTATTTTTTAACCAAGTAATTTTAATGGAAAATGTACTGTTTCAAATCCTGAAGATAGAATTGGAAGCCTATATAATGGGCCATGGTTTTTAAACCTCTCCAAATTCCCTCTGATACAAACAGAGCAACTCGGAGAATAAAAAACCCAACTACAGACGTTGTCTACCAAAAACAAACATACCCGCGAGGTCTGTCCACACTCCCAACACAAGCGGATGGGGCAACCCTGAAGCACCTACAGGCATGTGGGGCACCGGAACCTGTGCGGGAAGAAGAGGGAAGCACCGGAGGACGGGAGGACCTCACAGGCCACCCCAGCAGCCCCTCACAGGATAACCACAAAGGAGGAAAAAAGAGCCAAAAATCTAAAGATGAGGCCAATTTTTTGTTTGTTTTAGACAGATACCGCTCTGTCACCAGGCTGGAGTACAGTGGTGCGATCTCGGCTCACTACAACCTCTGCCTCCAGGGTTCAAGAGCTCCTCCTGCCTCAGCCTCCCGAATACCTGGGACTTCAGGTGCACACCACCATACTCAGCTAATTTTCTGAATTTTTAGTAGAGACGGGGTTTCACCATGTTGGCCAGGATGGTTTCGATCTCTTGACCTTGTGATCCACCCACCTCAGCCTCCCAAAGTGCTGGGATTACAGGCGTGATCCACCGTGCCTCACCTAACAAGGCCAATATTTTAATACCTCACAAAAACAATGAAGAGGGAGCTGTAGAACCATGAAACTACAAATGCTGTCTGGAGCCCCCAGCTCCGCCCTCCAAGCCCGCAAAGCCCAGGAATCCAATGTCAAGTCACAGTAGGTAACTAAAAAGAAGTATGGTTGAATCCCACACACAATTATCCTAAGAAAAAAAGAGTGAGGAGCAGAGTAACATGTATAAGCCAATAAAATAATTTTGCCAAAAAAAATCTAACCACAAAATAGGAGTAATAAAGAATATCAGGAAAAAAGAGCATAATCCAAATCACAGGTCACAGAACTTAGGAAAAATTACATAAAGGAAATATTTCAGAAAAGAAGACAAACTAAAAGGAACACAATGAATAAACACAAGACATTATGCTTTGCAGGAAACTGAGGGTGAAAAAGAGGAAACTTTTTTAAATAAGATAATTGGTGGAAAAGATAAAAAGAATGCAAGAGGAAATGATAGTGAAGGCCTAACATACATTCAAGTCCCAGAGACAAAAAACAAAGCAACACAATTTGGATATTTCCAAATTAAATATTATTAAAATACTAAATATTAAATTAATATTAAAAATATTAAAAAATATATTAAAAACTGTAATTCAAGAAAACTCTTCTACTCTTCTAAAAAAAACTCTTCTAAAAAAAAAAAAACAGGCGGCAGTATCAGGATCTGAAATCAGGTCTGCATGGTGCCAAGAGACCATGCTGCTGAAACGCACGCACTCTCGTCTCCTGAAGTCCATCTACCCATAGGAAAGAAAACCACCATGGTAGAAAACACGTGGAACCGCCTGTCCTGAATGGGCCAGTTTAGGTTTTCACGGATGCTTTTTGGCCTTTCTCCCATATGGATGAATCTGGTGACATTTGACTGCATTGTGAGACAGGTACTGTAGGGAACAGAAGAGTGCCAGACAAATGAGCAAAGCCTCAGACCGGCAGCAGCTATCTGCTTTATCCATCAGAATTTTTCTAAAGTCCCAAATGAGCTTCAGCACTTCATGTTTCCTTCATTCTACGAAATTACCAGGCCCACTGGGGGTCACACAAAGGGGCCCCGGACAAATCCTTGCCCTAGTGGAGTTGGTGGTTGAGCTAGCGGCCTGCAGGCTGGGAGGACGCAGAGCTGCAGCCTGACTGAGCTACACGGGCGGGCAGCCAGGACGCCAAGAGCGTGTTAATAAGAGTTCGGTGTTATAATCCAGTGAAATATAGAGCAAAGTTCACCCGAGCATGCTTCATAGCATGCTTCCTCACCACCGGTTACACAATGAGGCTGGAGTGGGCACCTCCTGGCACACACAGCTGTAATTAAAGCTACTTTTTTCACTGCCAAACAAAACACTTCTGGAGAGGGAAGTTGAGGCGGAGCCAGAGGCCACTCCAAGACCTCTCTGGGATCAGAAGCTAACTGCTGAGTCCAGCTGCTGTCTTCCCCTCAGAGGCCCCCACGACTTCTCCCTTCTCCTGCTCTGGGCTCTCCTGCAGCCGCCTCCTCTCCTTTGCACAATCTTGCCCGTCCTGTCCCTCACGCAGTGGCAGGACCTCTTCTGATACTTTATCCCTCCTGGTCCCACCACGTTCCTGGCTGCACGGGCTCACAGCAGCAAAGATGGGCCGTGGCCATAGTTCCTCTCAGTGCCTTGGAGGCCATCTGGGCACACAGGCACCAGCCAGGGAGGAAAGAAGTAGGAATAAATACAGACAATGAAGAAAGGCTGCCAGGAAAGGAATTTTTAAGAGAGGCTGGAAATGGGTCAAGAGGGGAGGCACAAGGAGGCTGATGGGAGAGCAGAAGAAAGAGTGTAACTGGCAGGGAAAGAGATGGGGCGCCCTGCATGATGTCCACGCCAGAAACATACAAGGCAGAAACAAGCAACAGTGCACTTCCGCCTTTTCAAACCCAAACATGCAGGTATTACGGAGCTTGTAAAATCTCCCGTGCAGCTGCTGCTAGTCTGAGGCTTCTCTCCATTTGTCTGGCACTCTTCTGTTCCCTGCAGTACCAGTCTCACAATGCAGTCAAATATCACCAGATTGGCCGGGCGCAGCGGCTCACACCTGTAATCCCAGCACTTGGGAGGCCAAGGCGGGCAGATCACGAGGTCAGGAGATCGAAACCATCCTGGCTAACACAGTGAAACTCCGTCTCTACTAAAAATACAAAAAACTAGCCGGGCGCGGTGGCGGCGCCTGTAGTCCCAGCTACTCGGGAGGCTGAGGCAGGAGAATGGCGTGAACTCAGGAGGCGGAGCTTGCGGTGAGCCGAGATGGCACCACTGCACCCCAGCCTGGGCGACAGTGTGAGACTCCGTCTCAAAAAAAAAAAAAAAATTCACCAGATTGATCCATGTGGGAGAAAGGCCAAAAAGAATCAGCGAAAACCTAAACTGGCCCATTCAGGACAGGCAGTATGCAGTGAACAGGAGCCCCCCTCTCAGAGCCACTGGATGACCCTGAAATTCTGGGCTAAGGAAATCAGGGCAGGCCGTAACTGCAGAGTGGAGCTAAGGTGCCTCTTTACATGATTTATTCCTGAGGATGGTTCTTCTTGCAGAAGCTGAAGCCAGTTACTGTTGTGCACACTCAGGGGCCACCAACTGCACCTGGGCAGCAGGGCCTGGGCAAAATCGGGACCACCAAGGTATGCCAGGGCGCTCTGAGGGGAATAAGCGTGCTCTGACTGCACCTGGCCTAAGGCTGCTCACCCAATCCCACTACGACCAAATCTTGACTGCGACTGGAGTGCTTTTAGCCTGAAAGATGAGGGATGTGAGTGCAAAGCAGAATGAGGCTATTTAAAGCTCCGGCCACGTGAGCAAAAACACTAAGATACAGAACTAGCTCCATTTCCAGTTCATCAGGGACACGATGTCCCTAAACAGAGACGACACCATCAGCAAGGGACCTCCACCCCCGTCCCACACCACGGTGGCTGTGGCATTCTCCTTTCACACCTCTCTTTCAGAAATAACCTGAGACAAGCCTCGTGAAGCCCACCTGTCTCCCCGGAGACCCGGAGCCGCTGGCCGTTGCAGAAGGCGCCCCGGCCCCGCCGGCCCGTGTACAACCGCTCCTCCGTGCAGTGGTAAATCACTCCGAATTCCAGCTGTGGGCGGCAGAGGCAGGACAGAAAACAAAGACGGTTCACTCATTTGATGTGGAAGAAAAACATCGTCATTCAAAGATGAAGGCTGCCCTAGGTGTTAGGATAACACATGACACTGTGACAGAAATTACCTTTCCAAAAGCAACTGAGAAAAAGCAGTGCCTGCATTTAAAATGAGACCTGGACATAAAAGCAAGCTTGCTTTTGCTAAACAACTACATTTTAAAACATATTCGGACTAATAAAGCTTTAAAAACTAACATCGAAACGAGCATTAGTAACCAGAAGTTATTGAAAAAGCTTAATTTTTTAGAAAGGCCCCTTTTGTTGCTGGAAAAAAAGAAGGTTACTTGTGACTCTAACCAAACCCCATAAGAAGTCCTCAGAACTGCTGATGGGTGAGGAGAGAATGCATCTGTAAAGCCAGCAGGATCTCAGAAGCCCAAGGACAGCCCCAGCGAGGAAGAGGTAGCGCTGCAGACTGGGGACTGATCCGTGAGCAGGCAGTGCACTGAACAGCGGCCCCACTGCCCCACATCGGGGGACAACGCGTCAGACCACAGCCTCCCAGGATGAAGCAGCAAAAGGAAGAGGTCAGCGTGGAAAAGGACGGGGGCCCACGGCCGCACGCCTCTGTGACCTTTCCTCTTCCGACTTTTCACCACTCAGGGTGAACAAGGGCCAGTGTGCTTGTTTAGCAAGTTAGCCAAGTTTTCACCTCTCTGGAAAATTTTAAAAAACACCCCGGCCAAATGCCTTAGGAAAGCCTTGGCCAGCCCTGGGGTGAGCACAAGCACCCTGGAGTGGACACCCCAAGCTACAGAGAAAGGGTTTATTTCTGGGGGTTGGGGGTGTCATTCGGTCCACGCTACTCAGAGCCTGCAGCTGTCTGGCAGCATTTCGTCATCCTTCCCTGTCCAGTACCCTGGCTTTAAAGGAATCCTCACGACCAGGTCAGTCCTAGAATTCAGCTGGTTCCTGAGGCCTGTGAAGGGCTCCCAGACTGCAGAGGAATGTCCCAGCCCCAGCCCACCACCATAAGCCAGGAGCTCCCGTATTCAGTCTAGGAACATAGGACAGACCCTAGTCGACCCAGAGAAGGGCGGAGGACCTAGCCAGCTGTTCCAGCAGCCCCTTCACACAGTCACAGAGCATCAATCAACCCCTGAAGTACTGCTCAGCCTCCCGCCCACGCTGGGCACCACAATACGATTTAACAGAGAGAAGTCAATCATCGCATCCTTAGACAAATTACAGTATTACAATTCTTATCTTCAGCTTAAGTACTTTGAGATACTTTAGTACTTAACTTTAAATACTTCAACTTAAGTACTTCTCTCAGCTCCCCTGCCAGGGAGTCTGCACTGAGACTAAGGTGAAGCTGCACAAATGCTGCTCTGAAGCAGGGCTGCTTTGGGAGACACAGAGCACTCAGTCCTATTTAAATAAAACTGTTTCAATTACTTAGAAATTAAGGCTCTTCTCAGTGCTGCTGCTTGAATTACTTAATAGGGTTAAAACCTCAGCCCCACGCCTTCCATGCAGGTCCCACAACACTGTGTAGTTCAGAAGGCCTATGGGAACCATGAGAGAGCCACGTTCTCATGCTAATAACCAGAGGAAGATAAGAAAGAATTATTAGAATATTGAGATTAGGATGCTTTCCAAAAATAAGTGCTCCTTTTAGTTTGTGAGATCACACGCTCTAGGGTCAGCTGGAGATGCACTTGGACCGCTCACTTAGGACTTCCGTTTCCACAGCAGTGTCACAAATAGACCCGGGTACCACGGGGCCAGCCCTCCACAGGGGACAAGGGCCAGCCACAGAGCCCCACCCTGCACACCCCAAAGCCACTCTGGACTTGTTTATTTTTCTCGGATTTGAAACCCACAGGCTTGGATTTGCCAGTCATGATTAAGGCACAGGGCAAACAGCAAACCAGGCGCACAGAGGCTGAAGCCAGAAAGGAAGGATGGCCAGAGGGAGCCCAGGGAGAGGCCCTGGGGACCCAGGCCACACCCGCACCTCTTGTCGAACAGCAAATCCAATGCTAACCGCCACAGTCGGGAATCTGCAAAGGAAAACAGAAGGGTTTATTCTCTGGAACAAGAGCGCAGCTCTCGGGAACCTGTGTGCCGTGCCGTCGCCACAGGCTCTGAAGGACCTTCCTACGCTCTGGGGGGGTTGGTTGTTTAAAAACTACTTCCCACAGTTCCACTAACTGCTTCCAAGACAAACAGAATAAACTGACCATGTTGTAAGACAGTTAACCTTGAAAGCAAACAGCACTGTGAAAGTCACATAAGACTGACGTAACTCAACCACCCTCTGATGCCCAACTAGAAAGGATCTCAATCCTCTGTTTTCTGGTTCTCCGGACCTAAAGGGACAGCAGAGCCCTCCCCAAAGGCCAGATCCGGTCCCAGGTGGGGTGCCAGGCAGGTGGTCCCGGAAGGCACCACAGCCTCCCCACGGGGGCCAGTTCTGAGCCACAGCCCACCTTGTGGCACTGCTAGCATCCCTGTCCCTGCCTGAGTGCCCAGTAGCCAGCTGCAGGGACAGCCATGGCTGCAGACAGCTTTCATGATCGGTTTGCCTGCAGTTTGGTGATTCGGCTATTGCTGCTCAATATCTTCAAATAATCCTTCCTTTACAGGCCGACCATTGGAGCTTAAAAACAGGCAGGAAAGGCTGGGTACTGCAAACTGACAGGAAAAATGCAAAACCAACTGTACACAAACGCAACTCTGACTGCCGGGGTGTGAGGGACCCTGGGGTGAGCCGCTGGCTTCCAGGGCGGATGCACCATGTGCCAGGCCTCACACTTGTTCCCGTGCCCAGGAGAGCTTTCTCCCACTGCTGTGGCCCAGTACTGGGGGGCACAGGGGTGAACAGGCGCCATCTGAGTGGCAGCTGCTGGTGGCTTTCGGATGTCTTCAGACCACAATGACCACCACGGCTGTAGCGTGGGGTTCAGGAACTGTCAGAATCAGCTCTGCAGTCTGTTCTGAAATTGCTACTCTTTTCCCAGTCACCTCCCCAGTCCCAGGATCCCCTCCAGGGGCACAGACAGGAAAGCACTGGAAACTGTGTCTCTGGAGCCACTGAAGACCCTTGGATAACGTGTGGCCTTCACCATGTGACAGGGCTTCACCTGCCATGTCACCATTATGAGCACCCTGGAACCACAAGCAGGCAGAAGCAATGGGGCTCCACTCAGTGACGTACTCTGGGGAGGAGAGCCCGGGGAAGGATCCTGCTTTCGTTGAAATGAGAGACTGATGACACATTTGCTGGCACCAGATGGCACGACTCCACTGCCTCAAAAGGGTCACCTTGTGTAGGCACAACTGAATTTTTTTTTTTTTTTTTTTTGAGACGGAGTCTTGCTCTGTCACCCAGGCTGGAGTGCAGTGGCGCGATCTCAGCTCACTGCAAGCTGAGATCTCCTGCCTCACGGCGCTCACAGTGCACGCCTGCACACTGGGCTGCACGCGCTGAGCAGGAAGGGGGAGCGGAGCCCGGTGTGGGCTCCTTTATGATCTGCCTCTGATGGCACGTTTATATGTAAAAATGAAGTTACTTCATGCTCAGCACGGCCTTTTTCTAGGTGAGCTGCCTCGAGAATTCAGTTGTGGCCGGGCACGGTGGCTCAAGCCTGTAATCCCAGCACTTTGGGAGGCCGAGACGGGCGGATCACGAGGTCAGGAGATCGAGACCATCCTGGCGAACACGGTGAAACCCCGTCTCTACTAAAAAAATACAAAAAACTAGCCGGGCGAGGTGGCGGCGCCTGTAGTCCCAGCTACTCGGGAGGCTGAGGCAGGAGAATGGCGGGAACCCGGGAGGCGGAGCTTGCAGTGAGCTGAGATCCGGCCACTGCACTCCAGCCCGGGCGACAGAGCCAGACTCCGTCTCAAAAAAAAAAAAAAAAATGCAACGCAACATTTTTAACGTAACAAACTGGTTTTTAAACAAGTGCAGATTTCCTTACATACTCCAAGAGCCTCTCACAAATGGAAAATCTTATTTTAAAAATATCAAGATCTGAACATCTTTCTAACGAGACTATGAGCCTACTATAGGTTTGTTTATATATTCCTGCCTTAAAAAAATGCTGCTTATGGCCGGGCGCGGTGGCTCAAGCCTATAA
Organism: Macaca mulatta; assembly: GCF_049350105.2. NCBI lineage: Eukaryota > Metazoa > Chordata > Mammalia > Primates > Cercopithecidae > Macaca > Macaca mulatta. The sequence continues at coordinate 81,532,911 of NC_133423.1, forward strand.
TCCCAGCACTTTGGGAGGCCGAGACGGGCGGATCACGAGGTCAGGAGATCGAGACCATCCTGGCTAACACGGTGAAACCCCGTCTCTACTAAAAATTACAAAAAACTAGCCGGGCGAGGTGGCGGGCGCCTGTAGTCCCAGCTACTCGGGAGGCTGAGGCAGGAGAATGACGTAAACCCGGGAGGCGGAGCTTGCAGTGAGCTGAGATCCGGCCACTGCACTCCAGCCTGGGCAGCAGAGTGAGACTCCGTCTCAGGAAAAAAAAAAAAAAAAATGCTGCTTATGAAAAGACAAAATCTCACGGACGAGGACGTGTTAAGCCCTGCAACGGAGACGATCCCTGCCCAGCTCACCTGTGCACAAAATTGCAGGTACCGTCGATGGGGTCGATGATCCAGGTCGGGTTGTGGGTGAGCACACACTTGGCCCCAGAAGCCGCGGCCTCTTCGGCAATGAACCTGCAGTGGAGGAACCTAGCCTGAGAAAATGCACCAAGGACACAGAACAACGTGCCTCAAATTACTTCCAGTTCCGTTCAAGAAAAAGGTGGCATAGCAAACGGATGTCATTATGGTTTCTCTGGGTCAAACAGAGGAAGAGTCTTTAAACAACCATGTGCTTTTTGACCTGCCTGCCAGCCAACCTACTCAGCAGGGTTTAGAACACAGAGTGGCACCTCAGTGCCGGCGTTCGGAAAGAGCACCAGGGATTCCAGCAGGCCAGGCAGAGAAACGCCAGCGCGAAGAACACTGGAAAACAAATCTTCGGAAGCAAAACTAAACTCGGCTTTAACTTCAGTCTGGAGGGGAGGGGGCTGATGAGAGATGACCAAGCAAGGTGGCCCAGGACTCTGACTTTGATTCTCCCAGTCGGTGCTGATACCTGGGCACCGAGGGGTTAAATGTCACTTGCAGCTGAGACCTCCCACGTCTGCACCCAGCCTGGCTCACCTGAACTGCAGACACAGGTGACGAACAGAGCCCCCCGCAGCTGGGTCATTTCCCAAAGGTGCCCTTCCTGCCCTGCTCTCTGACTTCTCTGGTTTTTTTGTTGTCTCTTAAGAGAGAGGGTCTTGATCTGTTGCCCAGGCTGGAGTGCAGTGGTATCATCATAGCTCGTGCAGCCTCCAACTCCTGGATTCAAGCAACCCTCCTGCTTTGTTCTCCCAAGCAGCTGGGACTACAGACGCATACCAACACAGTCAGCTAATATTTTTATTTTTGTAGAGATGGGGTCTTGCTATATTGGCCAGTCACAAATCCAGCTTCCCTCTGGGAGCAAGCAAGGGTGGGGATGCAGGAAGGAGAGAGGCTGGGACACTCCCTGCCCACCCCTGCCCCATGTGCCCTGTGCAGGCTCCACTCCTCCATGTGGCCTCCTTGACACACTCCTGCTACAGGGACATGGGCTGCCTGCTCCTGCACTCTGCAGCAGGCCCTGGGCTGGCCCCTCCTTCGTAATGAGTCCCTCTGCAAACAAGGCCGCCTACAATCCTCACTTGAGTGTACATCTGTCCTGCTAGGAACCTGACCGAGACAATGTCCTCTCAAGATTCACCTGCACAGAAGGGAACTCCTGGTTTTCTCTACTTGCCTCTACCTCCACAAATGGTACCTCCCAGCACCCCCTGCTCAGGCCAAAAACAAGGGAAGGCACTCTCGCCCCATGGACTGTCGCCCTTTCTCCTGCACCCCACCGACACGCAGGCCCACACACACAGGGAAGGTGCCTGCGGTCAGGTGTGCTCGCAGTCTACCTTCTGCAGGCTCGTCCCTGTGGAGCTGGCCACTGCTTACACCTTCCAAAGGCATTCTCAGGATCAAAGAAAAGACCAGACCTAAAGCATTCAGGGCAGTGCTCTGCACACGTTTGGACCGTCCCAAGTTCACTAAGGGTGGGGCCTTGGGCAGGCACTGAGCAAACATCTGTTCTGTGCATGATTATGTGGCCTTGCTGAGAGGTTTTCTATCCGATTCCTGTGCCGGGTTCACACGTGCACTAGAGAAAAAGGAGACCTGCAGAGAATAAGAAAAAAAAATGACTGAAAAGCAAGCCGGGCACGGTGGCTCCCGTCTGTAATCCCAGCACTGTGGGAGGCCAAGACGGGCAGATCACCTGAGGTCAGGAGTTGGGAGACCAGCCTGGCCAGCTTGGTGAAACCCCGTCTCTACTAAAAACACAAAAATTAGCTGGGTGTGGTGGCGTGCACCTGTAATCCCAGCTACTTGAGACTGAGAGAGGAGAATTGCTTGAACCCGGGAGGCGGAGGTTGCAGTGAGCTGAGATCACACTACTGCAGTCCAGCCTGGGAGAGCGAGACTCCGTCTCACTGCAACCTCCGCCTCCTGGGTTCAAGCGATTCTCCTGCCTCAGCCTCACGAGTAGCTGGGATTACAGGCGTGCACCACACCTGACTAATTTTTTGTATCTTTAGTGGAGACAGGGCTTCACCATGTTGGCCAGGCTGGTCTTGAACTCCTGATCTCGTGATACGCCCACCTCAGCCTCCCAAAGTGCTGGGATTGCAGGTGTGAGCCACCGTGCCTAGCCCTATGTCACTTTTCTATGCACAGGAGCTGCCGTACACACTGTGACCTGGTCCCCATCCACTCTGGGACCATCCTTCCATTGCTCGGTTATGAAGTTCATGCATGGGATGCAGAGTCATCCAGCCCCTCCATTTTGCTGATAAATTATCTAGAAATACACCCCTGGGATATGACAAGTGCACATGCATCATCTCAGGCTGTGCCACCTCCTCCCTGGCCCCCTAGAGAAACCCACAAATGAGTAGGGGCTTCTGAGCCAGGAAGACCAGGTCAGGTCAAGCCAGGGGCACTGAGCAAGACACCCAAGCAATCCTCAGCTGTTCCTGGAGAGCCCGGCAGGCTCAGTCTGCCCCTGGAGCTCTCAGCCTGGCCAGGTAAGGCAGATGAGATGTGATGAACCCAGGCTTCTGGTTCTTCGTCTACACTGCATGCCGCGCTCCTTTCAGGAACTGCCTCTCCACTATCAGTTGTCCACATGCTTCGGGGTCAGGTGATGAATGGGCCCACCAGCCAGAGCCCCTGCTCAGGAACTGGTGCTCCCCAAACAGGTCTAGGAGGAACAAATGGTGGGTAGAAGCCACAATGGCAGGTGGCGCAGAGGGTGGGGAGCCTGTCTCCTGACCACAGCAGCATGCAGGTGACGCACAGATGATGATTCCACTTAGGGCGTGACCCTGAGTGCTGTCAGCACTGCCAGTTTTCCTAGAAATTTCAGGCACTAAATCTGTTTTCCACGTCTTGTGTAGCTACGTGACTTTCCTCTTCTGCAATGACGTTTCTAAAGAAAACACTCCACACCCTGAAAACACACATACAAGGAGCAACTGCCAAAGCTTAAACTGGGCACAAGGTTGACAAAGCAGTGAACAGATATGACTCAGGTCCAAAGGGACTAGAAATGACTCAGGCACAAAGGTAAGTTTCTAAGAAACTGAGGAGGAATGTGCGATTCTTCTCCTTTTCAAACCTGACTTCAAGTAGGAAAGTGAAGCAGTGCAAAGAAAACCGCCAGTGAGCCCTGAAGGAGGAGGCAGTGTGGGTCTGCATGCACTGACACCCCACACCCGTGACAGCTCAGGCTGCAGCACCCAGACCACCCACACAGCATGCCCACGTGCCTCCCAGGATGTTCGGGAGCAGGAGCTGTGTCTGTTCATTTGCCAGACGTGTGGGACACCCTTTAGGGAAGTCACCAAGCAGCTTGTTTTCCCAGCAGCAACTATTAATATAAGTTAATCTGTTAACAAAGCTTCTGCTCTGTGTAACCTTCATTATTTATCTATTTGTTTTTAGGTTCATTTAGTGTAACCCAGCAAGTACTTACAGAAATCTTTTTTTTTTCTTGGAGACACGGTCTCGCTCTGTCAGCCAGGCTGGATTGCAGTGGCACAATAATGGCTCACTGAAGCCACAAACCGCTGGGCTCAAGCAATCCTCCTGCCTCAGCCTCCTGAGTAGCTGGGACCACAGGCGTGCATCACCACACCTGACTAACTGCCTCACATTTTTTATGAGAATAACTCTTAAGTATCCACATTGAGCACTGGATATTTTTCAGCAGCTGATCATTCATACTCTACAGCTGTCTTCCTCATCACCTGCCTTGTGTACAACTCTGCCCATGAGCCTGCCTGCCCGTCTGCAAGGTGGCACGCATCCCCCTTCCCACCTGCCTCCTGCTTGTGGGCAGCAGGGAGCAGGGCTTCCGTACTGGCTGGCTGCAGTGCTGTGAAGGCCAGCAGAGGCATGAACTGTGCTTGGGCTTTGCAGGCACCACAAATACTTCCCTGGTACACGGGAAGAGATGTACAATTTTTATTCACTTAAACCTGATTTTACTCATGTAGGAAGCAAATACCTGTGAAACAGAATATTCTACAGCTCTCTGCAGAGGGAGTGTGGAGAGTCTGCTCTGCAGACATGACTGTGGACAGATGTGTGAAATCATAAAAGACTTTCCTAAAAGCCACTGGAACATCTACATACAATCCACCACATAGGCCGGGCACGGTGGCTCGCACCTGTAATCCCAGCACTCTGGGAGGCCGAGGTGGGTGGATCACTTGAGGTCAGGAGTTCAAGACCAGCCTGGCCAACATGGTGGAACCCCATCTCTACTAAAAATATGAAAATTACCCAGACATAGTGGTGCCTGCCTGTAATCCCAGATACTTGGGAGAGTGAGACAGGAGAATGGCCTGAACCCGGGAGGCAGAGGTTGCAGTGAGCCGAGATTACACCACTGCACTCCAGCCTGGGCTACAGAGCAAGATTCCATCTCAAAAAAAAAAACAAACCCACAATATAAATAGGAAAAAAAACAATGCACATGACTAAACTTAGGGAAAGAAAGAACATTCCATATCCCTATCCAATAGACAAGAGGAAAATAGCAACTGGGTTAAGGCTAAAAGTTTGGTAACAAGTTTATTATAGAATATTATATCCTACTGCATAACTGAGCCAATTTTCTTTTTAAAAAAAAATAGTTTTAACAAACCCTCGTTATAATGTTGACAGCCAAGCGCCTTTAAGCCTCTTTTTTTGTTCTTTTTTTTTTTTTCTGGCTACTTAGTCTGTTTAGCCTGTGACAAGAAGGCCAGGATCATCCCTGCAGTCCACAAAGGAGATGATTTATGACACTCTGTCCCCATCTTCACAAGCCACTGCCCAGTGGGAAAACCGCTGGATGTCAGTGTCCAGCTGGTGGTGGCTGGGAGCATGTTTTTCCCATGTCAAGGACTCCGTTTGATGTTTTGCTTGACTCACGCATTCAACAGACACCGCTCTGTGACGGGCACTGCAGGGCAGCAGGTTACATAGCGGCTCGGGAGCAGGGCTGGGAAGACAGCTGAAAACACTAGACCCCTGCACTGCCGGCCTCATCTCTGGGCCCAGGCCAACCCAGAGGAGCTCCAACAGGCTGCTCCGCAGAAGGAACAAGGACGGGGTTTCTATCACTATAGTTCAGGGATCTATCTTTTCCAAGCAGCTACACTTGTATCTCACTCAAAACATCATCTGAAAACAGGTTCAGGCATCCCACAAAGCCAAGGCATGCCAGGAGACAGCTAACGTGGCCAAGGCCAACAGCAGGCTCCAAAGACCCAACCTATAAAAGCTCGGCCTTAGCGTGCTAGTTTGCTTATTTATTTTTATTTTTATTTTTATTTCTGAGATGGAGTCTCACTGAGATGCCCAAGCAGGAGTGCCATTTCGGCTCACTGCAACCTCCGCTTCCCAGGTTCAAGCGATTCTCCTGCCTAAGCCTCCCAAGTACCTGGGACTACAGGCGTGCGCCACCATGCCCAGCTAATTTGTTTTCATATTTTTAGTAGAGACAGGGTTTCACCATATTGGCCAAGCTGGTCTTGAACTCCTGATCTCAAGCTGTCCACCCACCTCGGCCTCCGAAAGTGCTGGGATTACAGGCATGAGTCTCTGCGCCCAGCCCTGATTTGCTTTTTGTCATGTTACAAGTTAAATGCTGGGACCTCAAGGATGACCATGGTCAGGGCCCTCATTCACAGGTGAGGAGTTTGAGGCCCTGAGTGGTAAGATTTGCCAAAGCTGCTAGGGCCAGTGACAGAAGCAAGTTTGTTTGTTTGTTTGTTTATTTATTTATTTATTTATAGACAGAGTTTTGCTCTTGTTCCCCAGGCTGGAGCGAATGGTGGGATCTCAGTTCACTGCAACCTCTACCTCCCAGGTTCAAGTGATTCTCCTGCCTCAGCTTCCTGAGTAGCTGGGATTACAGGCACACACTACCACGCCCAGCTAATTTTTTGTATTTTTAGTAGAGATGGGGTTTCACCATGTTGGCCAGGCTGGTCTCAAACGCCTGACCTCAGGTGATCCACCTGCCTCGGCCTCCCAAAGTGTAGGGATTGCAGGTGTGAGCCACTGTGCCCAGACTATTTATTCTTTTGTTTTGAGACAGGGTCTCACTCTGTTGCCCAGGCTGCAGTGCAGTGGGGTCTTTCATAGTGGCTGCACCAATGTACATTCTCACCAACTGTCTGCAAGGGTTCATTTTAATCTACATGTATCTTTTAAGACAAGGTCTTGCTCTGTCACCCAGGCTAGACTGCAGTGGCAGCATCACAGCTCGACCTCCAGGACTCAAGCGAGCCTCCCACCTCAGCCTCCCAAGCAGCTGGGAACATAAGTGTGCACCAGCATGCCCAGCTAATTATTTTTTTGTAGAGATGGAGATTCACCATTTTGCCCAGGCTGGTCTCAAACTCCTGGGCTCAAGCAATCCTCTGACCTTGGCCTCCCGAAGTGCTAGCATTACGGGCATGAGCCACTGCACCCCACCAGAAGCAAGTTTAAACCTTATCATTCTTTGATTCAGTCTACACCTGTCTTCCAGGTCAAGGACCAAACCTTTGGATTTCATGGATGAGTGATATAAAATAATAAAACTGGGGAGCCTGTATCAGGTTTTATTAAAAATGTCTATCTGGCCGGGCGCGGTGGCTCAAGCCTGTAATCCCAGCACTTTGGGAGGCCGAGACGGGCGGATCACGAGGTCAGGAGATTGAGACCATCCTGGCTAACACGGTGAAACCCCGTCTCTACTAAAAAATACAAAAAACTAGCTGGGTGAGGTGGCGGGCGCCTGTAGTCCCAGCTACTCGGGAGGCTGAGGCAGGAGAATGGCGTAAACCCGGGAGGCGGAGCTTGCAGTGAGCTGAGATCCAGCCACTGCACTCCAGCCTGGGCGGCAGAGTGAGACTCCATCTCAAAAAAAAAAAAAAAATGTCTATCTTAAGTCTATCTTTAATATCATTTCATGAAAGCCTAAAATCAAGGAAAGAGAAAAGCTTAGAATAAAAGTCTTTCCTAAGGCAGGATGAGAAGCAACTTCATATTAAATATATTGTTTAAGGGATATATTTAAATACTTTGAAAGCAGAAAAAAAATCACAATGTCCTGTTTTATAATATGTATACAATTTTCTCTCATCATAAATTTATCAATTTTTCTATTATCTAAAATACAACAAAATCCCCAAGATTTACTTTCTTTTTAATCTTAGTCATTGGCAAAAAAACTCACTTCACATACATATGCTGAAAAACAAGTTCATTTGATCTCAATTTTTGAGGCACACCGAGCAGAGAAGAAAACAGCCGCTTTCACCATGTCCGCACATTCGCCCTCAGAACTGGGGGAGAGGGGGCGACACACAGACTGGGGCTGACCGTGGTGCGGCCAGAGTCCACTGGCTTGTGGGCTAGAGTCGGGGCCAGCTTTCAATCACTGATTCCTGGACAGGTGTGTGGGTCTGACCCTACCAGGGGGCCTTTTCAGAGATGGAGGCTGGTGTCCGCCCCGGGCACGCTCCCAGGTGAGACTGCCTCCCCTACCTGTAATCCCCTGCTCTGGGTCATGGTTTTCTAAAGGAGCTCTGGAGCGGCAGTCCCTGGCAACCCTAAGGCTGCAAGGGTGGAGGGAGGTACCTATGCTCACCCCATAATACATTAACTGTTACCTTGTATACACAACAGCGAGTATCTAAATTTACCTTTTACAAATGGAACCGACTGCACACATAAACACAACAGTGGATTGCGTGCAATCTCAGAGTGCGGTTTGTCCAAGTGACCTGACTGAAACACATCACAGCCCCAATAACTTCACTGTGCCTGGTCTTGCATCTCCTCCAAGCCTTTACCAGACCCCACACAGATGAGCCAGCCCTCCCCTGCCATGGCCACATGGATCATCACCACAGATACCTCCAGACCAATATGGTTAATAAAGGACCTGGAAACAGCCGGCTCATCACTGCAGCATGTTTCCTCTCAAAGAATCCATATGATAAATTCTTTTGATATTGCCCTTTGATTAAAATTAGTTTATTTATTTTTCAAGACGGAGTCTTGTTCTGTCACACAGGCTGGAGTGCAGTGGTGTGATCTCGGCTCACTGCAACCTCCGCCTCCCAGGTTGAAGCAATTCTTCTGCCTCAGCCTCCCGAGTAGCTGGGACTACAGGCCCACGCCACCACAATGGGCTAATATTTGTATTCTTAGTAGGGACGTCGTTTCATCATGTTGTTCAGGCTGGTCTCGAACTCCTGACCACGTGATCTGCCCGCCTCAGCCTCCCAAAGTGCTGGGATTACAGGTGTGAGCCACCCTAAAATTAGGTTTTAAAAGGCTTTTTAAAAATCACAAACACTGGGGCCGGGCACGGTGGCTCATGCCTGTAATCAGCACTTTGGGAGGCCGGGGCGGGCAGATCATGAGGTCAGGAAATCGAGACCATCCTGGCGAAGAAGGTGAAACCCCGTCTCTACTAAAAATACAAAAAATTAGCTGGGCGTGGTGGCAGGTGCCTGTAGTCCCAGACGCTCAGGAGGCTGAGGCAGGAGAATGGCTTGAACCCAGGAGGTGGAGGTTTCAGTGAGCCAAGATAGCGGCACTCCAGCCTGAACAACAGAGCGAGACTCCGTCTCCAAAAAAAAAAAAAAAAAAAAAATCACAAACACTTTACATTCTATAACTATTGTATCCAATGCCAGGGATCCTGACTTCCAGCAGAGTAAAGAAATAGGAAGTAAGAGAAGCTTAAACTCAAAGGTTGTCAACACAACAAACATGAGCCACTGGCAGACAGAAATTCAGAGGGAGAGCTGGTAACCTTGAGATAACCTAACAAGTTAGAAAAAAACGACGGGAAAAAAGGAAGGTAGTGTTTTAACACTGGCTTGTTCTTTCATTTATATAATCATTCACAGAAAGAAAAAAAAAAAGAGCCAGGTGGAGTGGCTCCTGTAATCCCAGCTGCTCAGGAGGCTGAAGCAGGAGGATCACCTGAACCCAGGAGTTCAAGGCTGCAGTGAGCTATGATCACACCACTGCACTCCAACCCAGGCAACTGAGAAAGACTCTCTCTTAAAAAATATATAAAAATAAATGTAAAGAAAAGTATTTTAAGCCTACTATGTGCTGAATGGACACTGAGGGAGATTACCATCTATATTTCTGCCACCTAAGTCCATATAAACCTGGAACCTGACAGCTGTAATACCCTACAGCCAGAAATCCAATAACTGATATTCCAGTTTTTGGATTAAACATCTTTAAGAGATTCTACATAACAAAGAAAAAAGATCCCTTGCATCCAAGGTACTGGTCTTCAACATCTACACTGCAGAACTCCAGAGTGAGGGAGGGGCCTCAGAAACCCCCAGACTTAAGAAGATGTTTCAATCTGGGGTTCATGGCTCCCTTGAAACGCTATGCAAAATGCTGTGTAAATATTTTAATTTTTCTGAAGATTAATAGCTAGCATCAAATACTCAAAGGGTGACCCCAAAAAGGTTGAGAGGTGCTCATACAGGCCTCCTGTGGGGACAGCTCTGGGGCCCAGCTATGGCAGCCACTCCCGCTGTGCCCTCTGGCCTGGGTGAGGGGCGTGCATCACTAAGCACTGGTGGTGGGCCGGGGACCCCACGCGGCTGCCAGTGCCACTTGGCATCCCATCCTCCTGGGAAAGTTGCCCGGGCAGCTGGGCAAGCACAGGCCACCAGGGGACATCACCGCTCCAGGCTTCTTAGGGCGGGTCGCACTTCCGGTGGGTCCTTCCAGAAATCACAAAGGGTTTGGTACAGGGGTGCAAGGAGCTCTTCCTGAGCATGTGTTGCAAAAAGAGCTGCTTCGATACTCATAAGAGGATGCATTGACATGATGGTTGTTAAGATGACAGTAAAAAGAATGAGAACAGGGCTGAGTTTGCTTACTAAGTAACTGACAAATTGCAGGTTAGGCTGCATGGCTTAGGGCTTCATGTCTGACCACATCAACACGTGGCAGAGCCCCCCACCCCGGCAGACCCTGCGTTCTCTAACACGTGGCAGAGCCCCCCACCCCGGCGGACCCTGCGTTCTCTAACACACGGCAGAGCCCCCAACCCCGGCAGACCCTGCGTTCTCTAACACATGGCAGAGCCCCCCACCCCGGCGGACCCTGCGTGACCCCGGCGGAACCTGCGTTCTCTAACACGTGGCAGAGCCCCCCACCCCGGCAGACCCTGCGTTCTCTAACACGTGGCAGAGCCCCCCACCCCGGCGGACCCTGCGTTCTCTAACACGTGGCAGAGCCCCCCACCCCGGCAGACCCTGCGTTCTCTAACACACGGCAGAGCCCCCCACCCCGGCGGACCCTGCGTGACCCCAGCGGAACCTGCGTTCTCTAACACGTGGCAGAGCCCCCCACCCCGGCAGACCCTGCGTTCTCTGTGTGTGGCCAGGGCTACTGGGGGTGTTTCCCAGAGGAGTGCACCTACCTGTGTGAAGGAAACCTTTCTCGCAACTCAGAAATAATTAAATCTTCCACAAGGTGATCCGTTTCTGTCACAAGATCTGCGGCTGATGTTTTCGTTGATACACGTTTTTCCTCAGTAAGGGCTTTTCTGATGATCTGAAATAAAAGTACAGGATTTGGGTTAAACATGCAAACATCCTCCTCCCAGGCAAAGGAATTCTCCACTCCTTTGAGTCCCCTCTGCATTCAGCCTGCCATGGGGAGGGGGCAGCGGGTGTGGCTCTGTGGGTCACTGACTTCTTGCATCATTGACCTCAGAGCTAATATCACAGCCCAGGCTCTCTGGTTTCCAGTGAGTCTTAATGACTCCAGCATTATTCGTTACAAGAATAATCATTTCTCCATTACTTGAAATTATTTGAAATTATTTTGTCCTACCTGTGAAACAATTTCTCTCTGAGTAAAAGAAAAACACAGGGGTTTTGAAAAGAGCATGAAACTTCCTCTGTAAGAACTGCCCAAAACAAGATCATGTTACACACCTGTGCCCCGTATAATCCCATGAATTCAAATTTAGGAGATTTCAGTGTAAAGTAAAAGCTTATTTTCCCTAATTCACTTTATCCCATGAGATGGGACATGCCCTGGAATCTGATTGTAAATGTTCCCACTGAGAGACCTGGAAGAGCTAAACTGTGTTTCAGGAACCATGGCCAGCTCTCACTGCCGCTCTCACAGCATCAGCTGTCTCAGAGTTCATGCAGGGATCCACAGGGCTGAGCTTCAGCACAGGCTCCACAGCTGTGCAAGCTGCCAGCACAACACACTGGTCTAAACCCATCACAGCTAAACACAGAAGCAAGGACTGGGATGGTCCCAAGAACCCCAGGAAAACCCACAGGAAGGGATAAAGAGTGGCTAATCAGTCCCTGGACAACTCCAGAGGGACCCGTTCTGGTCCAGTCCAGGCCTTTCTTCTCCTTTTTGTTTGTTTTGTTTTATTTTAGAGACCAGGTCTCTCTCTGTCACCCAGGCCGAACTGTGGTGTCACAATCACAGCTCACAGCAACCTCAAACCCCAGGGCTCAAGTGATCCTCCCACCTCAGCCTCCCCAGTGGCTAGGACTACAGGCATGTGGTACTGCACCCAGCTAACTTTTTATTTTTTTAAGAGACAGGGTCTTGCTATGTTAGCCAGGCAGGTCTCAAACTCCTGGGCTCAAGAGATCCTCCCACCTCTGCCTCCAAATGCGCTGGGATGACAGGCATAAGCCACTGTGCCCAGCTCTTGCCCATTTCTGTCTGTCTTAACAACTTGGTGTCTCCATCATGATGACAAAGTCAGAGCACCTAAAAACGAACTCAGAGCCTTCTTCCAAAACCAGCTACATCCCAAAATCCTGTATTTCTCTGAAAAGGACCATCAATCGGCCAGGTACCCAGACATGACATCCATCATGGCTTCTGATAAGCACACACCAAGGACCTGCTAATGCCAGGCCTTCTGCTGCCAGAAGCAGCACATGGGGAATTCTACAGAACAGGCAGGAGCCCCCGAAACTCAGCCTCCCACATGCTCCTCCCCACGGGGCCACAGGCGGCCGCCTGCTCTTCTCACTGCCTGCATCCCAGAGCTGGCCCATCCCATACTGAGCCGAGGCAGTTTTTGTTTTAATCTTGGTTGCAAAAATAAGAGAGATAGAAAATTCAGAATGTGATAGGTCATACCAAAAAAAAAAGCATACAGCGTCCACACAGTCATGTCCACTGGGTAGCCTAATACTCCAGGACTTCATATTCCTATGACACCCTCCAGCTCGCACCACCCAGGCCCTGCCTCTGGCCAGGGTTCGCCATTTCCTGCCCACTGCCGCCAGGTCCGTTTTCTCAAATCACCAATGTGCACACAGCACTCTCAACCAATCAGGCTCCACAGGCCTTGTCTGTGAATCTCACACTCCTCACATGTGGCTCCCGTAGCACCTGCCCACGGTCCAGGACCCTCAACCCCGAGCTGGCCAGACAGGCCTTCGGCACAAAGTTTGTCTCATGTGTGGCCACGGTGATTCCAGGCATGTGTGTGTCTCTGTTGTGTACCTGTGTGTGTTCATGTGGTGTCAGGGTGTGTATGTCTCCGTGTGTATCTCTGGGTGTGTGTGTTGCTGTGGTGTGAGAGGATGCAGGGTGTGTCTCTGTATCTCTGGGTGTGTATGTATCAGTGTGGTGTGGGAAGATGCAGGGTGTGTGTGTCCCTGTGTGTTATCTCTGGGTGTGTATGGATTTCTGGGTGTGTGTGTGTGTTGGTGTGGTGTGGGGTTGTGGGGAATGTGTACATAGAGCTGGGGTGAGAAAGGCGCCCTAACCAGGGGACACAGCCCCGGAGAAGCTATGGCAGCAGCGCCTCTGGGATCTTGAGGAAGGGCAGACGGTGCCGCACAGGTCTGACTGGGGTCTGAGAGCTGCTTTTCTGGCAAGCTCTGTGGTGACCCCGATGCAGGGGTGCTCACTTGAGTAGCTAGAGCAGGTTCTCAAACCCCCACATGAAGAGGGCCACTAGGAGACCAGAATGTTCCATCTCCGCAGGCGGGGGGGGGCAGGGGGGGTGGGTTTTGAACCAGCACCCCCGGTGAGTCCAGGACCTCCCCACCCAGGACCACCACCTGAGAAGACAGTGGCTTTGCTTCACACTTGTGGCATCCCCACATGGGGAGCAGAACCAGCACCCCCGGTGAGTCCAGGACCTCCCCACCCAGGACCACCACCTGAGAAGACAGTGGCTTTACTTCACACTGTGGCATCCCCACATGGGGAGCAGCCGTAAAGCTACCTGCAAGGGTGGATGGTATTCCCGCCGTCCACCCTCACGGCCTCTATGTAGCAGCTGGAAGGGGAATTTTCAGACACCAATTACATCACATCACTTTACTGCAGAAAGTGATCCAATGGCTTCCCGCTGCTCACAGAACACACCCCAAACCCTAGGGCCCTTGGGAAACTCCAGATCCCAGGGCCAGCCCTTCACAGCTCACCGCACAGGTCAGCCCCAAGTTGCTCCCCTGCTGCGCTCTGGGGTTTTCTCACTGATCCTAACCAAATCTGTTTCTGCCCCAGGGGCTTCCTGTTTTCTGATCCTGCTACAACTTATCGTGTCCCATTTGAAACCCCATCTGAAACCTCCTTCCTGTCAGTTTTGTTGTTGACCGTCTCTCCCAGGCAGGAGCGCGCCAGGGCAGAGCTCTTTCTGCTTCCCTTCTGTACCCCGAGCATCAGGAATGCTCCCTGGCCTTCCGCAGAGACACACACAGCAGGTACACAGAGTTCTCTGAAAGAATGAATGAAACACACATTGGGCTGCTTTAATAGACTGCAACGTTTTTCCAAACTGGAACACTAGTGTCTATGTGAGTGCTGACCGCCCAGGTCCTTCTGTCTTGCTGTTTTTCTAGTTGCCCTGTTGAGAAGATCCAGCGCCTTCATCCACCAGTCCCACCTCCTGCGGCTAGACCAGATCTGCTTCCTGCTCTCAGCCCCACTCTCCCGCACAGCCAGGCGCACTTCCTGAGACACTCACGGTGGCCATGCGTCTCCGCAGCAGGGCACTTGGTGGCGCCCTGTCACTATGCGGATAAAGTCAAAAGCCCTGAGGAGAGCTTACAGTAGCTTCCAGATTTGCCCTTGCAGCAGAGACCATCTGACCCCAAACGTCCAGTCTCCCCTTCTTCCTTTAGGAACAGAACCCCCAAGTTGGGGCAAGCACAGAGCCGCCTCGCAATCTGCATGCCATGCCTCCCATGCAGATATGTGCGGCCTCGGCACCACGTTCTGCCCCAGAGGATGGGACTGGAAGCAAGACCTGCAACTTCCGAGTCACATCCTCAAAGGACACTGCCTTGCACTTCCTCGTGTCCCATTCCCCCTGGCCACAGGCTACAAAGCAGTTGTGGTGCTGCCCATGCAGGAAGAGAACACCTCGGAGCAACAAGGGAGGACAAAGCTGGGTCCCTGGGTGACTTCGTGGAGCAGACCGCCCCACCCCCTACCTCTTACTAACTAGACTTCCTCTGCTCCTGTTACTGGCCTCTGTGAAGAAACCAAACTATCAGCCCAGCAGCTGCAGGCCTTTCCCGACTCCTTTCTCAGGTCCCCTCTCCTCCCCTCTGAGCTCTGAGAAGGCCGTGGCCCTGCCACATGGAATCATTAACCCTGGAGTCTCCTGATGGAACCGGCACTGCTGGCCTCAGCCAGCCCACTGTCCTCCTCCTTTATGACTCAGTTCAAACATCACCTTCCACATGAGGAGTCTCCAGCTTCTGCGGGCAGAGAGGGGCACTCACCCGACTGTGACTACAGCACTTACACAGGCCAACTGGCAGCCACAGCACTTATCACCCCATGTGTCTGCTCAGCCAGCCTGGGTAAGGAACCCTGCCCCTCTGACTCTATCCACCTCCAACAGGCCATGGCACACCCTGTATGGGGGCTGCCTCATGGGGGTCTCCAGGAACACCTGCTAAGTGAATGCATAGAGTCCTTGGCTGCTGCACACTGAGCTCACAGTTAACTAAATACTAGAGGACTTTTTAATATGTACTCTTGTGTCATCTTATCTAAGCTCACTGGTATTCATGCACTCAGTTTTCCACATTCAAAACATACACAGCTGTGTGTGTGGAGGAGGCGGGTGCTGAGGGCCCTCGGGGCAGCTTGGAGAACTCTGCTGCAATCTGGGTGTGTCGGCCAGGAAAACAGGGCCGAGTCATGGGTTACAGAGGGAAAGAGTGGATTCAGAGGCCGGATGCTGTGTTGTGTTATGCTCTGTTGTTATTTTTCTCTTGAGACAGGGTCTCTCTCTGTTGCCCCAGCTGGAGTGCAGTAGCGCAATCTTGGCTCACTGTAGTCTTGACCTCCTGAACTCAAGCAATCCTCCCACCTCAGCCTCCCCAGTAGCTGCAACTACAAGCATGCGCCACCACGCCCGGATCATTTTTATTTTTATTTTGTAGAGGTGAGGTCTCACTATATTGCCAAGGCTGGTCTCAAACTCCTGGCCTCAAGTAATCCTCCCGCCTCAGCCTCCCAAAGTGCTGGGATTAAGACGTGAGCCACTACACCCAGCCTTCATAATCTTTTAAAATATTAACTGTTTTCTGTTTTTATTCATATTTATTATTGCAGTTTCTCTGATGACTTTCTTTGTGGGTGTGTTACAGGGAAGGCCATGGGGCTCGAACATGCCTGTGCCTCCTAGCAGCAGGGCAGGTGACCCTGTGGCCAGCCTCTCCCACTAGACCTGGCCTCACAATTGGGTGGCTGTCTTGCGTCAGGTGTGCAAGGCCCTTCACACCCAGCCAGGTCGGCACACCCCATGCCAGGCTCAAGCCCCCTCAGGTGTCCTCCCTCCTGCACCTGCATGTCTTTGGACACGATGTCCCTTGTGTCTGCAATGACATCCCTGGCCACCTCCTGCCTGTCTGTGCCCTCAGCCTCCATCTACTCCAGCACAGCTCCTCCAGGAGGCAGCCCGTCCACCCACTGCCCCGGCTGAGGCCCCTCTTCCTGGGTCAGCTACTGCACAGCCCACTGTACTTGGTCACTGCCCTGTCCCCTCCACTGGACCGTGCACTCCTCCAGGTTGGGAGCTCTGCATTTCATCCCAGTAGCTCTAGGAACTACCCTCACCCCTGGCAGGGGGCTGATGCCAGCGACATGCACCCATATGCATCAGAAAGGGCTCTATCAGATGTACTCAAGGGCCTTGCATGCATGGGGGCTGCACGAAGTAGCCTCCTTCAGTCACCAACAGACAATGACACTAAGCTAACCTAAAAAAACTCAGAAGCCCTGTCCTGTAGCTCTTCATGAAGAAGACGTATAAGAAAAATTCCCTTCTAGGATGTAATTCTTGTTTTCAACAGTTTCATAACATCAGTGGGAGTACAGAGGGATAACGTACACTCTAGAATCAGCTCTGAATTCAAATTCTATATGGGTTCTCATGGCCTTCGTTTCCTCTTCTGTAATAACAGTCTATCTAACACATTGGGTTGTTTTAAGAATCACATGAGGGATTGTATGAAAAGG
Source organism: Macaca mulatta (assembly GCF_049350105.2). Taxonomy (NCBI): domain Eukaryota; kingdom Metazoa; phylum Chordata; class Mammalia; order Primates; family Cercopithecidae; genus Macaca; species Macaca mulatta. Next base: position 81,549,821 of record NC_133423.1, read on the forward strand.
TCTTGGTACACAAACTGATTTGTTTACACACAGAAACTCACCAGTATCAGTTGTGAGAACATGTATCTGAGAAAATCTAATGACTTTCTAAGCTAATTTTTGTATTTTTACAAAAAATAAGAACCTACCGTACATGCAATGTACAAGTTGCAAATGGGATGCTAAAATACTAGGTTAAGGCCGGGCGCGGTGGCTCAAGCCTGTAATCCCAGCACTTCGGGAGGCCGAGACGGGCGGATCACCAGGTCAGGAGATCGAGACCATCCTGGCTAACACGGTGAAACCCCGTCTCTACTAAAAAATACAAAAAAAACTAGCCGGGCGAGGTGGCGGGCACCTGTAGTCCCAGCTACTTGGGAGGCTGAGACAGGAGAATGGTGTAAACCCGGGAGGCGCGGCTTGCAGTGAGCTGAGATCCGGCCACTGCACTCCAGCCTGGGCGACAGAGCGAGACTCCATCTCAAAAAAAAAAAAAAAAAAAACTAGGTTAAGAAAAGTTTAATTCACAAATTGTCCTATGCTAAGAGAAAAGGTGATGAAAAGTGCTGTATTTCTAAATCAGTGAGACTCAAGCCGCCCTGCCCTTTGGCCAGGATCACATCCACAGGGCGGGGGAGAATGTGGGGTTGCCAGGTAAGTTCCTGCTGAACCCCTTTCCCACAGCTGTTTTCCCTCAGTCTTAGAAAGATTTTAAATACTCTCCACCAGCAATAAGTTAGGTATCCTGGTTTTTAATTAATGTTTTTCAGCTACTCGCTAACTAAGCATGCACTTCACAGACCCCTGTGGCTCGGGTCTCTCCTTCCAGTAGCCTTCTGTTAATGTGTAACATATAAAATATGGGCCTGAAGTCACTGAAGCCTGAATTTCAAATCTAAAAGCAAAGGTCCCCATCAACTCCAGCTTCAGAGACATGCTAGACTCACATATTCATGGAGACGTCCGAATCTCTTTCCTGTCTCATCCCATCTCGGTCGTGTGCTCCTGTCCCCATCCGACCTTTATGCCTGTCACTGCAGGGCAGCTGGTATGTGCTCTGGAACCCAGGCTGTACGTCACCCACAGAGCAGCACGCTGGAGCCTTGCCAGAGTGCGGTTTCAACAGGCAACGTGTCTTTCTTTCCCTGTGGCAGGTCAGGAAGATGTGGCCGCTGGAGGTGTGCGCCTGACAACACGCCCCATGGTTATGCTTCCAGACTGACTGCAACACCAGTGAATGTTTATGCTTCCAGATTGACTGCAACACCAGTGAATGTTTATGCTTCCAGACTGACTGCAACACCAGTGAATGTTTATGCTTCCAGATTGACTGCAACACCAGTGAATGTTTATGCTTCCAGACTGACTGCAACACCAGTGAATGTGCCGTGATGGTTCACTTTATGTGTCAACTTGACTGAGCTATGGGGAGCGCAGATATTTGGTCAAACACTGTTCTGAGCTGGGCGTGGTAGCTCATGCCTGTAATCCCAGCACTGGAAGGCTGAGGCGGGCAGATCATCTGAGGTCAGGAGTTCAAGACCAGCCTGGGCAACATGGGGAAACCCCGTCTCTACTAAAAATACAAACATTTTTAGCTGGGTGTGCTGGCGCATGCCTGTAATCCCAGCTACTCGGGAGGCTGAGGTAGGAGAATCGCTTGAGCCCAGGAAGTGGAGGTTGCAGTGAGCCAAGATTACACCACTGCACTCCATCCTGAGAGACAGAGCAAGACTCCATCTCAAAAAAAAAAAAGAAAAAAAAAAAGTTCTGGGTGTTTCTGCAAGGGCATCAGCATCTTAATCAGGAAAGTAGATCCCCCTCCTTCCTGTGCACAGGCCTTGTCCAATCAGCTGAGGCCCCAACAGAATGAAGCCCTGTGGCCTTCGAACTGGAACATCAGCTGTCTCCCTGGGTCTGCCAGCTGCCAGCCCTCCCTGCAGACTGGACCCACCCACCTCCTGCCAGTCCCGTTTCTCTGAAAAACCTGATACATGGGACAATCAATAAAACCTACCAGTTCATCAGGTACCCAGGTAATAACATGCCTATCACATGGTGTCATGTGGCACATGTGGTCAGCAGTTCAGTTGTTGATGCATCACAAATCTCTGCACAACCTCAACCCTGGGAGGAAGAGGAGGAGCTGGTCCAAGCAGACGTGGCTCCCAGGCCAGCCCACCTCAGGTTCTCGAATCCTCAATGCCTCCTTTAGTCTTGTGGCTATATTTCTCCTCACCTTGATATCTAGTCGCCCTCCGCCCTGACAAGGCACTGGCACCTTCCATACCAATGCCAGCAGCCACCGGCCACCCACATCCCAGCTGCATTCCCTGTGTTGGAGGCCCGTGGCCTGCGGCCCCTGCCTCCTCTAGTGGCTTTCCTCCTATCTCCCCACCATTCTGCGGCTCATCCCCCTCCCACCATTCCTTGAAAGCGGGTGTTTGCAAGCCCTCGGCCCTGCCTTCAGCAGCTGAGCTTCCTGGAGATGGGCTCCACCTCACGCCCTGCCCAACTCCATGGCCTGAGCTCACACGGACAGAGCGCTTCCTCCGCCCTGCGCTGTTCTGAGCACTTCACATGTACATTGACTCCACGCCGTAACTCTGAGGGCAGCAAACATTATTCTCCTCATGTTAAAGATGAGGAAACAGTGGCACAAAGAAATGGAGAAAGTTGTCCAAGGCTGCGCAGCTGTAAGCTACAGGAAAGGGGATCCCAGCACCACAGTCCAAGTCCACCACCGCTGAACAGAGCCGATCCCACGGCTGTAGCCATCACGATTACTTCCTAATCCCTCTCCAGCTCACATTTCTCTCAAAAGCACTGACAGCCAGCCAGTTGCATGAGTCAGAAACCCAGAAGTCCTTTATTCCCACGTCTCCCTCAATGTACAACTCATCGTCAAGTCCACCCCGGCTCATAGACACCAAGTGCCACACCCCATCAGTTCAAGCAGGAGACCCACCTCCAACTCTGCCCTCCACACACGGCCCCCAAGTCCTGACCTCCTCTCTCCCACCTCAAACGTCAGCCAAGGTGCTTTGCTTGCAGGCCCTCAGGGCTGTGTTCTTTTGCCCCTTCTGCTTTTCATCTTCTCTACTGGCCCCGACCCCTCGTCTTCCCTCTCCCCTCCCCAAGTCCATCGCCTAACTTTCCTAGCTGACTCCTGCTTTTCTTTTTTTTTTTTTTGAGACGGAGTCTCGCTCTGTCGCCCAGGCTGGAGTGCAGTGGCCAGATCTCAGCTCACTGCAAGCTCCGCCTCCCGGGTTTACGCCATTCTCCTGCCTCAGCCTCCCGAGTAGCTGGGACTATAGGCACCCACCACCTCGCCTAGCTAGTTTTTCGTATTTTTTTTTAGTAGAGATGGGGTTTCACCGTGTTAGCCAGGATGGTCTCGATCTCCTGACCTCGTGATCCGCCCGTCTCAGCCTCCCAAAGTGCTGGGATTACAGGCTTGAGCCACCGCGCCCGGCTCCTGCTTTTCTTTCTTTTTTTTTTTTTTTTTTTTTTTTTTTTTTTTGAGACAGAGTCTCGCTCTGTCGCCCAGGCTGGAGTGCAGTGGCCGGATCTCAGCTCACTGCAAGCTCCGCCTCCCGGGTTTACGCCATTCTCCTGCCTCAGCCTCCCGAGTAGCTGGGACTACAGGCGCCCGCCACCTCGCCCGGCTAGTTTTTTGTATTTTTTTTAGTAGAGACGAGGTTTCACCGTGTTAACCAGGATGGTCTCGATCTCCTGACCTCGTGATCCGCCCGTCTCGGCCTCCCAAAGTGCTGGGATTACAGGCTTGAGCCACCGCGCCCGGCCTCCTGCTTTTCTTTCTAAAGACACACTCAGCTGTGACTTCTTCCAGGAAGTTGTCCCCATCCCAGGCACTGGGATGGCCTCCCAGTCCCCCTGCATACTGCAGTGACCCGCGCCTGGCCAGGTCTGCACCTCTTCCATCTCTCACACGAGAGGTGAGCCCAGGGGCAGGGCGCCAGTCTGCAGAAGGCCTCCTGCAATGTTCATAGCAGGCTGGGGCAGCGCTGGGACAGCAGACACAGGATCCTGAGACTGGCTCAGCCTAGAGACCAGGGCCTTCCCTCACCTCCCACAGAAGAGAGAAGATGCAAACCAGGCTCCAGGCTCCAGTCTCCACTGGGCCCAGGAGGAGGCAGGGAGAGAGGGAGGGGCCTGGACTCCTGAACTCCCGAACTCCCCTTTCCTCCACGTCTCAACTCCCCATGCCTTTGAGCTCCTGCCTTCCTCCACCCCTAAAGCTCGGGGAGGGTGGGGCCTGTATCTCACTAGGAGCCTCTCCATCCTCTGGCTGAGTGATTTCACCCACCCTCCTGCCCCAAACTCCAAAGACAGTAATCTCCCAAGGGCAGTACTTCATTTGGGTGAGCAAGTGACTATCTCAGGGCCACAGAGTCCAGGACTCACTCTCCCCGTGGAGATGAGCCCTCTATCAGCCTCTCCTTAAGGGGGCACAGGTGGGGCCTCCCTGGCACCATGGAGTGCCAAGAGCTGGGATGAGGCTGCCCAGCGGCAGGGGCAATGCCTTCTGCCCTCCCCCTTCTTCTCAGATAGCTTTTGTTAGCAAAACGGGTAGGAAATGACAGGGACCTCTCAGACAGGGTCAGGAGCAGTGGGCCTCGGACCCTTGGAGACCATGTGCTGACCCACGCCCCACCAAAGGGGCAGCTGCCACTCTGTGCCTGCCAGCTGCTGTCACAGGAATTCTGTCTCGGCTGATGTTTGAAATGTTGGAGAGTTTTCGAATTTCTCACGTAGGCTGACCCCACCCTGCAGAGCTAAGCAAACACTGTAGGCGTGGACCAGGCGAGGCAGGGGCTGGAGGCCATCACCAGCGCCTCGTCTCCTCCTCCTGCCTCCCCTTCCTCCAGTGACGGGTGCGCTCAGCCCAGGCAGGAAGAGCAGGGAAGCCTTTTCTGGAGAAATGAACCACTTCAGAAATGACCTCCACAAACTGGCATTTGTGAGGCTCCCAAGGAGGAAAACGGGAGGCGGACCCGGGCTCATCCAACGGCAAAACCCATCAGTGGCCAAGCCTGTTCTCCTCCTGCCCGGGACATGGCCCTAAATACCATCTCCAGGAACGTGACTTCCGCACTGCATCTCTGCCATCAGCTCGGGTGCAAATCCAACATCTCCACTTAGTGAAACCCTGTCTCCACAAAAAATTTAACAATACGTATTATCCAGGCATGGGGATGCATTCCTGTAGTCCCAGCTACTCAAGAGGCTAAGGTGGGAGAATCACTTGAGCCCAGGAGGTGGAAGCTGTGATTGCACCACTGCACTCCAGCCAGGGAAACAAAGTGAGACTGTCTCAAAAAACTAAAATAAGAAATCTACTGGCAATTCGAGCTTAACCTACGCAGAAGAGAACACTCGACTCCCAGCTCCAAACCTGTTCCTCCTGCAGTTTTGCCATCTCGGGAAGTGGCAAATCCATTCAACCAGCTTTTCAGGCCTAAACCCTTGAAGTCATCCTTGGCTCCTCTCTTTCTCTCACACCCTACATCCAACCCAGAGGCAAATCCAGTCACCTAAGCCTTCAAAGCACATCTTTTTCACCACCTTCTTCGCTGCACCCCAGTCAAATCCACACTCATTTCTCACGTGGCTTCCTATCAGACACCTGACACTGGTCCCGCTAGTGTCCCACACTGACCACATGCAGCAGCCAGGGTGGTCCCCTATATACAGTGCTGTAAAGCCCCACGCAAGACTCTGCCCCAAACCTCCCCTCACACTCAAGAGTAAAAAGGCTAAAGTCCTTTCCTGAGTTGTTCAATGATTCTTTGGTGGATGAATAAATTTATAATCAATGCTTTATTACCATCATTTTAATGCTTTATTACCATTATTTAAAAGCATGATTTTAAATAATATCAAAGAAGCCAGTAAACGGCTGAGCACAGTGGCTCACGCCTATAATCCCAGCACTTTGGGAGGCCAAGGCAGGTGATCACCTGAGGTCAGGAGTTCGAGACCGGCCTGGCCAACATGGTGAAACCCCATCTCGACTAAAAATACAAAAGTTAGCCAGGCATGGTGGCGCATGCCTGTAACCCCAGCTACTCGGGAGGCTGAGGCAGGAGAATTGCTCGAGCCTGGGAGGCAGAGGCTGCAGTGAGCTAACATCGTGCCACTGCACTACAGCCTGGGTGACACAGTGAGACTGTCTCAAAAAAAAAAAGCCAATAAACATGTGCATCTAAGTTCATTAATTATCTAAGAAATGCAAATTAAAATCACAATAAAATATCACCTCAAGCCCATCAGAATGGCTACAATATAAAAGACCATACCACATGTTATGGAAGACGTGGGGAAATGGGAACCCTCACACACTGCTGGATGGAGTGTAACTTGGTACATCCTCTTTAAAGAACTACTTGGCAGAATTTACATTCCCAATGACACAGCAATTCTACTCCTACTATTAATAAATCCCCAACAGAAATGCATACACACATCATCAAAAGACACGTGCAAGAAAGTTCACAGCAACATTATCCGTATTAACTCCAAACTGGACATTATCCAGTTTGCTCAAGAGTTGAATGAGGCCGGGCACAGTAGCTCGTGCCTGTAATCCCAGCACTTTAGGAGGCCAAGGCGGGTGGATCATTTGAGGTCAGGAGTTCTAGATCAGCCTGGCCAATATGGTGAAACTCTGTCTCTACCAAAAATACAAAAATTAGCCAGGTGTGGTGGCGCATGCCTGTAGACCCAGCTATTCAGGAGGCTATGGCAGGAGAATCGGTTGAACCCGGGAGGCAGATGTTTTTGGTGAGCCAAGATCATGCCACTGCACACCAGCCTGAGCAAGAGAGCTAGATGTCATCTCAAAAAATAAATAAACAAAACTAAATAACAAACGAATAAAACAGTTGAATGAATAGTGATGTACTCACATAATAAAATACCATGCAGCAGAAGTTCCCATAGTACCACTCCAGACTGGCAGCCTCAGTGTCAGTTGGAAATGTTAGAAATGTGCATTCTGGTGCCCACTCCAGACCTAGTGAATGAGAAACCCTGCGGTGGGACTCAATTTGTCTTAATGAGCCCTCTTGGGCTTCCAACACAGCCAAAGCTGGAGAAGCACTGCTCCACAGCAGTGACCCAAGGAGTGTGACCACATCAAGGAGATCGTAAGAAATTCTGCTGGGAAGATAGATGGCTCACAATAGGTACACAGAAAACTAGACAAATGCAAAGCAAAACAAAATTTTCTTTAAGGAAAATACAAGTTGCATTAGAAAGAAAGGAATACACTGCTGGGCTGAACCATGAGTTACATTTGCATGGCCATCCGAACATGGACACCTATGGAACCACACGGACAGGGCAGCTACACGGCGTCACACTGAATAATTCTATCAACAATGAACAACTCAAGAAAGCATGACAGAAGCATATTACTTAGAAATGGGTGTAACTTGGCCGGGCACGGTGGCTCAAGCCTTTAATCCCAGCACTTTGGGAGGCCGAGACGGGCAGATCACGAGGTCAGGAGATCGAGACCATCCTGGCTAACACAGTGAAACCCTGTCTCTACTAAAAAATACAAAAACTAGCCAGGCGAGGTGACGGGCGCCTGTAGTCCCAGCTACTCGGGAGGCTGAGGCAGGAGAATGACGTAAACCCGGGAGGCGGAGCTTGCAGTGAGCTGAGATCCAGCCACTGCACTCCAGCCTAGGTGACAGAGCAAGACTCCGTCTCCAAAACAGAAAAAAAAAAAAAAAAAGAAATGGGTGTAACTCTCAGAAAATGGAAAACAGGGACTCTGGACACAGGACAAGGGGTGGGGAACACGGGCCGGGTGCTGCTGTTCTTCATCATGTGCTTTCCGTGTTACTTCACTCATGAAATTCCCGGTGTGAATAACCAGCAAAAAGGAAAATCACAATCAAAACAACACTGTGTTGGTAAAGCCAGATGGACAAGTGGGGACACGGGTCCAGGGCCCACCAATGTGCCTTCTGCCCTGAGGAGCCAGAGGTAGACAGAAGAATATTCACATTCCAAGGACCCACTGTGTGGAGGGTACACCACCGGGCAAGGATAAATAAAGTTGTGAGGACTGCCAGCTCAGCAGGACCAGGTGGGCCACAGGAAAGACAGGGAAAGCCACCTGAGAAGCGATCTGTGAAGGAAGGGGCTCAGGAGCCGGGCTCTGGAGACAGGCAATGGTTTCCATCCTCCACAGGCCAGAAGAAAGGCAAGAAAATGCAACGTGTGTTTTGCAAACACCAAGCAGAGCAACCAGATCTGGCCGGACATGGGGACAACAGGCCCACTTTGCAAGGTCAGGCCTCCGGAAGCACAACCTGCAAGGGTGTGCAAGGCCAACTAGAGAAGGGGAAGTCTGCAGTCCTGAGGCGCAGTGCTGGGTTTTTCTTTTTCTGCTTTGTCCTGAGATTTTGTTACATGTAAACAGAGATGAATTTCCTGTGAAGCTAATGACCCTTAAGCGTCAAGGCCCCCACTTGCCTGCAAGGGACCCCAACAAAGTGTTCACAAAGCCGTATACAAACCCCTTTTCTAATGGGCAAAAGTCAGCTGTTTTCACTGTAGATCTAACTTTGTGCCTTTCCACTTGAACTGTCCCTCCATCAGACTTTGCATAGGTGGCACTGGCATGGATACAGCCAGTGTGGGCTAAAGGTAAGCTGAGTAGATGCACTAACTTTGCTTCAATAGGGTTTGCAGTCAATTTCTCTGTAAGTTACTGAGAGCCATCCAGTATAGAAAGGACTTCCAGACATACTCCCCTGTCCATCACGCCAACCGACCTGGCATGGTGACAAAAACATACAGGACCAGAGGAGCATGTGAGGTGGACACAGGCACCGGCACTGGAAATGTGTGGATCACAGAAATAAACCAGATTTCAACTGCACAGAGGCAGAAGCGAGTCTGTGAAAAACAGACTCACTTACAACTAATGTATTAAAAAATTGATAGAAGGTTTTCAATTTGATGGCATCCTAAAAATTTATATGGCCAATTGTTACCAGTAACAAGTTTGAAGCCTAAATTTTCTAAATTATCAGTAATAAATTTCAATCAGCCAAGCAACAGGAAACACTGAATTTATCTTTCTATTCTCCCCATATAAAATATTACAAAATCATTGCCATTCAAAAGATTAAAACAGGACGAAGCCAGAAAAAAGGCAAAAAGTATTACAGAAATATGAGAAGCGATGAAAGAATTGTTGTTTTTGTATATTTTGTGATATTTGCAGTATTTCTCAGCATCTTAAAAATTTATAGATGTGATGGTTCTTAAATAACTTTTATATCTAAGCTTGATTTTGTAATTTTGTACTTTTTTTTTTGAAACAGTTTCGCTCTTATCACCCAGGTTGGAGTGCAGTGGCACAATCTAGGCTCACTGCATCTTCCGCATCCCAGGTTCTAGGGATTCTCCTGCCTCAGCCTCCTTAGTAGCAGGGATTACAAGCGCGTACCACCACGCCTGACTGATTTTCGTAATTTTAGTAGAGACCGGGTTTCACCATGTTGGCCAGACTGGTCTCAAACTCCCGACCTCAGGTGATCCACACGCCTCGGCCTCCCAAAGTGCTGGGGTTACAGGCGTGAGCCACCACGCCTGGCAAATCTTGTATTTTCTTAAAGAAGGCCCCCTAAATTGTCTAAGTTTCTGGCCCAACAAAAGCTGGCTCAACCCCGCGGGGGGATTTGAAAGGCAGAGCTGTCTACAATACTTCTGTTCTCACATCACATAAAAGATGACAACCATCCACATCAGTGAATACTGTCATCTGCAGTTGGGGTGGGGCTGTGGTCACTCCCCACCCAAAAGCCCAACAGCCAGGGAGGAGGCTCCCATCACAGTGTGGGCGGCTGGAACTAGGAGGGCAGGGATGATCCCCAGGGTCACTGAAGGAAGAGTGGCACAGAAGCATGGAGGGGCAGGTGAGGAAATCAGGAGCCTGGAACAGGGAAGCCTGCCAGGATTGGGGCAGAGGGGAAATGGAAGCAGCTTCTCCAGGGCCGCCTTGAGCGGAACCAGTGTCTAAGAGAGAAAGGACAGTGCACCTTTATCTCTTGGAAGGTCTCTCCCTCGGCTCCCTAACCTTTCAGCGTCTAGAACCCAGACTCCATCTCAGGGGCAGCTGAGAGCAGCGAACAACAGAGCGGTAGAATGCTGGGTGCTGGTGAAGGGTGGGTATCTGGGGTCACTGAGACTTTGCCAACATGCTCTTCGCTAAGGAGAACTCCAAAAGGATCACCACTCACGACCTTTTTACGCCCCGAACCAGGCCATCTGGCTAAAGGATATGTTTTCTCCAGTCAGCACCCGACTGCATTAGAAGACAATCTGTCCCTCTTTACACAGGTTCCGAAGACCTTGTGTGGCTTCTGTTTGTCCCAGGGGCAGACCTTCAGGCCATTCCCTCAGCATTGCCCTGCAGGCAGGAAGCATCAGCATAATGCCTGAGGGGGAGCCCCGGCGGCCCGGGTTTCCTGACCAGACTCCTAATGGCAGCATCTTTATTTCAACCCTCTCCCACGTTTAAAAAAGGCTTTTTTTTGTTGTTGGCAAGTTGCAAAGACATAAAATATCTCAAGTTAAAAGTCACAGGAGCCTTAGAACTGTTCCTGCTCTATTGCAAGCTCCTTACGCACATTTGTTAAATAATAACATAAAATTTTAACATCTTCTGTTTCTTCAAGGATCTAAATTTGAAAACCACAGAAACTCCTAACTTAGCTCGCCAGGGTTTACACAGCAATGTCTGAATCCTAAGCTGGCTTTTCACTGCCTCAAGGAAGAACTTTTAGGAACCTAAAAGTTCCTAAATATCTGGCTGATGCTTGCTCTGGAAGGAAAGCTGGAAGGAGGAGAACCCGTGTTCACGCACATAGCAGACCTACTTTCCAGGAAGAACGCGTGCACTGAAGCTACAAGCTTCATCTGCCTTGCAGGAAGGTTTAGGGTCCTCCTTACAGGAGGAAAAGGTCAAAGGATGGAGTTTCACAACACTCTTTTAAATTCATTCATTCTTTACAGTCTGAGGCTTGGGTCCTTAAAACCACAAAGGGAAGGAAGACCCTTCAACAAAAAATGTGTCTACTTAGTATTGCAGATTAATTTTTAAACAGGATTAGAGGATTTGCACCAAGGTAAAGCATTATCCACTTTATGACGACTCACTTCAAATTTAAGATTGGTAACAGTCCGATTTTACCATCTAGGGAAACTGGTAGAGCATTTTCGGACTGTCAGACCTCAAAAGAAAAAAAAATGCTGTTTGAATATAAAAGGCCAATCTGCCCACAGCACACCTCCTGTCTCTCAAATCTCCGAAAATAATCACTTTTTTTTTCTTTTTTTGAGACGGAGTTTCGCTATTGTTGCCCAGGCTGGTGTGCAATGGCGCGATCTCAGCTCACTGCAACCTCCACCTCCCAGGATCAAGTGATTCTCCTGCCTCAGCCTCCCAAATAGCTAGGACTAAGGAGCGCGCCACCATGCCCAGCTAATTTTGTATTTTCAGGAGAGACGGGGTTTCACCATGTTGGTCAGGCTGGTCTCAAACTCCTGACCTTAGGTGATCCACCCACCTGGGCCTCCCAAAGTGCTGGGATTACAGGCGTGAGCCACCGCGCCCGGCCCACAATCACCTCCTAAGAGGCAAACATGGAGTAAGCCATCTTACAGTCCTGGGAGAACCAACACTCGCTTGCCTACCAGTACTGACGGTGTGTCAGGCACTGCTGAAGGTACTGAGGAAAGTGGAAGGAACAATCACAAAAATCAAAAAGAGAGGAACTGCAACTCCATTTTAAACCCTGCTCGCTGGTTTTCGGTAGCTCTGCGGCTCGGTTTTCATCCTTCCGGGCAGTGTAACAAGTTCCTCCTGAACTCTTGAGTCCGTGCCCGTCGTGGAGTGGAGCCACTTTCAAGGTGTGGGTCAGAGTAAGTTTGGGTTGAGGATGCTGCAGCCAGGACAATCAAACGGCAGCCCAGCCAGATCAGATCCCCACGCGGCTGGGGCTTACCCCGGGCTGCCTCCCGCGAGCTGAATCCATTCATAGGTCCTTAAAAATCAACAGCCCTGGACGCTAGCCCTGGAGAGATTTCTACATCCTGACCACTCACTCAAACGCAAAGGTCACGTTAGCGGCTCAACTCCAAAGCAGAGGGGCTCGCCGCCAGGGCTCCGGGGGCTGGAGAAGGGCGCGGGAGGTGTGTCCAGGACACCAGCACAAAGGCTCCTTTCACCGCGCCGCTCCCCGCGCCCTCGGGTGCGGACTCCGGGCGCCCGCCGGCTGCGCGCCAGGACCCCGCCACTCCAGGCGGCTCCCAAGGCCCACGCGCTTCTGCTCCGCCCGGAGTTCCGAGCCGAGCCGCGGCGCTCACCTGTCCCGCCCGCAGCGCCAGCTGCACCGCCGCCTGGAAGCACTCCTCCCAGGGGCCGGCCGCCGGCGCCGCCTGGTCCTCGCCGCTCGGCTTCATCGCGGCCTCGCCGGGCCCCTCCACCTCCAGCCCCCCTCGGCGGGACTCCGGCTCCCACCGGATCCCGCCGTCCCGCCGCCAGGCTCCAGACTCCCTCTGCCTGCTCCCGCAGCTCTGCGCCTAGTCCGCCGCCCGTCCCACACCTGCGCTGGCGGGAAGGGCAGCCAGCGGGCCGCGGGAGCCGCGCGTCTTGCTTTCCGCTCCCCGCCCTCCGCCCCGCCCCGCCCCGTGCCGAGCCAGGCCCAGCTCCCTGCCCCGCTCCCCGCCCCGCTCCCCGCCCAGCTCCCCGCTCCCGCGCCCGGCCCCGCTCTGCACTGCCCGCCCCGCCCCCCGCAGAGCCCGGCCCCGCCCCTCTCTTCCCCGCCCCTTGGCGCTCCCGGCCCCGCCCCGCACCCGTTGCCGCTTCTGGCCTCGCCCCGCGCCGTGCCCCGCCCCGTCCTGCACCGCCCCTCCCGCTCCCCTCTGCGCCCCACACCTGGCCCCGCCCCTCGGGCTAGCCTTGAACACAAATCAGTGCCTAGCTCCGCCCCCCTGGTGCGGCCTCACCCTCCCTGCTCGGGGCGGACCCAACCCTGCTCCGCCGTGCCCCGCCCCGCTGCGCGCGGAGTGGGCTCCAAGTCCAACTTCTCTGAGCCTCGAGCCCCGCCTCCCTCAAGTTGAGCCCGGCCCGTGTCCAAGCCCCGCCCCGCCGCCGCGCGCTGAGACAGGCGCCACCTCCGGCTGCTGCTGAACTGTGTCCTGCCGCCGAGGGCGGCCTGGGCCACCGCGGAGCTGGGAGGGAGGGGCTAGGAGCGGCGGTATTGGGGGTCCGGGGCAGCTACTGTCTGGGTGGACCCGTGCGGTGCGGTAAGGTCCCGGCCCAGGAGGTGCCGGGGGCGCGTCCAGCCCGTCGATCCCCGAGCACGTGGCGCCAGGCGTCCCCTCCTGCTGTGTGGCCGGCTTCGGGCTCGAGCGCCTGGGGCGGCCGGGCCAGCACCTTCCGACCGGTCGCTTTTTGTTCGCGGAAGCCGCTGGGCGCCAGGCGTCGTTCTAGGCCTCGCAGGAGCTCAGACCGCCCAGCGCACAAGGCCGCAGTGTTCCCGCAGGGGGCCGCCCCGCGCGGGAGGTTTGGATACAAACAAGCTCTCCCTCCGCTAACCCCAAACACTGCGAGGACAGCGGCTGGGCTTTATAAACTCTTTACACCCAAAACTCGAATTTGGAGACGGAACTGTGATTGCGATGAGCCTCTGTGGTGAGGAATGACCTTTCCAACCTTGGATTCTCTTGCTGGCCCATGTAAACATAAATAGGAGGCATTTCCCGAAAGAGTGGCCGCGTGGTTTCCAAGGTTAATTTCGTAAGCTGCTCTGCCTACCCCTTTTATAAAAGATGCTGACCCACGTAAAATTATTCTGGAGTGCCACTTCGGAGTCTGGGAGAACAATGGCAGTTTGTACAAGAACCTTGATGGGGCATTTTTTACACACTTATCCTAATAATGAAATTAAACGTTTTTAGTTTTTGAGTACTTTATGTCGAAACACCTTGTGGAGAAACTTTAAGCGTACCGTATAAGAGACAAAAAATACAAACGGGAGGAATTACAAACAGGAAATACAAACACGCAGATATGGGTACAACTTTAGGGACTCTGGACTCACCCAGTGCCCTAATCCTACGGCTCAGAAATCGAGACCAATTGCCCTGCCTCCCACCATGGCAGTTTGGGGCAGCTAAGGGCGCACTCCCCTCCATCTTTTTTGTGTTCTTATGCATTTATGATGTTTAAGACAGAGGCCGGGCGCGGTGGCTCACGCCTGTAATCCTAGCACTTTGGGAGACCGAGGCAGGCAGATCACGAGGTCAAGAGATCGAGACAAGTCTGACCAACAAGGTGAATCCCCGTCTTTACTAAAAATACAAAAATAGCTGGGTGAGGTGGCGCTCCTGTAATCCCAGCTACTCGGGAGGCTGAGGCAGGAGAAACGCTTGAACCTGGGAGGCGGAGGTTGCAGTGAGCCGAGATGGCGCCACTGCGCTCCAGCCTGGCGACAGAGAGAGACTCCATCTCAAAAAAAAAAAAAAAGAGAGAGAGAGCAGGACTTTAGAACGCACTTAAGACTGTGCTGTGAATGCCTTACTTTAAAAGAAATGCATTCTCTTGTTGATTTTCACGACAGGTTTTCATTAGCGATCACTTCCAACATCAAGCAAACCAAGTTAAGAAGTGGTAAAATGGCTCTTCCGCCTCTTCCCAGTTCTCCTTTCTGAACACCTCTCCCTCTGCTCCTGGTACTGTCACCCCATCTGGAAGCTCAGTTATGTCTTTAAATAAACTTTCATTATAGATCTCAGCTTATCTAAACATCTGGAAAAATAATTAACTTTCTTTCCGAAGTGGCATATCTTAAGGCAGCGTACTGTGGTTTTTCACAGCATGAGGCTTGGAAGCAGCCAGGTTTTCCTATATTAAAATATTGGCTTCGGCCGGGCGCGGTGGCTCACGCCTAGAATCCCAGCACTTTGGGAGGCCGAGACGGGTGGATCACGAGGTCAGGAGATCGAGACCATCCTGGCTAACACGGTGAAACCCCGTCTCTACTAAGAAATACAAAAACTAGCCGGGCGAGGTGACGGGCGCCTGTAGTCCCAGCTACTCGGGAGGCTGAGGCCGGAGAATGGCATGAACCCGGGAGGCGGAGCTTGCAGTGAGCTGAGATCCGGCCACTGCACTCCAGCCTGGGCTACAAAGCGAGACTCCGTCTCAAAAAAAAAAAAAAAAAAAAAAAAAAAAAATTAGCCAGGTGTGGTGGCGGAAGCCTATAGTCCCAGATACTTGGAAGGCTAAGGCAGGCGAATGGTGTGAACCCAGGAGGCAGAGCTTGCAGTGAGCCCAGATAGCACCACTGCCCTCCAGCCTTGGCAATAGAGTGAGACTCGGTCTCAAAAAAAAAAAAAAAAAAAAAAGAAGAGGAAGAAAATTTAGACTGGCCAACATGGTGAAACCCTGTTTCTGTTAAAATTAGCCAAGAGTGGTGGTGTGCGCCTGTGATTCCAGCTACTCTGGGAGGCTGACGTGGGAGAATCGCTTGAACCTGGGAAGCAGAGCCTGCAGTGAACCGAGATCACGCCACTGCACTCCAGCTTGGGAGACAGAGCAAGACTCCATCTCAAAAAAAAAAAAAAAGAAAAAAAAAATTTAGAGGAAAGAGGGCTCATACATTATTTTTGCAATTAAAAGTTGATTTCAAACATTAAGCAAAAATTATTATGATTTTACTGTAATGGGCCCAAATCCTGGTCAAATGTGATCAATATCACTTGCATCTCAGCAGAAATGCCCCCAGTCAAATGGCAAAGAGCATCAACCCTTTTCCCATTTTAAAATATTCCTTGAAGGGCCCTCAATCTATATCAATGACCACCCAGACTGTCTACTCAGAGACCCAAAATATTAGACAACTATTTGTACAATTCAATCCATATAAATAATTTTTTGTTACGTAGATAATGGAGAAGCTATTTTGGCTTGGATAATTTGATAATTATCCACAGCCGCCCATTTTCCTTTGTGCATATAAAAATCCAGATTTAGTTTATTAAGTTCTGTCTTATATTTATTATAAGCCGCCTTAGTATAATTTTTTTTTCTTCGTGTTTGATCTTCAGTAATGAGAGAACAGCTGGCCACCATCTGCTGCCTAAAAAAAAGACATATATTTATTATATCCTTAGGAAGACTCCTAAATGGCCGGGCGCGGTGGCTCAAGCCTGTAATCCCAGCACTTTGGGAGGCCGAGACGGGTGAATCACGAGGTCAGGAGATCGAGACCATCCTGGCTAACACGGTGAAACCCCGTCTCTACTAAAAAATACAAAAAACTAGCCGGGCGCGGTGGCGGACGCCTGTAGTCCCAGCTACTCGGGAGGCTGAGGCAGGAGAATGGCGTGAACCCGGGAGGCGGAGCTTGCAGTGAGCTGAGATCTGGCCACTGCACTCCAGCCTGGGCGACAGAGCGAGACTCCGTCTCAAAAAAAAAAAAAAAAAAAAAAAAAAAAAGGAAGACTCTTAAATTACCCAGCTAATTTTCTTTTTTTTTTTTTTTTGGAAGAGGTGGGGTTTCATCCTTGTTACCCAGGCTGGTCTCGAACTCCTGGGCTCAAAAGATCCCCACCTTGGCCTCCCAGAGTACAAGGATTACAGAAGTCAGCCACCACACCCAGCAGAAATCAGCTTTTTCTTTTTTTTTTTTTCTTTTTTTTTTTTTTTGAGGCGGAGTCTCGCTCTGTCGCCCAGGCTGGAGTGCAGTGGCGCGATCTCGGCTCACTGCAAGCTCCGCCTCCCGGGTTCCCGCCATTCTCCTGCCTCAGCCTCCCGAGTAGCTGGGACTACAGGCGCCGCCACCACGCCCGGCTAATTTTTTTGTATTTTTAGTGGAGACGGGGTTTCACCGTGTTAGCCAGGATGGTCTCGATCTCCTGACCTCGTGATCCGCCCGTCTCGGCCTCCCAAAGTGCTGGGATTACAGGCTTGAGCCACCGCGCCCGGCCAGAAATCAGCTTTTTCTAATGAATAATGCATATCACTCATGTGTCGATGATGACTCTGCGGAGATGTAAAATACTCTTCCCCAGCTGGCCTCCAGGCCAGTCTGCACACTGTCTCCTTCAGAGTTACTGGAAGCCACATGAACTTTCCTTAAGCCCCAAGAGCACTGGGCTCTGCTTTGAAAAACTATATCTTGGCCGGGCGCGGTGGCTCACGCCTGTAATCCCAGCACTTTGGGAGGCCGAGGCGGGCGGATCACAAGGTCAGGAGATCGAGACCACGGTGAAACCCCGTCTCTACTAAAAATACAAAAAATTAGCCGGGCACGGTTGTGGGCGCCTGTAGTCCCAGCTACTCGGGAGGCTGAGGCAGGAGAATGGCGGGAACCCGGGAGGCGGAGCTTGCAGTGAGCCGAGATCGCGCCACTGCTCTCCAGCCTGGGCGACAGAGCGAGACTCCGTCTCAAAAAAAAAAAAAAAAAAAAAAAAAAAAAAAAACTATATCTTAACTACCCCTGCCCGCCACCCTAGGGCACAGCCTCGGTGAGTGCTGTGGTCACCGGAAGGCCACATGCACAGTGCCTGGGTCAGGGCCCAAGAAGCCAGGGCAGTGGCAGTGAGAAGGTGAAAGGGGACTCCGGACAGTCCGGACAGACTTTATGTCCTTATTAATCTGAGAGTTCCCTGCTTATGGAAGAAAGCAGAGTCTAAATAAACAAAATGTCAGGCTGTGTTCTTTTCTTCCATCCACTTCTCTTGCTTCCCCAGGTTACCTTGAAATCTGATCTCATCTCGGCCAGGTGCAGTGGCTCATGCCTGTAATCCCAGAACTTTGGGAGGCTGAGGTGTGCGGATCAGAAGGTCAGCAGTTCGAGACCAGCCTGGCCAACATGGTGAAATCCCGTCTCTACTAAAAATACAAAAATTAGCCAGGCGTGGTGGCAGGCACCTGTAACCCCAGCTACTCCGGAGACTGAGTCAGGAGAATCGCTTGAACCTGGAAGGCAGAGGTTGCAGTGAGCCAAGACCGTGCCATTGTACTTCAGCCTGGGCAACAGAGTGAGACTCCGTCTCAAAACAAAAAAGTCTAATCTTATTCTCCAGAGCCAAGACATGCTGACTTGGACATTTGAGGAGCTTTTTTGTTTTAGCTCATCTAAGTCCCTAGAAGTTGGTCGAGAATAATGTCTGACCATCCTTAAACTGAAGTGTGGAAAATTCACATTAGAAGCTGAATTGTACCACCCCACCAAATTTATATACTGAATTTTGAATCTCAGAATGTGCCTATATTTGTAGATAGAGCCTTTAAAGAGGTAGTTAAGTTAAATCGGGGTCGTCAGGGTTGGCCCTAATCTGACTGGTGTTCTTATGAAAAGAGGGAATTTGGACATAGGAAAACACACCAGCAGTGCATGCACACAGTGGGAAGGCCACGTGAGGTCCAGTGAGAAGGTGGCCATTGCAGGCCAAGGAGAAAGGCCTCAGAAGACACCAACTCTACTGACAACTTTTTTTCTTTTTAATTGTAGATTCAAAGGGTATATGTGCAGGTTCGTTAAAAGGGTATACTGTGTGATGCTGATGTTTGGGCTTCTAATACTCCTGTAGCGCAAGCAGCAAACATAGTACCTAATGGGTAATTTTTCAACACTTGACCCCCTCCCACTCTCCTTCCTTTTGGAATCCCCAGTGTCTGTTGTTCCTATATTTGTGTCCACGAGTACCCAATATTTAGCTCCCACTTACAAGTGAGAACATGCAGCATGTGTTTTTCTATTCCTGTGTTAATTTACTTAGGATAATCGCCTCCAGCTGCATCCATGTTGCTGCAAAGGACATGATTTCCCTCTTTTTATGGCTGTATAGTGTTCCATGGTATATATGTACCACATTTTATTTATTTATTTATTTATTTATTTATTTTGAGACAAGGTCTCCTGCGTTGCCCAAGCTAGAGTGCGACAGCAAGACGATGGCTCACTGCAGCCTCGACCTCCCACCTACCAGATTCAAGCAGTCCTCCTGCCTCAGTTTCCCAAGTGGCTGAGACTACATGTCATCACATCTGGCTAATTTTTTCACTTTTTTCTAGAGACAGGGTCTTGCTATGTTGCCCAGGCTGGTTTTGAACTCCTGGGCTTAAGTAATCCACCTGCCTTGGCCTCCCAAAGTGCTGGGAGGAATGAGCTACCACGCCTGTGCACCACCCTGCCTGGCCTCCCATTATCTTTATCCAGCCTGCTGACACCTTGATGTTGAACTTTCAGACTCCGGAATTGCAAGAAAGTGCATTTCTGCTTTTAAGCTGCTTAGTCTGTGGTGCTTTGTTACACAGCTGCAGCAAACTGATACAGCTGGACCCGGGGAGGTTTGTCGTGGTCATCAGCACGTTCGGGGTTACGACGCACTCTTCTCAGCCTAGAGGCCTTGAAGAAGGCAGCAAGGAGTGCAAAGCACTCTAGGAACAGAAAATCAGTGCCAACCCTCCTGCGCCCCAACCCAGCCAAACTGCTCAGGGTCACTTATGCAATAACTGGAGTCAGCCAGCACCACAACTTTTCACTCAACTAAGTCAGATAGATGATTACAAGAAATGCTCTGCATTTAACTATCACCCAACACTGTGTACAGCCCCACAGCCATGAACAATTCTGGGAGTCTTTGCTAAGCGATAGATATAAAAAAATATATCTGCTGGGTTATTTCTACTTATTTATTTCCACTAATATAACTAGAGATGCCTTTTTTTCTACTCTGGAAAATCCTCCCAAGTCATTATTTCCCACTGAGGAAGGGCTTAATGTGCTGGTCATTCCTCTTCCTTCTGAGTATAACACAGTACCAGATACTCCCTGAGAATTCACACGGTATACTCCGGCTTTCAAAACTTTGCAAACTGGCCGGGCGCGGTGGCTCAAGCCTGTAATCCCAGCACTTTGGGAGGCCGAGGTGGGTGGATCACGAGGTCAGGAGATCGAGACCATCCTGGCTAACACGTGAAACCCCGTCTCTACTAAAAAAATACAAAAATTAGCCGGGAGCGGTGGCGGGCGCCTGTAGTCCCAGCTACTCGGGAGGCTGAGGCCGGAGAATGGCGTGAACCCGGGAGGTGGAGCTTGCAGTGAGCTGAGATCCGGCCACTGCACTCCAGCCTGGGGGACAGAGCGAGACTCCGTCTCAAAAAAAAAAAAAAAAAAAACAAAAAAACAAAAAAAAACAACTTTGCAAACTGGCCGGGCGCGGTGACTCCACGCCTGTAATCCCAGCACTTTGGGAGGCCGAGGCTGGTGGATCACGAGGTCAGGAGATGGAGACCATCGTGGCGAACACGGTGAAACCCCGTCTCTACTAAAAATACAAAAAAATTAGCCGGTCATGGTGGCAGGTGCCTGTAGTCCCAGCTACCCGGGAGGCTGAGATAGGAGAATGGCGTGAACCCGGGAGGCGGAGCTTGCAGTGAGCCAAGATCGCGCCACTGCACTCCAGCCTGGGCGACAGAGCGAGACTCCGTCTCAAAAAAAAAAAAAAAAAAAAAAAAAAAAAAAAAAAGCTTTGCAAAGTTTTTTTGGATTCGTATTTCTTCTTTGTTCTGCACTTCAGTCACTCCTTATGGGGATTCTATGCCTGTGGATCCCACATTCATAGATCCTAGAGACTATGAAATTGTACTTCAACAATTGGTGTTACCTTCCATCTGTTAAAAACCCTATCCTGCAAGGCCTTGGTCCTAAAAGAGAATTTCCAGTATTTCTTTTTTTTTTTTTTTTTTTTTTTTTTGAGACGGAGTCTCACTCTATCACCCAGGCTAGAGTGCAGTGGCTTGATCTCAGATCACTGCAAGCTCCACCTTCCGGGTTCACACCATTGTCCTGCCTCAGTCTCCTGAGTAGCTGGGACTACAGGCACCCGCCACCGTGCCCGGCTAATTTTTATTTTTTGTATTTTCAGTAGAGACGGGGTATCACCATGGTCTCGATCTCCTGACCTCGTGATCCACCCGCCTCGGCCTTCCAAAGTGGTGGGATTACAGGCGTGAACCACAACGCCCAGCCTTTTTTTTTTTTTTTTTGAGACGGAGTCTCGCTCTGTCGCCCCTGCTGGAGTGCAGTGGCCGGATCTCAGCTCACTACAACCTCTACCTCCCAGGTTAAAGCCATTCTCCTGCCTCAGCCTCCCGAGTAGCTAGGACTACAGGTGTGCACCACCACACCCAGCTAATTTTTTGAATTTTAGTAGAGATGGGGTTTCACCATGTTGGCCAGGATGGTCTCAATCTCTTGACCTCATGATTGGCCACCTCAGCCTCCCAAAGTGCTGGGATTACAGGCGTGAGCCACCAAGCCCAGCTGATTTTCCAGGATCTCTAATCCCATGCACCTGAAATTCTCCATGACCCTTGAATTGAAATTAACGATGCTAGCCTAGCAGATGGTTATTTTGTAATCCACACTCAGTTGTACAACCTGTAACTGTCTTCATTTACCCACAGCCAAACTTCCTTTTCTCAGCTGCCTTCCTGCCTGATAGCAGAAAACTCCGCCTACTTACTTCCAGACAACTCAGATGTGTTAGTGATTTTTAGACATTTCACGTTTAAAATTCACTCAATTCGGGCCTGTGAGGTGGTTTATGCCTGTGATACTTTGGGAGGCCGAGGTGGGTGGATCACTTGAGACTAGGAGTTTGAGGCCAGTCTGGCAAACACAGTGAAACCTCATCTCTACTAAAAATACAAAAATTAGGTCGAGCGCAGTGGCTCAGGCCTGTAATCCCAGCACTTTGGAAGGCCGAGGTAGATGGATCACCTGAGGTCAAGAGTTCAAGACCAGCTTGACCAACATGGTGAAACCACATCTCTACCAAAAATACAAAATTAGACGGGCGTGGTGGCACATGCCTGTAATCCCAGCTACTTGGGTGGCTAAGGCAGGAGAATTGCTTGAACCCGGGAGGTGGAGGTGCAGTGAACTGAGATCACGCCATTGCACTCCAGCCTGGGCAACAAAAGGGAAACTCCGTCAACAACAACAACAAAAAGATTAGCCAGGCATGCCTGTAATCGCAGCTACTCCAGAGGCTGAGGCACGAGAACCACTTGAAACCGGGAGACGGAGGTTGCATGTGCAGAGATGGCGCCACTACACTCTGCACTCCAGCCTGGGCGACAGAGCAAGACTCCGTCTCAACAAATAAAATAAAATGCAGTCGGTTCCTCTTTCTCCTCGCAGGTCCCTGCACCTCAGCCCCTGCTGTGTCCTGCCCCTGCGGATGCTGAGACTGAACGTTCCTGTTTTGGCCCAGTTCTGCTGGCCTCTCCTGAGTGGCCTCTCATACCCTGGTCTCTTCTGTCCAGGAGGCCCCCTGGGCTTGCCACACTCCTTGGGGCGCCGCGGCCGTACGTCCGTGGAGACCGGGCCTGGACATTCTCTTAGGCTGCCGCGCCACTCCCCCATGCAGGTGTCCTGGGGCAGGAAACCAGGAGCTTGCCTGTTTCCAAGATCCGCGGGAATGGGGCCCGGGCCCTAAACGTTTCCAGGAAAAGTCATCTTATGGCGCAACCCTCACCCCCACCTCTGCCTCTGCAGGAGGGGAGTGCGCGTGGGCCTGGAGGTTCACCCGGCCTGGGATCTAATTCTCCCGCCTGCTTTGCCGCGCTCTGGCCTCGCCCCTCCAGCCGCTCCGCGCTTCCGTCTAAGGGGCGGAAGACACACAGGCTCTGCTGCAGCGTCTCTATTTTTTTTTCTATAGTTTTAAGTTCGAGGCAAAATTAAGGGGAAAGTACATATACCCCTTGCCCTATCCGTATTATTTCTTTTTAAATTGCATTATTTCGTTTGTCAGCATTAACCCAAGGAGAAATGCTTTGTTCTCAGTTCTTAAGAAAAATGCCAAGCCCACTCCCACTTTCAGGGTAATTTACGCCTCAAATCTCACTGCCTGCATGAGGAAGGTTCCTGGGATTGAATATAAATGGAGGTGGAAATATACTGACAAATTTTCCTGCCTGCCTGTTTTTTGTTTGTTTTGTTTTGGTTGATTTTTGGTTTTTGCAGACAGGGTCTCCATATATTTCCCAGGCTGGTCTCGAACTCCTAGGCTCAAATGATCCTCCTACCTCAGCCTCCACAGTATTTGGGATTACAGGAATGCACCACAGTCCCCGGCTCTGCCCGCTAGTATTTTAAAACTGGATTCTTTGTCCTGGCACGGTGGCTCATACCTGTAATCCCAGCACTTTGGGAGGCCGAGGCTGGCAGATCCCTTGAGGCCAGGAGTTTGAGACCAGCCTGGCCCACATGGTGAAACCCCGTCTCCATTAAAAATCAAAAAGTAGGCCGGGCACGGTGGGTCACACCTGTAATCCCAGTACTTTGGGAGGCCAAGGCGGGCGAATCACTTTAGATCAGGAGTTCGAGACTAGCCTGGCCAACATGGCGAAACCCTGTCTCTACTAAAAATACAAAAATCAGCCGGGGCATGGTGGCAGGCGCCTGTAGTCCAAGCTGCTCTGGAGGCTGAGGCAGGAGAATCGCTTGAACCCAGGAGGCAAAGGCTACACTGAGCCAAGATTGCACCACTGCACCCCAGCCTGGGCGACAGAGCAAGACTCTGTATCAAAAAAAGAAAAAATAGCCGGGCGCGGTGGCTCAAGCCTGTAATCCCAGCACTTTGGGAGGCCGAGACGGGCGGATCCCGAGGTCAGGAGATCGAGACCATCCTGGCTAACATGGTGAAACCCCGTCTCTACTAAAAATACAAAAAACAGGCCGGGCGCGCTGGCTCACGCCTGTAATCCCAGCACTTTGGGAGGCTGAGGCGGGTGGATCACAAGGTCAGGAGATCGAGACCATCCTGGCTAACACGGTGAAACCCCGTCTCTACTAAAAATACAAAAATTGAGCCAGGAGAATGGCGTGAACCCGGGAGGCGGAGTTTGCAGTGAGCCGACATCGTGCCACTGCACTCCAGCCTGGGCGATAGAGCGAGACTCCATCTCAAAAAAAAAAAAAATAAAATAAAATAAAATAAAATAAAATAAAATAAAATAAAAATACAAAAAACTAGCCGGGCATAGTGGCGGGCGCCTGTAGTCCCAGCTACTCGGGAGGCTGAGGCAGGAGAATGGCGTAAACCTGGCAGGCGGAGCTTGCAGTGAGCTGAGATCTGGCCACTGCACTCCACCCTGGGCGACAGAGCAAGACTCCGTCTCAAAAAAAAAAAAAAGAAAAAATAAAAAATAATAATAATAATACAAAAAGTAGCCAGACATGATGGTATGTGCCTGTAATCCCAGCTACTCGGGAGGCTGAGGCAGGAGAATCACTTGAGCCCTTGAAGTGGAGGTTGCAGTGAGCTGAGATTGCGCCACTGCACTCCAGCCTGGGCAACAGAGTGAGACTCTGTCTCAAAAAAAGAAACTAGCTTTTAAATGACCTTAAGTTCACCATATTAATGCATTTAATTTGTAATTATAAATGTTATTTAAAAATTTTTGGCCAGGTGCTCACACCTGTAATCTCAGCACTTTGGGAGGCCAAGGCCAGAGAATCACTTGAGCTCAGGAGTTAGAAACCAGCGTGGGTGACATGTCTCTATTTATTAAAAAAAAATTAATAATTTAAAACTTGGAAACGTTTTGTCTAAGTGAGATGATTGAAGTGCTTAAAAATTAATTATTAAATATATAAAAGCAATTTAATATGTTAAAGCACATGTAACAATATTTGCAAATAATCAAATTATAAAAATCCCTATTGAAAGTGATTGTTGGCCGGGCGTGGTGGCTCACGCCTGTAATCCCAGCACTTTGGGAGGCTGAGGCGGGTGGATCACCTGAGGTCAGGAGTTCTAGACCAGCCTGGCCAACATGGTGAAACCCCGTCTCCACTAAAAATACAAAAAATTAGCCGGGCACGGTGGTGGGCGCCTGCAGTCCCAGCTACTCAGGAGGCTGAGGCAGGAGAATGGCGTGAACCCGGGAGGCAAAGGCTACACTGAGCCAAGATCGCACCACTGCACTGCAGCCTGGGAGACAGAGCGAGACTCCGTCTCAAAAAAAAAAAAAAAAAATGTGATACAAGGTCTCACTCTGCCACACAGGCTGGAGGGCAGTGGGTTCACTGCAGCCTTGACCTTCCTGGGCTGAGGTGATCCTCCCGCCCCAGCCTCCCAAGTAGCTGGGACTACAGGTGGACGCCACCACACCCAGCTAATTTTTGTATTTTTTTTTATAGGATCGGGGTTTCACTATGTTGCCCAGGCTGGTCTTGAACTCCTGGGCTCAAGCAAAACGCCCTCCTCGGCCTCCCAAAGTGCTGGGATTACAGGCTTGAGCCACCGCACCCGGCCGAAGTTGTTAACTTCTGAAGTCAATTCTACTTTTTCCATATTTGGAAAAAAAACCCTCTGTGTGTCCATGAGCATCACTCTCAAGTCATCTACATTCCGGAGCTGAATTCACCTTTTGTTTGGCTATTTGCAACGATTTCTAACATTTCTAACAAATGACATACATAAACCCTAAGATTGCTCACATTTTAGTCTTCTTATTTCACATGTGTGCAGCTTTATATTAACTTTGTGTTCCTATAAAAATGTTTTGCTTACAACAAGGGCCTGTTTCCCAGCATTCTGAATAGTTTTGTGATGAAGGGTGAAGACTTTTGGAAAAAGCACAAAAAGAGAAAGGGAGAACAGTCCCTGCATCTCAGGAGAATGAACAAGGAGATGCATTCTGAGGTAACAGTGTCAAGGTTAAGCCAGAGTATGAACACTGAGGGGTCAGCATCCTCCCAGAGGTGCATCACCAGAGCTAGCCAGGGGCCTCCTGTCGTGGCTACTGAAGAGTGTGAGGAGTGAGAGCACCAACCCATGCTAATTCCACAGGCTGCCGACCTGAAGGGCCTCCCAAACCACTCTGGGGAAAGCTGTGAATGTGCTGCTGGGCTTCAGATGTAGGTCGGGCCAAAGAGAACACATTCCTTATTTTGCAAAGGCAAGCACATAGAAAGTAACCACCTAGGCCGGGCGCGGTGGCTCATGCCTGTAATCCCAGCGTTTTGGGAGGCCAAGGCGGGCGGATCCTGACGTCAGGAGATACAGACCATCCTGGTTAACACAGTGAAACCCTGTCTCTACTAAAAATACAAAAAAAAAAAAAAAGATAAAAAATTAGTCGGGCATGGTGGCACACGCCTGTAGTCCCAGCTACTCAGGAGGCTAAGGCAGGAGAATTGCTTGAACCCAGGAAGTGGAGGTTGCAGTGAGCAAAGATCTTGCTGCTGCACTCCAGCATGGGCAACAGAGCAAGACTTTGTCAAAAAAAAAAAAAAAAAAGAAAGTAACCAAAGTAACCATCCACTCACTAGGCATGGTGGCTCACACCCAGCACTTTGGGAGGCCACGGTGGGAGGACCCCTTGAATCCAGGAGTTTGAAACCAGCCTGGTCAACATAGCGAGATCCATCTCTACAAAAAAAAAAAAAAAAGAGAGAGAGAGAGAGAAAGAAAGTAAGTAATCTGGAGGGATTCTGAAACTCCCCTAGCAGGAGAGTCAGAAAATTTAGGCATAAATCCCAGCTGGGTCAAGGAGTTTATATCTCTTTATGCTTCACTTTGCTGGAGTAGCAACTCAGTACCACTGGTATTTGTGCCACGATTACTTTAAAGGTATCTAAGATTAATATCCACCCCCCCATACACCATACATATAAATTATGCAAACATAAGTAGGTAATTGGAAACATTTATTTTTAGCCAATTTGCAAAATTAAAAGATCAAAGATATTGCCAAACTAGCAGAGTGAGCCTAATATGCCTTACATGAGGATTCACATGAGAAATACAAGAAAATACAAATAGTAGATGATGCATTTAGTTAGCAATGATTTGTTGTTTAAACAAAAAGATTGTTTTGGATCAACTTATTCTCAACCGAATTATTTTGGATCCAGTGATCTGACACACAAAATGCAAATGAGGAAGGCATGCAAGCCAATGATCCAGGATAGTATCAGATTTCCCAATGGCATAATGTAAAACTTGTCCAAAGGCTCATGGGACTTTCAGTGGGTGGATTTAATGTTGTGGCGGGGGCAGTGCAAGAGGAAGGATAAAGGGTCAGTGCTGCCAGGACTTGTCTAGTCCTTCCACACCCTCTAATCATGACCTGCAGGCTCTTTGCAGCCTGAAAGATCCTTTTTTTTTTTTTTTTTTTTTTTTTTTTTGAGATGGGGTCTCGCTCTGTCACCCAGGCTGGAGTGCAGTGGCCGGATCTCAGCTCACTGCAAGCTCCGCCTCCCGGGTTCACACCATTCTCCTGCCTCAGCCTCCCGAGTAGCTGGGACTACAGGTGCCCACCACCTCGCCCGGCTAGTTTTTTGTATTTTTTAGTAGAGACGGGGTTTCACCGTGTTAGCCAGGATGGTCTCGATCTCCTGACCTTGTGATCCACCCGTCTCGGCCTCCCAAAGTGCTGGGATTACAGGCTTGAGCCACCGCTCCCGGCCCTGAAAGATCCTTTGACTGATAATATTGTGGCTCTGATAATCCTAAGACATTACTAACTCCTCATTGCTCCAGGAAACTCTCCTTCTGTATCAAATTCCAAGCTTCTCCATAGAGAAGGCTGTAGCAGGAACAGAAGGATGTACACAGGACTCAAACCAGCAGTGGCAGAAATGATTCAAAGCTTTCTTGCCTTCTAAGAACACCAAAAATTAAACTTATTTAAGAATAAATATCCTGGGACTGCCAGAAGGGAGAAAAGGGTCTAGAGATTCGTTTTAGAAATATGATTTCTCAGGCAAACTGCGCACTGCACCCTCTAGTAATGGCTCAGGGTGTTGCAGAAGAATGGAACATTAGTATATTACGCTGAAATTTTGGTTGGGCGCAGTGGCTCAGGCCTGTAAACCTAGCACTTTGGGAGGCTGAGGCAGTCAGATCATCTGAGGTCAGGAGTTCGAGATCAGCCTGGCCAACATGGTGAAACCCCGTCTTTACTAAAAATACAAAAATTAGCTGGGCGTGGTTGTGCGTGCCTGTAATCCCAGCTACTCAGGAGGCTGACAGAGGAAAATCACTTAAACCTGGGAAGCAGAGGTTGCAGTGAGCCGAGATCATGCATTTGCACTCCAGCCTGGGCAACAGAGCGGGACTCAGTCTCAAAAAATCTATCTATATATATCTATATATTTGTATATATTATAATATATAGTATGTAAATATTTATATATTATACACATTATACACAATATAATACATATATACTACATATTTTTAAACATATACTTTTATATAATTTTATGTTACATATTATATTATATATAAATATGCTTTATATATTATAATTTTTAATATATAATATATAAATATACATAATGTATATATAATCCTAAATTTTTAATTTACTGAAATGTCTTTTTTTTTTTTTTTTTTGAGACAGAAACTTACTCTGTCGCCCAGGTTGGAGTTCAGTGGCACAGCCTTGGCTCACGGCAACCTCCACCTCCTGGGTTCAAGCAATTTTCCTGCCTCACCCTCCTGAGTAGCTGGGACTACAGGCGCCTGCCACCATGCCCGGCTAATTTTTGTTTTTTTTTTTTTTTTAATAGAGATGGGGTTTCAGCATGTTGGCCAGGCTGCTCTCGAACTTTTGACCTCAAGTTATCTGCCCACCTCAGCCTCCCCAAGTGCTGGGACTACAGGTGTGAGCCACTGTGCCCAGCTGATTTGTTGAAATGCTTTACTTCTTTTAGTACATTCTTCTTAGGTGGTGCAAAGAAGAATATAAATGAAATATAGATCCAGCTTAAATCAATTCGGAAAGCAAAAATGCTAGAAGTCTCTTCTTTTTCGAGGCTCTGAGCCCCATCCCCAATTCTTATCCAGCGGCACCCCCATTGCTGAGAAGCTTCCCAGGCTCTGTCGCTGGGCCCTCTGTTAACAACCCCCTGGACACACACACTCACGCACACACACACACTCACACACTCATCCTCTTCATCAAAAGCTCTTTCTCTTCTGGCTCTGAATGAAACCTAGCTCTCTCCATAACAGTCTCTGGAAACTCTGAAGCATCCCCAGGGCCAGGGGTGCGTGAGGATGGAGCAGGGTGGCGAGCAGAGGGAAGTGATGGCTCTCCTCTCTCCGCCCTCACCCGGCTCCATCTTCATGCCAGAGCCCTAACTCAAGGCTCTTGCCATTCAGCAATTTCACTGCCTATGGTGTTAACGTCAAGGCCACCAGTCCTGTTTCTCAGCGAGATAGAATGGGAATGGGACGTGGCTTCTACTTCATGTGTTTTGTTTTGTTTTTGAGAGGGAATTTCACTCTTGGTGCCCAGGCTGGAGTACAATGGTGCAATCTCAGCTCACTGCAATCTTCGCCTCCCAGGTTCAAGCGATTCCCTTCCTCAGCCTCCCAAGTGGCATGCGCCACCACGCTTGGCTAATTTTGTGTTTTTAGTAGAGATGGGGTTTTACCATGTTGGTCAGGCTGATCTCGAATTCCTGACCTCAGGTGATCTACCCACCTCAGCCTCCCAAAGTGCTGGGGTTACAGGTGTGAGCCACCGTGCCCAGCCTCTACTTCATGTTTAACATGTCTTTTACTTGAAAAATTCTAGGAACTTACCTTACGAAACCTAAATATCAAACCAGGGTGTCCAGTGCACCACCTCAGGAAGGAATGCTGAACAATTGATGCTACTGGCCAGGCCACAAGGGGACCCTTGACACAAAAGAACCATGGCAGCCAGATATGCTGACCTGTCTCCTCAGTGCTCCACCCTACTCCTGATATCAGTTCCCACACTTTGCCTAATAAAAAAACTTTATTTGGCTGGGATTACAGGTGTGAGCTACTGCGCTCAACCCCTACTGCATTTTTTTTTTTTTTTTTTTTTTTTTTTTTGAGACTGAGTCTAGCTCTGTTACCCAGCCTGGAGTGCAGTGGCAGGATCTCGGCTCACCACAACATTCACCTCCCAGGTTCAAGCGATTATTTTGCCTCAGCCTCCCAAGTAGTTGGGATTACAGGCACATGCCAGCACTACTGGCTAATTTTTGCATTTTTAGTAGAGATAGGGTTTCACTGTGTTGACCAGGCTGGTCTTGAATTCCAGACCTCATAATCTGCCCGCCTTGGCCTCCCAAAGTGCTGGGATTACAAGCATGAGCCACTGCACCCGGCCCTTACTTGCATTTTCAACAGCACTTCACCTGGAGGATGATTTCTCCCTGAAATTCTCTTGTTTGTTTTGGGACATTAGTCTCTGCTGACATTCTTTGCACTTCTCTGACTACTGCTTTTCCAGTCTTCTGGGAAGTGCTTGGTTCTTTGTCCCCGCCCCTTTTTGGTCCAGGCCCACTCTCTTGACCACGTGCTATGTACTGACCGAGTGCTGTGTGTTCACAGACGTGCCCCAGAGTAAAGCACAGTCCCTGTCCTCAGGGAAATTTCAGGGAACTTGCAGTGTGGAGAGAAGTAGAATGTAAGGGAATCATTGAAATACAGTATGACATACAAAACAACAGAAGCCTTTGTTTAGTCCAGAAGTTGTGCAAAAGACAGGGTGGACTCTCCCTTGAGCAAGGTCTGGGAAGGCTTCAGGAGGGAAATGAGGTTAAGAGTGGCCTTCACGCCGGGCGCGGTGGCTCAAGCCTGTAATCCCAGCACTTTGGGAGGCCGAGACGGGCGGATCACGAGGTCAGGAGATCGAGACCATCCTGGCTAACATGGTGAAACCCCGTCTCTACTAAAAATACAAAAAACTGGCCGGGCGCGGTGGCTCAAGCCTGTAATCCCAGCACTTTGGGAGGCCGAGGCGGGCGGATCACAAGGTCAGGAGATCGAGACCACAGTGAAACCCCGTCTCTACTAAAAATACAAAAAATTAGCCGGGCGCAGTGGCGGGCGCCTGTAGTCCCAGCTACTCAGGAGGCTGAGGCAGGAGAATGGCGGGAACCCGGGAGGCGGAGCTTGCAGTGAGCCGAGATCGCGCCACTGCACTCCAGCCTGGGCAACAGCGTGAGACTCCGTCTCAAAAAAAAAAAAAAAAAAAAAAAAAAAAAAAAAAGAGTGGCCTTCACAAATAGACAAGGATAGAAAAATTATTTCAGGCAGAGGAAACATTCCCAAGGTAATGCCAAAAAGGTAGGCAGAAGTAGATTCACACAAATAGAATTCTGAGCAATTTGCAAATAGCATATTCCTCTATTTCCATGATTTTCAACCAGGGCAATTTTGTCCTGCCCCAGCAATATTTGGCTATGTCTGGAGACATTTTTCATTGTCACAACTTGGGGAGAGTGAACACCTAGTAGTTTAGTAGTTGGAGGCCAGGGAAGCATCTAAACACCCCACAATACACAGGACAGGCTCTCACACAAATAATTATCTGACCTAAATGTTAATAATGCTGCCATTGAGAAGTCATGTTCTATTTTCACTCCAGTCTGAGGAGTCCAGCCCCAGACCAAATTCTATGTGTGGTTTTTCAGACCTGACCATAGGTAGCTATGTTAGAAACAAAATGCTTGTTCCTCAGTGCCACGAAGAAATAGCACTCAAACATAAATTTAATTTTCTCAGCAAGGCAATTTTTACTCCTATAGAAGGCTGCGACTCGTGAATGGAGTAATGGCGAGGGCACACTTGGACAAGGGAGGGGAAGGGGTTCTTATTCCTGATGCAGGTGACCCCTACTGCTGTGTCATTACCCTATCGGCTAGGGTTGGACTGCACAGTCTAAGCTAATTCCAACTGGCGATTTTGAAGAGAGCAGGGGCACCAGCCACTGTGGCTGGGTGGGCAGTTTGGCAGGAAGGGTGGTTACTCCAGATGATTCAGGTCAGAGCAGGTGACCGGGGTGGCTCATGTCAAAGCAGGTGACCAGGGGAACAGATGTGAACCACTGACTAGAACCGGCGGGAAAGTTGTTTACTGATGCTACAGGCAAGGGGGCAAAGAGAACCAGGAAGTTAAACTTCAAAATGAAGAACCAAAGAGTAAGAGAGCTGAACATACTGACATACTGATTCTTTGAAGAGAGACTTGGAGTTCACTATATCTAACAGTACAAAAGTATTAACCTGGCAGGTCTCTGAGGGCTAGGGAGCTGCACTTCCCATCCTAGCCTTGCTGCATAGCTGGTGCATTGCACTCGTACACAGGCATTGCAGTCAAAGACTCAGAAGTGACTCCCCCACCGCCACCCCCAAGCCAGGTTCTTAGACACGTCTGCAGCTTAGCCTAGGCACCTCCATTTTGAGGTGAGGGGAGGTGCCTCAGGTGAGACCACCTTTTTCCTTTTATAGATATATAAAGTATATTTTATATATATATATATATATGTTTTTTTGAGACAAAGTCTCACTCTGTCACCCAGGTTGGAATGCAGTGGCACGATCTTGGCTCATCGCAACCTCTGCCTTCCAGGTTAAAGAGATTCTCCTGCCTCAGACTCCTGAGTAGCTGGAATTACAGGTGCCCACCACCATGCCCAGCTAAGTTTTGTATCTTTAGTAGAGACAGGGTTTCACCATGTTGGCCAGGCTGGTCTTGAACTCCTGACCTCAGGCAATCCGCACCCGCCTCGGCCTCCCAAAGTGCTGGGATTACAGGCATAAGCCACTGCGCCCAGTCATTTATTTTATTTTTTAAAATAAAAAATAGAGACGGGGTTATATCATGTTAGACAGGCTGGTCTGGAACCCCTGACCTGATCTACCCGCCTCAGCCTCCCAAAGTGCTGGGATTCCAGGCGTCAGCCACGGCCCCCCTTCTCTGGGGCACTTTGAAGATGTTTTCCCCACTGGGACTCAGTGTTTGGTACTTTTCCGCTCCCAGCCCTTCCCCGCTCCCTCCCCAGGCCCCCAGGTCCTGGCAGCTCAACCGGGTCTGACTCAGCTCTAGACATAGTCACATTGCGCAATTATTTGGTTTTCTTTGTCTTTGAATCTAGCAGGCACTTAGTGATTTTAGAATTGAATGAATGAGAACATGTTTTCATTTTCCAGATGACAAACCTAAAAGAAGTCATTAACAGGACGACAGAATAAGGCTTTAAGAAATGTTGTGGACAGCTTGGCAAAGGAAAATGTAATTTGGGCAAACATAAAATCCTCCGTTTAGGCCTACTAAAACAGTAACCGAAGAAGTGTGGAATGCAGCCGTTCTAGGAATCAGCATATGGAAGTGCTAGGACTCCCTGATATTTAGGAGCATGTGTGAGGCAGGAAAACAGCGTCTGGAGGCAGGGAACATAAAGCAGGGAACACTTCAGCTATCACAGGAAATATCCCTCCACGGTAAATAATTTTACAACTTTACTTCACCTCTTCATTTACATAGGGCACACCCCTTCCCAAAAATTCTGTAATGGGTCCCTTGAGCCCCTTTGCCTGGGCCTGCTGCCACACTGTGGAGTATACTTTCATTTTCCTTTTTTGTTTTTTTTCTTTTTTGAGATGGAGCTTCGCTCTTGTTGCCCAGGCTGGAGTGCAATGGCAAGATCTCAGATCACCGCAACCCCCGCCTCCTGGGTTCAAGCAATTCTCATACCTCAGCCTCCCAAGTAGCTGGAATTACAGGTGTCAGCCACCACACCTGGCTCTATTCACCATTCTTTAGAAGGGCCACTGACCACAGGGAACGTCTGTCAGGAAACAAATGAGTTAATTAGGATACTTATCTTGGAGAAGGCAAGAACCAGCAGCAAAGAGCAAGATGATGTGAAGACTTCTCAGAGGAAGGGCCTGAACAAAGCTGCATTTGCTACAACTCTCATGGAACAGAAGCTTCCAGGCCACACACTGACATGGGCCTCTTGTGAGCCTTCAGCCTAATTTTGTGTTCATAATTGTTATTCTTCTTCCTGAGAAAGGGCTTCCCAAATTGGAAAAGGTAAGCCCACTAACCAGTTTTGGGTCCACCCTAGAGCTAGAATGAGTCTGCATGACTCCTTAACTCCTTAGGACAAAACAAAGACTAACAATTGAAAATTACACTGAGGTGGCCGGGCGCGGTGGCTCACGCCTGTAATCCCAGCACTTCGGGAGGCTGAGGCAGGAGAATGGCGTGAACCTAGCAGGCAGAGCGTGCAGTGAGCCAAGGGAGTCACTGCACCAGCCCGGGTGACAGAGCGAGACTCCATCTAAAAAAAAAAAAAATTACACTGAGGTAGAACATTGCTCAAGATCTGGAAATTCTGCCAGTCAGCTCTATTAAAAATTGGGATGGGCTGCAGAAAACCCGTGAGCATGTCACTGGAAGTCTTCAAGTAGGGGCAGAGTGATCGCCTGCAGGATGTTGTAAGAGGAGCTGATGATCTCTTCCAACTCCAGGAATCTGAATCTCTAAAATAAGCTGTAGCGCATTTAGAAATCAATTTTTAGCTGTGCATTATAGCGGGCACTCCAAGTTCAGACATGTTGTTAGCGTTGTTTAAATTGCTGTAGTACTATAAAGTAATGCAAATACATATTCAAAAGTATTCAATATTTCAGAATGACCTTTTCTCAAACATTCACCATTAGGAAGTTACTGAATTTAATTGACAATAAACTCCTAATCTCCCACTTCTCTAGCCATGCTCTTGGATACTGGATTCCTTGCTCAAAAATAGCCTAGGCTGGGTGTGGCGACTTATCCCAGCACTTTGGGAAGCTAAGGCAGGTGTATTGCTTGTGCCCAGGAGTTCGAGATCAGCCTGGGGAACATGATGAAACCCCATCTCTACTAAAAATACCAAAAAAAAAAAAAATAGCAGGACATGATGGCACACACCTGTCGTTCCAGCTACTCAGGAGGCTGAGGTGGGAGGATCACCTGAGCCCAGGAGGTGGAGGCTGCAGTGAGCTGTGATCATGCCACTGCACTCCAGCCTAGGTGACAAAGCGAGACCGAGACTCTGTCAAGAAAGAAAGAAAGAGTGAGAGAGAGAGAGAGAGGCAGGAAGGAACGGAGGGAGGGAGGGACGGAGGGAGGGAGGGAGAGAGAGAAAGAGAGAGATAGAAAGAAAAGAAAGAGAGAGAGAGAGAGAGAGAAAGAAAGAAAGAAAGAAAGAAAGAAAGAAAGAAAGAAAGAAAGAAAGAAAGAAAAAGAAAGAAAGAAAGCCAGCCCAGAAGCCCCATTCCAACAGCTCTGTCATCATCATTGCTGCCATGACAGTCAAGAGCAGCAGCCACTTGGTCTTTCAATGCACATCAGATGTATCATCACAGTGAACCGCTGGTGACAGTTTGACTAATAGTGATGACACCATGTGCTGTAGATTACTAATACTCAGTTTCCTACTAGAAAGGAAGTCAGCACTGCGATCAAGGCCAAAGACACCTCCATACAAATCCCGTGATCAGTCTGTTTTCTTGGACCTCATATCCAGTATGACATCAGTCATGGTCCAGTCAAGAAAACAGAAACAATCTTAGCATTTCAACAGAGAAAATTTAATATAAGAAATTGAGGCCAGACGCAGTGGCTCACGCCTGTAATCCCAGCGCTTTGGGAGGCTGAGGCAGGCAGATGACCTGAGGTCAGGAGTTTGAGAGCAGCCTGACCAACATGAAGAAACCCCATCTCTACTAAAAATACAAAATTAGCCGGGTGTGATGGTGCATTCCTGTAATCCCAGCTACTCTGGAGGCTGATGCAGGAGAATCGCTTGAACACGGGAGGTGGAGGTTGTGGTGAGCCGAGATCATGCCACTGCTCTCCAGCCTAGGCAACAAGAGTGAAACTCCATCTAAAAAAAAAAGAAAAGAAAAGAAATAAAGAAATTGGTGAAGCAGGCAGGGTGTGGTGGCTCATACCTGTAATCCCAGCACTTTGGGAAGCTGAGGCAGGTGGATCACCTGAGGTCAGGAGTTTGAGACCAGCCTGGCCAACATCACGAAACCCCGTCTCTACTAAAAATACAAAAATTAGCCAGGTGTGGCGGTGGATGCCTGTAATCCCAGCTACTCAGGAGGCTAAGGCAGGAGAATTTCTTGAACCTGGAAACAGAGGTTGCAGAGAGTCAAGATCGTGCCACTGCACTCCAGCCTGGGCGACAGAGTGAGACTCTGTCTCACAAAAAAGAAAAAAAAAATTGAGAAAGCAAGTAAAAGAGCAAAAACAGAAAACTGAGGCAGGAGGCAGTGTGGAGGCCAAAGCAGCCACCATAGACGCTGATCTACCACGTTGGCTTGTGATTGACTCCTGTTCCCAGAAGCCTCTAAGATTTCCAGTTTATGTGTTGTTCCTTGTGTAAGAGCAGGTACTTTACCACAAATCCTGCCCTTAGGTCAAACAGCCGTGATATTATCATATTTCAATTGTCCTACACGTCTCTTCTGAAGCAACTACACCCTTTCCCAATGGTGTGTAAACCCTGGGTCTGGGGATGATGGCGCAGGGTCTACCATCTCAACTCGCAGTCACCGGAGACACAAACCTGGCTTCTGTTTGTAAGTCCCTATTAAATGTTTCTATCTAAGAAACGGAATCTGTCAGCCTCCTTTTTGGGCCTCTCAGCTTCCTTGGATTTGGGGGGCAGGTTTGCATAGACCTGCCACCACAAAACAGGCAGCTACCAACTTTAGGGTTGGGGAAACAGGAGCAGAAGTTGAGGTTGTCAGAACCTGGAAGCTGGGAGGAGGAGTGCCACCGAGCTGGAAGCTGGACTTCTGTGCAGGGCACTGCTGTGGCTGCCATGGTAGGCTCAGAGGGGGACCTTGGGTTCTTCCTGGCTGGTGCTGTGACCTCTGCAGGGCATAGGGAGTCTGGCTCAGAGTGTGGGGAGAGCTGGAGGGAGGCCGACAAGGACAGCAGGTGAGCTGGTCCCTTCTCCCTCTTCCAGCCCTTTCCCCCACCATCTCCTTCCCGCACTACTCCTGCTAGATTTTAGCAGGAGTCAGCTGCCGAAGGGAGAGAAACGCATCTGCAGAGACTTAGCCTCAGCATCAAATTGCAGAGCAGGGGTGGGTGGTTTTGAGCGGAGAGACAAACCAGCACACTTAATAACCAGCACACCAAGTCCCGGCGCGGTGGCTCCCGCCTGTAATCCCAGCACTCTGGGAGGCCGAGGCGGGCGGATCATGAGGTCAGGAGATCGAGATCATCCTGGCTAACACGGTGAAACCCCGTCTCTACTAAAAATATAAAAAAGTTAGCTGGGCATGG
This sequence comes from Macaca mulatta, assembly GCF_049350105.2. Taxonomy (NCBI): domain Eukaryota; kingdom Metazoa; phylum Chordata; class Mammalia; order Primates; family Cercopithecidae; genus Macaca; species Macaca mulatta. The sequence continues at coordinate 81,587,012 of NC_133423.1, forward strand.
TGGCACACGTGTGTAATCCCAGCTACTCAGGAGGTGGAGGCAGGAGAATTGCTTAAACCCAGGAGGCAGAAGTTGTAGTGAGCCGAGATTGCGCCACTGCACTCCAGCCTGGGCAACAGAGTGAGACTGTGTCTCAAAAAACAAATAAATAAAATAACCAGCACACCACCCGTGCCCACACACACAGGACAATGTCTGGACGCCTTGGGGTGGCTGATGCAGCCCCCCCTGACCTGGCCTGCTCCCCAGCCCTCCTGCCTCCCTCTCTGAAGGAAGCCTCTTTCCTGTCTTCTAGATCTGGCAATATTCGCCTCCCTTAGGTTCTGCCGCACCTGCTTAGGGAACTATGAAAACACCGGAAATGCTTCTCATTTATTGACCAACACATCTTTTTCCCCTACTGAAATTCCCAAGCCCTGGCCAGGCGCAGTGGCTCATGCCTATAATCCCAGCGCTTTGGAAGGCCAAGACAAGAGAATCACTTGGGCCTAGGAGTTCAAGACCAGCCCTGGCAACATAGCAAGACCCTGTCTGTACAAAAAATAAAAAAATAAAAAACTTAGCCGGGTGTGATATCACGCGCCTGTGGTCTCAGCGACTGGAGAGGTTGAGATGGAAGGATCGCTGGAGCCCAGCAATTTGAGGCTGCGTGCCACTGCACTCCAGTCTGGGCCACAGATCAAGACCCTGTGTCTCAAAACAGAGAGTGTTCATTTAGCCCAAGGGAGAGATTCCACATCTCAGCACTTCTAGTCTGGGGTACCAGGCATAAGACAGAGACTGGGCCTAGGTCTTAGATCTTGTAATTGGAAGAGAAGTGACCTGCTTCTTTGCCTTAATTTTTTTTTTTTTTTTTTTTTTTTTAAACAAGGTCTCACTCTGTTGTCCAGGCTGGAGCTGGAATTTGGTGGAATGACCTTGGCTCACTGCAGCCTCAACCTCCCCAGCTCAGACATCCTTCTAGGTCAGCCGTCTGAGTAGCTGGGACTACAGGTGCACACCACCACGCCCAGGTAATTATTTAATTTTTGTAGTGACGGGGGTCTAGCTATGTTGCCCAGGCTGGTCTCAAACTTCTGGGCTCAAGTGATCCTCCCACCTCAGCTTCCAAAGTGCTGGGATTACAAGCATGAGCCACCCTGCTGGTGGGGCCTTTTTTTCAGAATGATTAGTTTCTATTGTTGACATGTAGCTGATGTGAGCTGGCTCCTTGGTAGTCTTGAAATAGCCTGTACTTTTGACTATAAGCAAGTTATGTCAGGCCAATTTTTATTCTTCCTCTCCCAAGAAACACAATCAGTGCATGAGTGAAAGCAGCCAAGGGGCTCTGAAGAGGTCATACAGATTGTAGACCACTTAAGTAAATACCATGAGTTTGTTTTCATGTATCTAATTTATCTCCATCTTTACCAAGTACTTTTTTGTTTAAAACACTCTTGCCCTGCACTAAGATTTTCAATATATTTCCTTCCCTTTTCTGAGCTATTAGCTTCTCTCTTCTCTGACATACCCCTATCTTCTTACCAATTTTTTTTTTTTTTTTTTTTTTTTTTTTTAGACGGAGTCTCGCTCTGTCACCCAGGCTGGAGTGCAGTGGCCGGATCTCGGCTCACTGCAACCTCTGCCTCCTGGGTTCAAGCTCTCCTGCCTCAGCCTCCTGAGTAGCTGGGATTACAGGCGCGCGCCACCAAGTCCAGCTAATCTTTGTATTTTTAGTATAGACAGGGTCTTACCATGTTGGTCAGGCTGGTCTCGAACTCCTGACCTTGTGATCCGCCCACCTCAGCGTCCCAAAGTGCTGGGATTACAGGCGTGAGCCACCTGGCCCAGCCCTATCTTCTTACCAATTTTAATGTGCTGTACTGTATGTGATTATCCCCAACCTTTTGTTTAACTCATATAGTCTAGCCTATTACGTGAATGGGCACCTACTTAAATCTTGAAACTCGGCCGGGCGCGGTGGCTCAAGCCTGTAATCCCAGCACTTTGGGAGGCCGAGACGGGCGGATCACGAGGTCAGGAGATCCAGACCATCCTGGCTAACACGGTGAAACCCCGTCTCTATTAAGAAATACAAAAAACTAGCCGGGCGAGGTGGCGGGCGCCTGTAGTCCCAGGTACTCGGGAGGCTGAGGCCGGAGAACGGCGTAAACCCGGGAGGCGGAGCTTGCAGTGAGCTGAGATCCGGCCACTGCACTCCAGCCTGGGTGACAGAGCGAGACTCCGTCTCAAAAAAAAAAAAAAAAAAAAAAAAAAAAAAAAAAATCTTGAAACTCTTCACCTGGGTTGCAATTACATTCCCCTCTCCTTTAAAAATCCTTATATGGGCCGGGTGCGGTGGCTCAAGCCTGTAATCCCAGCACTTTGGGAGGCCGAGACGGGCGGATCACGAGGTCAGGAGATCGAGACCATCCTGGCTAACACGGTGAAACCCCGTCTCTACTAAAAATATAAAAAAGTTAGCTGGGCATGGTGGCACACGTGTGTAATCCCAGCTACTCAGGAGGTGGAGGCAGGAGAATTGCTTAAACCCAGGAGGCAGAAGTTGTAGTGAGCCGAGATTGCGCCACTGCACTCCAGCCTGGGCAACAGAGTGAGACTGTGTCTCAAAAAACAAATAAATAAAATAACCAGCACACCACCCGTGCCCACACACACAGGACAATGTCTGGACGCCTTGGGGTGGCTGATGCAGCCCCCCCTGACCTGGCCTGCTCCCCAGCCCTCCTGCCTCCCTCTCTGAAGGAAGCCTCTTTCCTGTCTTCTAGATCTGGCAATATTCGCCTCCCTTAGGTTCTGCCGCACCTGCTTAGGGAACTATGAAAACACCGGAAATGCTTCTCATTTATTGACCAACACATCTTTTTCCCCTACTGAAATTCCCAAGCCCTGGCCAGGCGCAGTGGCTCATGCCTATAATCCCAGCGCTTTGGAAGGCCAAGACAAGAGAATCACTTGGGCCTAGGAGTTCAAGACCAGCCCTGGCAACATAGCAAGACCCTGTCTGTACAAAAAATAAAAAAATAAAAAACTTAGCCGGGTGTGATATCACGCGCCTGTGGTCTCAGCGACTGGAGAGGTTGAGATGGAAGGATCGCTGGAGCCCAGCAATTTGAGGCTGCGTGCCACTGCACTCCAGTCTGGGCCACAGATCAAGACCCTGTGTCTCAAAACAGAGAGTGTTCATTTAGCCCAAGGGAGAGATTCCACATCTCAGCACTTCTAGTCTGGGGTACCAGGCATAAGACAGAGACTGGGCCTAGGTCTTAGATCTTGTAATTGGAAGAGAAGTGACCTGCTTCTTTGCCTTAATTTTTTTTTTTTTTTTTTTTTTTAAACAAGGTCTCACTCTGTTGTCCAGGCTGGAGCTGGAATTTGGTGGAATGACCTTGGCTCACTGCAGCCTCAACCTCCCCAGCTCAGACATCCTTCTAGGTCAGCCGTCTGAGTAGCTGGGACTACAGGTGCACACCACCACGCCCAGGTAATTATTTAATTTTTGTAGTGACGGGGGTCTAGCTATGTTGCCCAGGCTGGTCTCAAACTTCTGGGCTCAAGTGATCCTCCCACCTCAGCTTCCAAAGTGCTGGGATTACAAGCATGAGCCACCCTGCTGGTGGGGCCTTTTTTTCAGAATGATTAGTTTCTATTGTTGACATGTAGCTGATGTGAGCTGGCTCCTTGGTAGTCTTGAAATAGCCTGTACTTTTGACTATAAGCAAGTTATGTCAGGCCAATTTTTATTCTTCCTCTCCCAAGAAACACAATCAGTGCATGAGTGAAAGCAGCCAAGGGGCTCTGAAGAGGTCATACAGATTGTAGACCACTTAAGTAAATACCATGAGTTTGTTTTCATGTATCTAATTTATCTCCATCTTTACCAAGTACTTTTTTGTTTAAAACACTCTTGCCCTGCACTAAGATTTTCAATATATTTCCTTCCCTTTTCTGAGCTATTAGCTTCTCTCTTCTCTGACATACCCCTATCTTCTTACCAATTTTTTTTTTTTTTTTTTTTTTTTTTTAGACGGAGTCTCGCTCTGTCACCCAGGCTGGAGTGCAGTGGCCGGATCTCGGCTCACTGCAACCTCTGCCTCCTGGGTTCAAGCTCTCCTGCCTCAGCCTCCTGAGTAGCTGGGATTACAGGCGCGCGCCACCAAGTCCAGCTAATCTTTGTATTTTTAGTATAGACAGGGTCTTACCATGTTGGTCAGGCTGGTCTCGAACTCCTGACCTTGTGATCCGCCCACCTCAGCGTCCCAAAGTGCTGGGATTACAGGCGTGAGCCACCTGGCCCAGCCCTATCTTCTTACCAATTTTAATGTGCTGTACTGTATGTGATTATCCCCAACCTTTTGTTTAACTCATATAGTCTAGCCTATTACGTGAATGGGCACCTACTTAAATCTTGAAACTCGGCCGGGCGCGGTGGCTCAAGCCTGTAATCCCAGCACTTTGGGAGGCCGAGACGGGCGGATCACGAGGTCAGGAGATCCAGACCATCCTGGCTAACACGGTGAAACCCCGTCTCTATTAAGAAATACAAAAAACTAGCCGGGCGAGGTGGCGGGCGCCTGTAGTCCCAGGTACTCGGGAGGCTGAGGCCGGAGAACGGCGTAAACCCGGGAGGCGGAGCTTGCAGTGAGCTGAGATCCGGCCACTGCACTCCAGCCTGGGTGACAGAGCGAGACTCCGTCTCAAAAAAAAAAAAAAAAAAAAAAAAAAAAAAAAAAATCTTGAAACTCTTCACCTGGGTTGCAATTACATTCCCCTCTCCTTTAAAAATCCTTATATGGGCCGGGTGCGGTGGCTCAAGCCTGTAATCCCAGCACTTTGGGAGGCCGAGACGGGCGGATCACGAGGTCAGGAGATCGAGACCATCCTGGCTAACACGGTGAAACCCCGTCTCTACTAAAAAAATACAAAAAACTAGCCGGGTGAGGTGGCGGCGCCTGTAGTCCCAGCTACTCGGGAGGCTGAGGCAGGAGAATGGCGTAAACCCAGGAGGCGGAGCTTGCAGTGAGCTGAGATCCGGCCACTGCACTCCAGCTTGGGCGACAGAGCGAGACTCCGTCTCAAAAAAAAAAAAAAAGCCGGGCGCGGTGGCTCACGCCTGTAATCCCAGCACTTTGGGAGGCCGAGACGGGCGGATCACGAGGTCAGGAGATCGAGACCATCCTGGCTAACACGGTGAAACCCCGTCTCTACTAAAAATGCAAAAAATTAGCCGGGCGCAGGGGCAGGCGCCTGTAGTCCCAGCTACTCAGGAGGCTGAGGCAGGAGAATGGCGTAAACCCGGGAGGCGGAGCTTGCAGTGAGCCGAGATCGCGCCATTGCACTCCAGCCTGGGCGACTAAGCGAGACTCTGTCTCAAAAAAAAAAAAAAAAAAATCCTTATATGTCTCATTGGTTGTTCTAGATTCATTTACCAACCACCACACTCTATTAGAAGACAGAGTCTATGGGGTTAGAGCTGTGTGGGGAAAAGAAAGATCAGACTGTTACTGTGTCTATATAGAAAGAAGTAGACATAAGAGACTCCATTTTGTTCTGTATTTGAGATGCTGTTAATCTGTGACCCTACCCCCAACCTTGTCCTTGCAAGAGACATGTGCTATGGTGACTCAAGGTTTAAACGATTTTGGGCTGTGCAGGGTGTGCTTTGTTAAACAAGTGCCTGAAGGCAGCTTGCTGGTTAAAAGTCATCACCATTCTCTGGCCGGGCGCGGTGGCTCAAGCCTGTAATCCCAGCACTTTGGGAGGCCGAGGCGGGTGGATCACGAGGTCAGGAGATCGAGACCATCCTGGCTAACATGGTGAAACCCCGTCTCTACTAAAAATACAAAAAACTAGCCGGGCGTGGTGGCGGCGCCTGAAGTCCCAGCTACTCGGAGGCTGAGGCGGGAGAATGGCGTGAACCCGGGAGGTGGAGCTTGCAGTGAGCCGAGATTGCGCCACTGCACTCCAGCCTGGGCGACAGAGCGAGATTCCGTCTCAAAAAAAAAAAAAAAAAAAAAGTCATCACCATTCTCTTAATCTCAAGTACCCAGGGACACGTACACTGGCAAAGGTCGCAGGGACCTCTGCCTAGGAAAGCTAGGTATTGTCCAAGGTTTCTCCACATGTGATAGTCTGAAATATGGCCTCGTGAGAAGGGAAAGACCTGATCGTCCCCCAGACTGACACCCGTGAAGGGTCTGTGCTGAGGAGGATTAATATAAGAGGAAAGGCGGCCTCTTGGCGGTTGTTGGCAGTTGAGGTAGAGAAAAGCATCTGTCTCCTGCCCGTCCCTGGGCAATGGAACATCTCGGTATAAAACCCGATTGTATGTTCTGTTTACTGAGAAAGGACACAACCGCCTTAGGGCGAAAGGCGGGACTTGCTAGCGCAATGCTGCTCTTCATGCACTAAAAAGGTTTATGGAGATGTTTACATATGCACGTCAAGACACAGCACATTTCCTTAAACTTATTCATGTCACAGAGATCTTTATTCATATGTCTTACTGCTGACCTTCTCCCTACGATGATCCCATTATCCTGCCACTTCCTTTTCTTTAAGATGGTAAAGATAATTATCAATAAATACCAACGGAACTCAGAGACCGGTGCTGGCGTGGGTCCTCTGTATGCTGAGCGCCGGTCCCCTGGGCCCACTTTTTCTTTCTCTATACTTTGTCTCTGTGTCTCATTTCTTTTCTCACGTCTCTTGTTCCACCTAACGAGAAACGCCCACAGGTGTGGAGGGGTAGGCCACCCATTCAGAGCCGGAAAACTGACAAAGTAAATTTCCTTTAGTACCTCTCATAACATCCCAAGTCAATATGATGCTTCATATTAAGTAGTGCAATCACAGCAAGTAATAAGACTCTGCATACCAAACCACATTTAGCTTGTCTTTGAGTTTTGGGTAGAGTCTAGTGCTGGGAGTGGCAGGAAGAGAGAGGGGACGCAGCATGGCCAGTGCTATATAGCATGGAATGTTTTTAACAGAGAACAAAGTGTTTGTACTAGAAGGCAGGAGTCTGGGGCTCAGGAGGTGTTGAGTAACTGAATTGCTATGAATGATTTTCTGTCAAAATCTAAATAACATTCCAGCCTTTGCCAGCTTCATAGGGGGATTAGATAGTAGGAATGCACTGAGTTTGTGCTCCTGGGAAGACTCCACGATTGGGGGAAGGAAGACAACAGAAACGAGGGCAGGGATGCGGTTTATCTCCGTCCAAGCACAGGAGGCCCCCGGTTGGATGACAGGTGGGATGACCTCTGTCTACTGGTGGCCCAACAGCACACCTATGCCTTCAGGATGAAGTGTGCTCTGCTCCTCACCCAAAGGTTTATTTTTGGAAAAGTTTAACTGAAGTACATGCACATTCAGAAGAATACATGTCTCCTGAACATACAACTCACTGGACTGTCACAAACTGACCATACCTATGCAACCAGCACCAGGTTAAAAAGATATTATTTTGGCCGGGCGCGGTGGCTCAAGCCTGTAATCCCAGCACTTTGGGAGGCCGAGACAGGCGGATCACGAGCTCAGGAGATCGAGACCATCCTGGCTAACACGGTGAGACCCCGTCTCTACTAAAAAATAGAAAAAAACCAGCCAGGAGAGGTGGCGGGCGCCTGTAGTCCCAGCTACTCGGGAGGCTGAGGCAGGAGAATGGCATGAACCCAGGAGGCGGAGCTTGCAGTGAGCCGAGATCCAGCCACTGCACTCCCGCCTGGGTGACAGAGTGAGACTCCGTCTCAAAAAAAAAAAAAAAAAGATATTATTTTATTTATTTTTATTTATTATTATTATTTTGGAGACAGGGTCTGGCTCTGTCTCCCAGGCTGAAATGCTGTGGCATGATCTTGGCTCACTGCAACCTCCACCTCCCGGATTCAAGCGATTCTCCTGCCTCAGCCTCCCGAGTAGCTGGGATTACAGGTGTCCACCACTACACCTGGGCTAATTTTTGTGTTTTTAGTAGAGACAGGGTTTCGCCACATTGCTCAGGCTGGTCTCGAACTCCTGACCTCAAGTGATCCGCCCGCCTCGGCCTCCCAAAATGCCGGGATTACAGATGTGAGCCACTGCGCCCTACCAACAAGATATTTTAATAATATGAATGCAACTCTGCATGTGCATGAAATGCAAAGGTGACAGGGTGTTATGAATATGTCTCCCTTCCCTCTATTTTCTAGTTACCCAGATTTCCTATTAAGAAAAAAAAATTGTCATTAGTTTCTTAACCAATGGGTTTTAAACCAAACAGACTTTCTGACATCTGTAAGATCTTGGCTTGGGCTGGCGGCCTGGGTGAGGCTGGAAGGCTCTCTGTGTGAGCTCAGGACGGCGATGGACAGGGGGGGTCCTGGCTCCAGCTCCGCCTGCAGCCTCCCCGAGCCTATCCCTCGGGCGCCGGCCTGGGCTGTCCAGGGAGAGCGGGCAAGGAGCAGGGCCCCGGGCTAGGTCCAGGCTGGCAGTTGGCATCAGGGGGCCCCGGGTGGGAAGACCGGTTGGGATGGGGGTGCATTGACCCGGAGAATCTGAGACGCAAGGTTTCCGGCTCTTGGCCGCTAGTGAGGAAGGCTCGAGGCCGATCCTGGCCCAAAGCAGGGCGCCGGGCCGCCGTCAGTCTTGGGAAGGGGGATTGGGAGGAGCCGGAGAGGGGCGGCCTTTCCCTGGGGTGGCGTGGAAGGGAGGCAGCACCGCCAGGCGATGAGTAGAGCTGGGCCCTGGCGGGCTGCCCCTGGGGTGTCTTGCAGTCCCTCTGCAAGGGGGGGGTCTAGGGCTGTTCCTCCGAGGTCTCGAGGTGGTCCTTCGGGTGTGTCTGGGGTCGGTCAGCCCCTCTAGAATCTTGGGGCGGCCTCCCGGGGGCCATACTGCATCACATAGTGGAGGCAGGCAGAAGCCGGTTGGGGAGGGCCCGCGGTGCTTTTGGTGTGAAGATCTCCAGGAAGAGTGATTTTAAAAATAGCCTGACTGACGTGTAAAGAACTCTATCAAGTACCGTTTGCTGAGTCATGAGAGCCTGTTCAAGTTCCAGCCTGAGAACTGAGGGAAGGGGTGGGTAAAAAAGGACTCGCCAACGCCGCGGCGCCTCTAAGCTGGTATATACGGCCGGCCTGAAGTGGGGCAAAGGTCGCCGCCTGCGGGAAACACAGGCCCGGGCCCAGCGGCTGGCCTGAGTCTATGCGGTTTGTTTCCTTCGTAGGAAGCCCAGATATGGCACTTTCACTTTAAAGATAATAAAGAAAACGATTTTAAATGAAAATAATGTTTTTTCCCTTAAGGGGTGTTACACTTTTACTTGGATCACCTCTTGGTGTTCTATTAATAAAGAAACCCAAAAGTATGCCCTCTCTCAAGTTTTTTTTATGTAAAAAAATTTATAATTTTATTTTGTATAGAGATGAGGTCTCGCTCTGTAGCTCACACTAGGGTGCAGTGGCTCAATAGTAGCTCACTATGGGCTCCTGGGCTCAAGCCATCCTCCCTCCTAGACCTCCCAAAGTGCTGGGGTTACAGGCATAAGCTACCGCACTGGCTTCTCATATTTATCTATTATCTGGTGCCAAAAAAAGGAGCTATTTTAACTCATCAGCATTGCAGTTAGTTTTGAAGCTGACCATCCGATAGGTGTTTATGGACAGTTCAGTCCTGGGCTATGTCATTTTGGAAATAACATGATAAAATTGTTTTTCTGATTCTATGGTTTATCTTCTAGTTGGGAAGATAACACTAGCATGTGTAATGTAACACATGACAATGGAAGATTCTACATAATTAAGGGTTAACTCTGAAATCAGAAGACAAGTTTTCCAAGACTTGGGAAGGTGGAGAGATCAGAGATCCGTGAGAGAACAAAGAATCGGGTAAGTATTCCAAGAAGACGCGCATCTTACAGTGTGGATCACATTTCTGTATGGGTGAGGTGGCTCACGCCTGTAATCCTAACACTTTCTTTTTTTTTTTTTTTTTTTTTGAGACTGAGTCTTGCTCTGTAGCCCAGGCTGGAGTGCAGTGGTACGATCTTGGTTCACTGCAACCTCCGCCTCTAACACTTTGGGAGGCGGAGGTGGGCGGATGGCTTGAGTCCAGGAATTCAAGACCTGGGCAACATGGCAAAACCCCTTCTCTACAACAAACCCAAAATTTAGCCGGGCGTGGTGGCACATGCCTGTGGTCCCAGCTACTCAGAAAGCTGAAGTGGGAGGATTGCTTGAGCCCAGGAGGTCGAGGTTCCAGTGAGCCATGATTGCACCACTGCATTCCAGTCTTGGTGACAGAGTGAGACTGTGACTAAAAAAAAAAATCCTGAGTACTTGCTGGGTTACACTAAATGAAGCCTCCTGGTTGATAGCTGAATGCTATGTGTGTGCACACACACACACACACACACACACACACACACACTTGGTAAAGACAGGGTCTCTCTATGTTGCCCAGGCAGTCCTCCACTGTGCCCGTCAATAATTCTTTTTTTTTTTTTTTTTTTTTTTTTTTTTTTTTAATAATCTTGGCTCACTGCAAGCTCCGCCTCCCAGGTTCACATCATTCTCCTGCCTCAGCCTCCTGAGTAGCTGGGACTACAGGCACCCGCCACCAAGCCCGGCTAATGTTTTGTATTTTTAGTAGAGACAGAGTTTCAAAGTGTTGGCCAGGATGGTCTTGATCTTCTGACCTCGTGATCCACCCGCCTCGGCCTCCCAAAGTGCTGGGATCACAGGCGTGAGCCACCGCGCCTGGCCCAGTAATTATTTATATTACACACTCTTTTGGAATAATTGTTGTAGCTTCTCTCTCTTTATTGGACCCCGATAAGAGAATCACTTAGTATTAATTCTTTTGTGTTTGGCTAACATCATCATCATGATGTTGGTGAGACTCAACCGAATTGTTACAGGTGATGCAGAATTTTTTGCCCCTTAGCCCAGATAGGTCTGGGTTCTTGTCTCATGACCAGAAAGAAGTAGGCACGTGGACACTCAAAGAGTAAGGTGGGAAGTTTTATTGAGTGATTAAACAACTTTTAGCGGGGAAGGGACATGGAGGTGGTCCCCTACACCAGCGCAGGAAAGTTCTCAATATAGCTGAGCCCGGGGCTCACTGCAACCTCCACCTCCCGGGTTCAAGCGATTCTCATGCCTCAGCCTCCCGAGTAGCTGGGATTACAGCCATGTGCCACCACGCCTGGCTAATTTTTGTATTTTTAGTAGAGACAGGGTTTTACCATGTTGGCCAGGCTGGTCTCGAACTCCTGACCTCAAGTGATCTGCCTGCCTTGGCCTCCCAAAGTGCTAGGAGTACAAGCATGAGCCACCATGCCCAACTTTGGTTTTAGTTTATAATTGGTTACTAATGGCCGGGTACAGTGACTCATGCATGTAATCCCAGCACTTTGGGAGGCTGAGGCAGGTGGATCACCTGAAGTTAGGAATTTGAGACCATCCTGGCCAACATGGTGAAACCCCGTCTCTACTGAAAATACAAAAAATTTAGCAGGGCATGGTGGTGGGTACCTGTAATCCTAGCTATTTAGGAGGCTGAGACAGAAGCATCGCTTGAACCCAGGAGGTGGAGGTTGCAGTGAGCCCAACCGCGCCATTGCACTCGAGCCTAGACAACAAGAGCAAAACTCCGTCTCAAAGAAAGAAAAAAAAAATTTGGTTACTAATGAAATAGAGATTGCCCATGCGTATATTCTCTTTGGTTAAGTGTCTGTTCAAATCTCTCACCTATTTTTCTGTTTAGTCTTTTAAGAAAATTGTTGTGTATGAGTTCTTTGTATATTCTGGGCACAAGCTCTTTGTCAAAAGGATGTGTTGCCCAGGCTAAGTTGGTGGTGTTACAGGAAAGGGATCTTGATCCAGACCCCAAGAGAAGGTTCTTGGTTCTTTTTTTTTTTTTTTTTTTGAGACGGAGTCTCAATCTGTGGCCCGGGCTGGAGTGCAGTGGCGCGATCTCGGCTCACTGCAAGCTTCGCCTCCCGGGTTCATGCCATTCTCCTGCCTCAGCCTCCCGAGTAGCTGGGACTACAGGCGCCCGCCACCTCGCCCGGCTAGTTTTTTTTTGTATTTTTTAGTAGAGACGGGGTTTCACTGGGTTAGCCAGGATGGTCTCGATCTCCTGACCTCGTGATCCACCCGTCTTGGCCTCCCAAAGTGCTGGGATTACAGGCTTGAGCCACCGCGCCCGGCCGGTTCTTGGTTCTTGCGAAAGAAAGAATTCAGGGCGAGTCCACAGTGCAAAGCAAAAGCAAGTTTATTAAGAAAGTAAAGGAATTGGCTGGGCGCGGTGACTCATGCCTATAATCCCAGCACTTTGGGAGGCTGAGACGGACAGATCACGAGGTCAGGAGATTGAGACCATCCTGGCTAACACGGTGAAACCCCGTCTCTGCTAAAAAAACAAAAAATTAGCCGGGCATGGTGGCGGGCGCCTGTAGTCCCAGCTACTGAGGAGGCTGAGGCAGGAGAATAGCATGAACCCGGGAGGCAGAGCTTGCAGTGAGCTGAGATCGCACCACTGCACTCCAGCCTGGGCGACAGAGTGAGACTCCGTCCCAAATAGTTGCCCATTTTTATGGTTGTTCCTTGATGAAATGCTAAACAAGGGGTGGATTATTCATGCCTTCCCTTTTTAGACCATATAGGGTAACTTCCTGATGTCGCCATGGCATGTGTTAACTGTCATGGCGCTGGTGGGAGGGTAGCAGTGAGGACGATCAGAGGTCACTCTTGTTGCCATCTTGTTTTTGGTGGGTTCTGTCCGGCTTCTTTACTGCAACTTGTTTTATCAGCAAGGTCTTTATGACCTGTATCTTATGCTGACCCCCTGTCTCATCCTGTGACTTACAATGCCTTAACTGTCTGAGAATGCAGCCCAGTAGTCTCAGCCTCATTTCACCCAGCAACTATTCAAGATGGAGTTGCTTTGGTCCACACACCTCTGACAGTGGGGTTACATGACTGTAATCCCAGCACTTTGGAAGGCCAAGGCAGGAGAATTGCTTAAGCCCAGGAGTTCAAGACCAGTCTGGGCAAGATGGTGAGACCCTGTCCCAACAAAAAATTTTTAAAAATGTATATTTAGCTGGGTGTAATGGCATGTGCCTGTAGTCCCAGCTACTGGGAAGGCTGAGTGGGGAGGATTGCTTGAGCCTGGTAGGTCAAGGATGCAGTGAGCCATGGTCATGCTACTACACTCCAGCCTGGGCAACAGAGTGAGACCCTGTCTCCAAAATAATAATAATAATAATAATAATAATAATAATAATGAAGTACGTGTTGCCCATATCTACTCATTCATGGGTAATCTTGAAACCGCCTTTGCAAAAGTTATATCCATGAGAAATAATTATAACGGTAAGCTAAGCCAACCTAACCTCCATCTTGCCTTTCCCTTAATTATTCCCAGATTATTGGGCTAAGCTAACTTTGGAAGACCTTTCAGCCAAAACTCAGCTGCTTTTGTAAAGCTAATTGGAGGCCATCACGCTGAGAGAGGACAGGAGGCTGGGTCCTACTAAGTTATTCAGAGGTTATAAAAACATGATACATCCCCAGTTACTCCTCCAAATAACACCACTCTCGAAGACTGACCTTTCGAGATGTCTTTTCAGGTGTTTTGCATGTCTGACACCCATGGCTCCACCTGGAGGACAACCCTCACTCCTGTGGCCACACCTAGAATCGACCAGCCCACAGGAGGACTGCTTCAACCCGCTATGATTTCATCTCTGCCCCAGCCAATCAGCAGCAAGCACCTGCTGCCTAGCACTCCTCTCCCCCACACTGCTTCCCCCAAACCGCCTTTGAAAAACCCCTAATCTGGTGGGATGTGGTGGCTCACGCCTGTAATCCCAGCACTTTGGGAGGCTGAGGCGGGCAGATCACCAGGTCAGGAGTTCGAGACCAGCCTGACCAACATGGTGAAACCCTGTCTCTACTAAAAATATAAAAATTAGCTGGGTATGGTGGCACGCGCCTCTAATCTCAGCTACTCTGGAGGCTGAGGCAGGAGAATCACTTGAACCTGGAAGGCGGAGGTTACAGTGAGCCCTGTGGGTGACAGAGTAAGACTTTATCTCAAAAAAGAAAAAGAAAAACCCCTAATCTACAAGGTTTGAATGAGATGATTTGAGTACCAATTCCATCTCCCACGTGTTATGGCCAGCCCTGTGTCTATTAAACTCTCCACTACAATGCTGTTTTTTTTGTGTGTTTTTCTGAGACAGAATTTTGGTCTGTCACCCAGGTTGGAGTGCAGTGGCACAAACTGGGCTCATTGCAACCTCCACCTCTTGAGTTCAAGCAATTCCCATGCCTCAGCCTGCCGAGTAGCTGGAATTACAGGCATGTGCCACCACGCCCAGCTAACTTTTGTATTTTTAGCAGAGACGGGGTTTCACCATGTTGGCCAGGCCGGTCTCGAACTCCTGACCTCATGATCCCCCCGCCTTGGCGTCAGCCTCCCAAAGTGCTGGGATTACAGGCGTAAGCCACCGTGCCCAGCCTGTAGTCTTTCTTTATGCAGCGAAGAACACCTCAGGTGGTTACAAATTTTTCTCTTCACAACTTTCAGTGTTTTCAAATTCCTTGCAATGAACATATATTTATATTTTAAAATATATTTTAAAAGTAAAGTTTTGCCAGGTGCAGTGACTTACGCTTGTAATCCCAGCACTCTGGGAGGCCGAGGCAGGTGGATCACTTGAGGCCAGGAGTTGGAGACCAGACTGGCCAACATGGTGAAACCCCATCTCTACTAAAAGTACAAAAATTAGCCAGGCATAGTGGCACATGCCTGTAATTCCAGCTACTCAGGAGGCTGAGGCATGGGAATCATTTGAACCTGGGAGGCGGAGGCTGCAGTGAACCAACATCATGTTATTGCACTCCAGCCTGGGTGACAGAGGGAGACTCAGTCTCAAAAAAAAGTAAAGTTTTGCTGGGGGTGGTGGCTTACGCTTGTAATCCCAGCACTTTGGGAGGCCGAGGTGGGCAGATCGCGAGGTCAAGAGATCAAGACCATCCTGGCCAACATGGTGAAACCCCGTCTCTACTAAAAATACAAAAATTAGCTGGGTGTGGTGGTGAGCACCTGTAGTCCCAGCTACTTGGGAGGCTGAGGCAGGAAAATCGGTTGAACCTGGGAGGTAGAGGTTGCCGTGAGCTGAGATCGCACCGTTGCACTCCAGCCTGGTGACGGAGCGAGTCTCAAAAAAAAAAAAAAAAAAAAAAAAATAGGGGCTGGGCACAGTGGCTCACACCTGTAATCCCAGCACTTTGGGAGGCCGAGATGGGCAGATCACGAGGTCAGGAGTTTGAGACCAGCCTGACCAACATGGTGAAACTCCATCTCTACTAAAAATGCAAAAATCAGCTGGGCCTGGTGTTGCACGCCTGTAATCCCAGCTACTCGGGAGGCTGAGGCAGGAGAATCACTTGAACTTGGGAGGCAGAGGTTGCAGTGAGCCAAGATCGGGCCATTGCACTGCAGTCTGGGCAAAAGAGTAAGACTCCGTCTCAAAAAAATCAATAAATATTTAGTGGCAGTTGGATATAAGAAGCAGACTACAGAGGGTTAAAACATGGATGGGGGTTTGGGATGGAAAGCAGTAGGTGTTGGCAAGACAGCCGTTGGACAAAATTATTCATTGACCTGAACATTCTCAATTCTTGTTTCTTTGGAAACTTACAAAGGCAGATATTTAACATGCTTTAATTAATAAAGTTCTTTTGCACTTTTTTTTTTTTTTTTTTTTTTTTTTGAGACGGAGTCTCGCTCTGTCGCCCAGGCTGGAGTGCAGTGGCGCGATCTCGGCTCACTGCAAGCTCCGCCTCCTGGGTTTACGCCATTCTCCCGCCTCAGCCTCCTGAGTAGCTGGGACTACAGGCGCCCGCCACCGCGCCCGGCTAATTTTTTGTATTTTTAGTAGAGACGGGGTTTCACCGTGGTCTTGATCTCCTGACCTTGTGATCCGCCCGCCTCGGCCTCCCAAAGTGCTGGGATTACAGGCGTGAGCCACCGCGCCCGGCAGCCACTGCGCCCGGCTCTTTTGCACTTTTGAAGAATGTTCTGTGGATAACACATTCCATCCTCTGCCTTCCCAGTGTGGGCTGCCTCTGGCCTAGAAATGCAAATGTTTGCTTGTTCATAAAAAAATGCGAACCCGAGGGCTTCAAAACGTGAGCAAGAGCTGGCGCGGTGGCTCAAGCCTATAATCCCAGCACTTTGGGAGGCCGAGGCGGGCGGATCACAAGGTCAGGATATCAAGACCATCCTGGCTAACACGGTGAAACTCCATCTCTACTAAAAATGCAAAAAATTAGCCGGGCGTGGTGGCGGCGCCTGTAGTCCCAGCTACTGAGGAGGCTGAGGCAGGAGAATGGCATGAGCCCGAGAGGTGGAGCTTGCAGTGAGCCGAGTTGGCACCACTGCCCTCCGGCCTGGGCGACAGAGCGAGACTCCGTCTCAAAAAAAAAAAAAAAATGTGAGCAAGAACATCGTATTTGTTTGCAAGCAGTTAGCAAAGCAGCAGAAACATTGGCTGCCTCCAGTAATCATTACCCCCTTCCCTGCGGGGTCCTTCAGAAACCATTTACCTGTAATTTGTTAGGAGACAGCTCTGAGCTTCTCATTATGGGCCCTTCCCTAATTATTCCACCAGATCATCAAAACATTTTCAGATATTCTAATTGTTGGTACTTTGTCATCCTTTGAGACTTAATCTAAAACTCGGTCATGAAATAATTTTCTTTTTCAGAGCTAAAAATGCTGCGAATGGAACCATGTTACCGGTGAGGTAATAATATGCTTCTAAACCATTTAACATGAGAAGTAAATTAAAAAGCCTCCAGATTTTATCTTTCCTAGTCAGCCTCTCTTGGAATCCCACGAATGATTTCTTTCCTAACTAAACGCCTTACCTGGTTAGGATCTATGTTCAATTGTCACATGAAGAGGAAACAGATTTTGATACGGACTTGGTCACTGTTGGGCCTTCCCATCGCAGCAGAGGGAACACTTGCGCCATCTGCTGGGGATATTGCTGATCATTTTATAATTTCATGAGGTAATGGCCTTGATTCAAGTGAGTTCACAACCTGGTCACTTTCTTTCTTTCTTTTTTTTTTTTTTTTTTTTGAGACGGAGTCTCGCTCTGTCGCCCAGGCTGGAGTGCAGTGGTGTGATCTCGGCTCACTGCAAGCTCCACCTCCTGGGTTCACGCCATTCCCCTGCCTCAACCTCCCCAGCAGCTGGGACTACAGGTGCCCACCACCACGCCCGGCTAATTTTTTTGTATTTTTAGTAGAGACGGGGTTTCACCATGTTAGCCAGGATGATCTCGATCTCCTGACCTCGTGATCCGCCCGTCTCGGCCTCAAGTGCTGGGATTACAGGCGTGAGCCACCACGCCTGGCTTACAACCTGATCACTTTCAATATCTCTGACTGACAGGTATTTGCTCTGAGACTCTCTGTCATTAGATTATGTTTCAGAGTATAATTTACTTTTCCTTTTAGTAGATAAAAATAATTTTAAGCCAAAATATGCAGAGTTATCCTAGTCACTGTCTACTGTCACGCCAAAGGATGCCTAAGGAGGGTTTAAATAATAGAGTTGAAAAATAGCTAATTTCTTTCTTTCTTTTTCTTTCTTTCTTTTTTTTTTTTTGAGACGGAGTTTCGCTCTTGTTGTGCAGGCTGGAGTGCAATGGCACCATCTCCGTTCACTGCAACCTCTGCCCCCAGGGTTGAAGCAATTCTCCTGCCTCAGCCTCCCAAGTAGCTGGGATTACAGGAGCCCACCACCACGCCCGGCTTATTCTTTTGTATTTTTAGTAGAGATGGGGTTTCATCATATTGGCCAGGCTGGTCCTGAACTCCAGACCTCAGGTGATCCACTCGCCTCAGCCTCCCAAGGTGCTGGGATTACAGGCGTGAGCCACTAAGCCCTGCCGAAAAATAGTTAATTTCTTTAGGGCAATCACAGTGGCGCATGCGTGCGCGCTTGTGTGTGTGTGTGTGTGTGCGCGCGTTTGTACTTTGCCCTCAAACTGATATCACTGACTTCTTTCCTTCTTCCCCTTTTGTTTCTTCTCCTTGCTTTGTTTTGCTCTTTCCATTCTCCCTCCTTCCCCCTCTTCTTCTTCTCCTCTTCCTTTCCCTTTTCTTTTTTTTTTTTTTAGAGATGGGAACATGCTCTGTTGACCAGGCTTGAGTGTAGTGGCTAGTTACAGGTGCGATCATAGCTCACTGCAGCCTCAAACTCCTGACCTCCCACTTCAGCCTCCTGAGCAGCTGGGACTACAGACATCTGCCACTGAACCTGACTTTCTCTGTTTTCTAATTATCAAAAAACATTGACTGAGAATCTTGTCTCCAAGTTACACTATGGTCTCTAGAACAAGACCCATGAGTGAAATAGCTCTATGTATATTCTGTTAGCAAGCTTTGCAAGCTTAAAAATCATAGCAGAAGACAGCGATATGCCCTGGGGGAGGAAGATTGGCCAGACAGCTCAGTGTTCTTGGGTGCTGGGCTCAGAATTGGCCAGGTTGTTGGGGCCTCTACTCTCTGGAGAGCTGGAAAGGGTAGAATCAGGGCCTGGGCTTAGAGTGTGCACCCTAGGTCTAGGATTTGTCTTCAGGAACAATTATTTTCTTGACAACTGTCTGGTCTGCTTTCTGCTGAGTCCTGGAACCCTGCATTGCCACCTGCATTCCTGCTCCTCCCCAGCCGTGGTCCCACACCTGCACTCTAGGCCCCTCCACCCCTCCCCTGGGAAGCGTCCTCACTGTGTGGTGGTCTGGACCGTTTGACTTCTTGGCCTGGTGATCCCGGCTTTCAACCCCTGGGCCCCAGCCTGGCCTGCCCATGGCTGAAATCCGCCAGCTCTGCCTTCTCAGGGGAGGTTTTTTTTTTATTTTTTGAGATGGAGTCTCACTCTCTCACTCAGGCTGGAGGGCAGGGGTACAATCTCGGCTCACTGCAACCTCCACCTCCTGGGTTCAAGCAGTTCTCCTGCCTCAGCCTCCCGAGTAGCTGGGACTACAGGTGCATGCCACCATGCCCTGCGAACTCAGTAGAGGATCTGACAGTAAGTTGATTCAGGGCTCATTACTTTCTTTGCTTGGTTACAGCTGGAGCCAGCTTGTTCCAACAGTTAGTAATTTTACATCTTTGATTTTCCTTGGGATGTGACTGCAATGTTTCCACAGTTACGGTTCCAGTGCAGGAACTTAAGAAAATTGCTAGCCGGGCGCGGTGGCTCACGCCTGTAATCCCAGCACTTTGGGAGGCCGAGGCGGGCGGATCACAAGGTCAGGAGATCGAGACCACGGTGAAACCCCGTCTCTACTAAAAATACAAAAAATGAGCCGGGCGCAGTGGCGGGCGCCTGTAGTCCCAGCTACTCGGGAGGCTGGGGCAGGAGAATGGCGTGAACCCAGGAGGCGGAGCTTGCAGTGAGCCAGGATCGCGCCACTGCACTCCAGCTTGGGCGACAGAGCAAGACTCCGTCTCAAAAAAAAAAAAAAAAAAAAAGAAAATTGCTTTGTCTAATATGAACTGGAAACCAGTGAACTCATTTCTTTTTTTCTTTTCTTTTTTTTTTTTTTTTTGAGATAGAGTCTTGCTCTGTCGCCCAGGCTGGAGTGTAGTGGTATGATCTCGACTGATTGCAACCTCCGCTTCCCAGGTTCAAGTCATTCTCCTGCCTCAACCTCCTGAGTAGCTGGGATTACAGGTGTGTGCCACCATGCCTGGCTAATTTTTGTAGTTTTGGTAGAGATGGGGTTTCACCATGTTGGCCAGGATGGTCTCGATCTCTTGACCTTGTCGTCTGCCCGCCTCGGCCTCCCAAAGTGCTATGATTACAGGCGTGAGCCACGGCGCCCGGCCTGGTGAACTAATTTCATAAGCTACAGACCTGCTTCTTTATAGAGTGAGTTCGAATGATGTCGGGGAAGTGATCAGCACCTGGATCACAGAGGAGTCAGGACTCTGCTCACTTCGTGCTCATGGAGTTGGGAAGTTTTAGCACCTTCAGTTGTTGCTACACAGACGGAATGTGATGACACCTCTACTCTTGATAGGTTTTAGAGATAATATTGGAGTATCTCGGTGTTAAAATCAAAAGCAATCTTTTTGTCTTATATTTATTTTGTAAAGTTACAAAAATAATTTTAAATACTATCAACTGAGACTATTCGCTCTTCAGAGGAAATTGTTCCAGTTTTTCTTGAAGGTCCTTACTTTATTCTTCTATTCTTCTTTTCCTTTTCTATTCTATTCTATTTTATTCTATTCTATTCTATTTTTGAGATGGAGTCTTGCTCTGCCATCCAGGTGGAGTGCAGTGGCACAATCTCAGCTCACTGCAACCTCTGCCTCCCGGGTTCAAGCGATTCTCCTACCTCAGCCTCCGAGTAGCTGGGACTGCAGGCGCATGCCATCATGCCCAGATAATTTTTTGTATTTTTAGTAGAGATGGAGTTTCACCGTGTTAGCCAGGATGGTGTCAATCTCCTGACCTTGTGATCCGCCTGCCTCAGCCTCCCAAAGTGCTGGGATTAAAGGCGTCAGCCACTGTGCCTGGCCTCCGTTTTGCTCTTGTTGCCCAGGCTGGAGTACAATGGCGCGATCTCAGCTCACTGCAACTTCTGCCTCCCAGGTTCAAGCCATTCTTCTGCCTCAGCCTCCTGAGTAGCTGAGATTACAGGCACTGCCACCACGCCCAGCTAATTTTTGGTATTTTTAGTACAGATAGGGTTTCACCATGTTGGCCAGGCTGGTGTCAAACTCCTGACCTTAGGAGATCCACCCACCTCGGCCTCCCAAAGTGCTGGGATTGCGGGCACGAGCCACCCCGCCCAGTACCTTCTGTCTGTTTTTCAAAATGATACCTACTATTGTTTGAGCAAGTGTTTTGGCAGCCAGCTATGCTGCATTTATTTTGCTAAGGTACAGACAGTCCATTACACTAGATATTGCTATAATTATACATAATTACAACAACAAATTAAATAAACTAAAACTTTAAAGGCATTAAAACACAAGAGAGTACTTTCTCTGAATTGGTGGTGATGGCAATAGTAAAGGAACAGGTTGGGTGTGGTGGCTCACACCAGCATTTTGGGAGGCTGAGGCGGGCGGATGCCTTGAACCCAGGAGTTTGAGACCAGCCTGGACAACATGGTGAAACTCTGTGTCTACAGGGGACACAAAAAAATTAGCCAGGTATGATGGCGTGCACCTGTAGTCCCAGCTACTCAGGAGGCTGAGGTGGGGGGATTGCTTGTGCCTGAGAGGTCGAGGCTACAGTGAGCTGAGATGGTGCCACTGCACTTCAGCCTGAGTGATGGAGTGAGACCCTGTCACAAAAGAAAAAAAAAGAAAGTAGAGAAATATAAAGAATCTTGGAGGTTTCCAAAATTTTCTTCTGAAATTTGAGTGGTTGACCAGGCGTGGTAGCTTATGCCTGTGATCGCAGCACTCTGGGAGGCCGAGCTGGGTGGATCACCTGAGGTCAGGAGTTCGAGACCAGCCTGGCCAACATGGTGAAACCCTGTGTCTACTAAAAATACAAAAATATTAGCCAGGCATGGTGGCACATGCCTATATTTCCAGATACTCAGAAGGCTGAGGCAGGAGAATCACTTGAACCCGGGAGGTGGAGGTTGCAGTGAGCTGAGATTGCACCACTGCACTCCACCCTGGGTGACAGAGCGAGACTCTGTCTCAAAAGAAAAAAAAAAAATTCAGTGGTTGAAATGTTACAATAATATACATTGACACAAAGACTGGGTAGTATATTAGTCAAAAGTCACAAGTACCAGTTCTCACCCTTACTAGCTGTGTGACCTTGGATAGTTTACTTAATGGTTCTAAGCTTTAGTAAGTGCTCAATAAATGTTACCTAAACTGGAAGCAGGCTGGGCACAGTGGCTCACGCCTGTAACCCCAGCACTTTGGGAGGCCAATTCAGGAGGATGGCTTGAGCCCAGGAGTTCAAGACCAGCCTGGGCAACATAGTGAGACTCTGTGTCTGCAAAAAATTCTAAAAATTATTTAAATGTGGTGGCACATTTCTGTAATCACAGTGCTTTGAGAGGCAGAGTTAGGAGGATCACTTGAGCCCAGGAGGTTGAGGCTGCAGTGAGCTATGATCATGCCACTGCCTTCCAGCCCAAGTGACAGAGGAAGACACTAGCTTAAAAAAAAAAAAAAAAAAAAGAAAGAAAATTAGTTTCAGGTTCCCTTCCCCTCCTGTAATATGTATTGCGGTAACCAGCCTCTCCATAGCATAACCAGTGATCCCAGCCTCCTGATATTCATGCCCTGTGTAGATCCCTCCCATGCTTTATCAGAGTTGGTCTGTGTGGCCAGTAGAATATTGTAGAAGTAATGTGTGTCACTTCAGAGATGGGGCTATAAAAGCCTGTGGCTTCTGCCATCTTGGGGAGACGTTCATGCTGCCAATGGAGAGGCCCACTTGGCAAGAAGTCCTTTCTGGAGCAGCAGGGTACCCAGCCAGCAGCTGAGGGGAGCTGCGACATACCAGCAACCCTGTGGATGAGCGTGGCAGCAGGGCCTGCAGGTCCAGGTGGTGCAGCCTGGCTCACAGCTTAGCTGCAACCTCAGGAAAGACCTGCACCAGGTGCCCCAGTGAAGCCAGTTCTGAATTCCAAACACTCAGAAGCTGAGAGATCATAGCGGTTTGCTAATACAATAATTCACATATCCACACACCTATGATCCTAGCCTTGCTATCCTCTGGGGAAAATAGCCCTTTTTTTTTTTTTTGAGACAGAGTCCTGCAGTGTTGCCTGGGCTGGAGCGCAGTGGCACAAACTCAGCTCGCTGCAAACTCCACCTCCCAGGTTCAAGAGATTCTCCTGCCTCAGCCTCCCGAGTAGCTGGGATTACAGGTGCCCGCCACCACGCCCGGCTAATTTTTTATATTTTTAGTAGAGACAGTGTTTCACTATGTTGACCAGGCTGGTCTCGAACTCCTGACCTCATGATCCACCTGCCTTGGCCTCCCAAAGTGCTGGGATTACAGGCGTGAGCCACTGTGCCTGGCTGCCCCCACTTTTTTTTTTTTTAAGCTGAGTTATTTCATCTAAGACATGCATTGCAGTGAGCCTGACCCTAGGCAATGTGCATCCTTTTTTCTTTCTTAATTGCCTTAAATAGTGGTTCATCTTACAGTTCATGATGTCTTAGATTTGAGGAAATAGTAAATCATATCAGTTATATGATCAAACTTTTTTTCTTTCTGAACCATATTTCCTTACACCATGAACATTTTTGTATTTGGAATGAATGACTGGGTATCTGTAACAAAGATGCATAGGCACGTTTGACACTCTGAGGGATTTCAGCATTTACTGACCGATTGTGAGACCACATTATCATTGTGAGTTTTTCTACATTGAAGGAGCCTACATATTTATAGGTTTTCATTCACCATTCCTGACTCTCCCATATAATATCCTTTATCACACTCTTTTGTTTTTTTTTTGTTTTGTTTTGTTTTGTTTTTTGAGACAGAGTCTCGCTCTGTCGCCCAGGCTGGAGTGCAGTGGCGCGATCTCGGCTCACTGCAAGCTCCGCCTCCTGGGTTTACGCCATTCTCCTGCCTCAGCCTCCTGAGTAGCTGGGACTACAGGCGCCCGCCACCGCGCCCGGCTAATTTTTTGTGTTTTTAGTAGAGACGGGGTTTCACCGTGGTCTCGATCTCCTGACCTTGTGATCCGCCCGCCTCGGCCTCCCAAAGTGCTGGGATTACAGGCGTGAGCCACCGCGCCCGGCCTCACACTCTTTTGTTATAGTGTTGAGTTTTTGTTTGTTTGTTTGTTTGTTTGAGACAGAGTCTTGCTCTGTCACCCAGGCTGGAGTGCAGTGGTGCCATCTTGGCTCACAGCAACCTCCACCTCCCAGGTTCAAGCGATTCTCCTGCCTCAGCCTTTGGAGTAGCTGGGATTACAGGCATGCACCACCATACCTGGCTAATTTTTGTACTTTTTGTAGAGATGGGGTTTCACCATGTTGGTCAGGCTAGTCTCAAACTCTTGACCTCAAGGGATCTGCCCGCCTCGGCTTCCCAAAGTGCTGAGATTACAGGCGTGAGCCACCTGGCCTGGTCTTACAATGTTGAGTCTTTAGGCCTCGGAAGCAGGCCTCAGGAAACAGAATCTCTCTGAATTTCTCCTGCCCAAGGCGGGACTCGAATCTGACTGTGGTTCGTAAGACTCTCATTGCGGACAGAGTCCTGTCCCACACCCTAGAGAAAGGAATGCTCCATGGAGAGGCCGACAAAGACCTGAACAGCTGAGCCTTGCTGGGTTTTCCTACTCGGTCTGTTAGTATTAGATCATTCCCCTTGTATCCAATTGCATTTCTACACAGTTGTCCTCAATCACGCCTATTCAATAATATCTCCATAAAAGGCTCAAGAGGACTGGGTTCTGAGAGCTTCCAGATCGCTGAGCACGTGGTGGTTCCTGAAGGGTGGCGCCCCTGGGGAGGGCATGGAAGCTCCACGTCCCTTCCCACATGCCTCGCCCTATGCAGCTCTTCATCTGTATCCTTTGCAATATCCTTTACAGTAAACCAGCGAACGTAAGTGTTTCCATGAGTTTTGTGAGTCATTCTAACAAATCAGTTAAACCCACGGAGGGGGTGTGGGAACCCCAATTTATAACTGGTCGGCCAGAAGCACAGGTTACAGCCTGGGGCTTCTGATTGACATCAGAAGTGGGACAGGCATGGGGACTGAGGCCTCAACCTGTGGAATCTGACGCTGTCTCCAGGTACAGAGTGTCAAAACTGAGTTGAACTGGAGGACACCCAGGTGGTGTCCATGCAGAACGACTTGCGTGTGGGGAATCCCCCTCAACATTTGCTCATAGAAGACTTCTGTGTTGATTGTTCTTGAGTGAGGCACTCGGAAAAGCACTAGGAACGAGTGTGTTTTTTCTGCCCAGAGCCTGTTTACGAATCACCTGAGTGTGCAGTGACTTTATGCTCATGGCTTATAAATCCCATCCACCAATCACTGATAGGCTGGTCATTTAAATCACGGGACTGAATGCAGCCTGCGGGAGGAGGTCCCCATCTGTGTTCCCCTCCCACATCCCAAGTAGCTGTCAGTGTCAGAAGTGGTACAAGGTGAGAGGGGGAAGGAGGAGGAGGAAAGGAGTAAAAATGAGGTGCTTCAGAATTTCCCCAACATAACCAGAGGGTGGTTTGGTAGCAGGGGAAATTTGGGTATCTGGAATCAGACTCCTTTATCTGGGCATGGTGGCACAAGTCTGTAGTCCCAGCTACTTGGGAGGCTGAGGTGGGAGGATTGCTTGAGCCTGGGAAATGGAGGCTGCAGTGGCTGTGATCGCACCACTGCACTCCAGCCTGGAAGACAGAGTGAGACCCTGGTTCAACAACAACAACAAAACCAGAACTAGACTCTTGAGTGTTTATGTAAAACGAATGCAGATCATGAATATTTTCATAATACATTTACTGGGTCACTGAAGAATTAAGGCATATATTAACTACAGAGCATGATCTAACAGAACAATCACAGCTCCATGTGCCCCTCCCTTACCTTCCCCTCCTTCCCTCCCTTCCTCCCTCCCTCTCTCTCTTCCTTGACAAACTCTTGCTCTGTTGCCCCAGCTGGAGTGCAGTGGCGTCATCTCGGCCCACTGTACTCTCTATCTCCCAGGTTCAGGCAATTCTGCCTCAGCTTCCCAAGTAGCTGGGATTATCATCACGTGCCACCACACCTGGCTAATTTTTTTTGTATTTTCCGTAGAGACGGGGTATCACCATGTTGGCCAGGTTGGTTTCCAACTCCTGACCTCAAGTGATTCGCCTGCCTCGGCCTCCCAAAGTGCCAGGATTACATGTGTGAGCCACCATGCCCGGCCTGTATCATTATTTCTGCTTTGTGAATGCCTCACAGATTCCTCCCATACTGGAATTAAGTAAACTCCTTAATCTCAGAAGGGCTGTGCAAGTCAATGAGTCACTTGCAGATTCTCATCTGGAAATGATCCGGTGTCTTAGAACTTTCACCACTGGCCGGGAGCAGTGGCTCACGCTTGTAATCTCAGCACTTTGGGAGGCTGAGGCGTGTGGATCACCTGAGGTTAGGAGTTCGAGACCAGCTTGACCAACATGGTGAAACTCCGTCTCTACTAAAAATACAAAAAATTAACCAGGCATGGTGGCACATGTCTGTAATCCCAGCTACTCAGGAGGCTGAGACAGGAGAATTGCTTGAGCCCAGGAGTCGGAGGTTGCAGTGAGCCAAGCTCGTGCCGCTGCACTCCAGCCTCAGAAACAGGGCGAGACTCTGTCTCGAGAAAGAAAAAGGAAATCCATGGGTGCTGCGCGGCTTCCTGGCCGACTTGTTTCTGGGCGAGAGCGAACAGTGGGGAGTGAGCAGCACGAGAGGGCGGACCACAGCCCGCACCGCCTAACGACGCGTCTTCATACTAGGGCTCCCTTTTTATTTTATCTCCATTGCCCATTGCCCTAAGAAGGTAACTTTGGTTAGGGTCTTTTGTTTGTTTGTTTGTTTTTAGACGGAGTTTTGCTCTTGTTGCGCAGGCTGGAGGGCAATGGCGCGATCTTAGCTCACCGTAACCTCCGCCTCCCAGGTTCAAGCGATTCTCCTGCTTCAGCCTCCCAAGTAGCTGGGATTACAGGCACGCACCATCATGCCCGGCTAATTTTGTATTTTTAGTAGAAACGGGGGTTTCACCATGTTGGTCAGGCTGGTCTCGAACTCGCAACCTCAGGTGATCTGCCTGCCTCGGCCTCCCAAAATGCTGGGATTCCAGGCATGAGCCACTGCGCCCGGCCTTGTTATGGTCTTTTAACCAACCCTGCAATCCCTGCTCCATAATGCCGCCCTGCCAAGCTTCCTGAGCTGCTGTCTTTACTGTTAGATGCTGGGGAAGGCAGAATAGTGCCCCCCAGATAGCCAGGTCCAACTCCCCAGGACCTGTGAATATGTTACCTTTCATGGCAAAAGGGAATCAGGATTGTAGATGGAATTGATGTTGCTGTGGAATAACAAGAAAGATATTTGGTGGCTGTCCCTGGTTTCTGACACAAAGCTCTAAACCCTTGGAATTTTGAGAGATAGAGTGTTAAAAGCCTCTTTTGTTTTAATGAGGCAACTCTTGTACTTAGCTTCAGGGTGGGAGCTGGCTGCCAGAAAGACCAGGCTTGATTAGAAGATCAGCATTTCCTGCACCCTTCCCCCAACCTCCAGGGAAGGGAGAGTGGCTGGAAATTGAGTTGATCACCAGTGGCCACAGTCAAACCTATGGACTGAAGCCTCCATAGAAACCCCTAAATGATGGGGTTCTGCTAAGTTGGCAAACACATCCTCATCCCAGAGGGTGGTACACCCCATCTTGACTGAGGCAGTGGCTTCTGCACTTGGGACTTATCTTGTCCTGGGTACTTCTTCATCTGGTTGTTCATTTGTACCCTTTATAATAAACCGTAAGAGTAAGCACAGCTTTTCCTGAGTTCTATGAGTCATTCTAGCAAATTATCTAACCTTGGGGTAATGAGGTAGTTGAAACCTCTTTGTAGGAACTTTCCTTTGTAGGTCAATCAGCAGCAGTTAGGCTAACCTGGGAACCCAGTACTTTCTTTGTTGTCTAAGTGAGGACAGTCTTGTGGGACCGTGGAGTCACACAAAAATTCCAGGTAGTGTCAGAAAGGAATTGAATTGTAGGACACCAAGTTGGCATCAGAGAGTTGGAGAAGTGGTGTTGGAAAAGACACGTTTGATGTCAAGAGGAAGAAACCCCCCCCTTTTTTTTTTTTTTTGAGATGGAGTTTCACTCTTGTTTCCCAGGCTGGAGTACAGTAGTGCAATCTCGGCTCACTGCAACCTCTGTCCCCCGGGTTCAAGTGATTCTCCTGCCTCAGCCTCCCGAGTAGCTGGGATTGCAGGTGCCTGCCACCACGCCCGGCTAATTTTTTGTATTTTTTTTAGTAGAGACGGAGTTTCACTGTGTTAGCCAGGATGGTCTCGATCTCCTGACCTCGTGATCCACCGCCTTGGTCTCCCAAAGTGCTGGGATTATAGGTGTGAGCCACCGTGCCTGGCCACCAGTGTTTTCAAAAATGCCATTTATTGGCTGGGCGCGGTGGCTCAAGCCTGTAATCCCAGCACTTTAGGAGGCCGAGACGGGCGGATCACGAGGTCAGGAGATCGAGATCATCCTGGCGAACACGGTGAAACCCTGTCTCTACTAAAAAATACAAAAAACTAGCCGGGCTAGGTGGCGGGCGCCTGTAGTCCCAGCTACTCGGGAGGCTGAGGCAGGAGAATGGCCTAAACCCGGGAGGCGGAGCTTGCAGTGAGCTGAGATCCGGCCACTGCACTCCAGCCTGGGTGACAGAGCGAAACTCCGTCTCAAAAAAAAAAAAAAAAAAAAAAAAAAAGCCATTTATTTATGTAAAAGTTTGTCTTAAGCGTGACCCAAACAAGGTCCACACACTGCATTTGGCTAATGTGTCTCTCAAGCTCCCCCCACCCTCTTTTTTTAAAAGACATGGGGGGTCTGGCCGTGTTGCCCAGCCTGGAGTGCAGCGGCTATTCACAGCTGTGATCATAGCTCACTACAGCCTTGAACTCTGGCCTTAAGCAATCCTCTCACTTCAGCCTCTGAATATTTATTTTTGAATAAAGAAATTGGGTCATTTGGTTTGTAGAATTTCCCATATTCTGGATTTGGCAGATTACTTCCTGGTGGTGTAATGTAATAGGTTCATTTGGCCCCTGTATTTCCTTTAGCCTGTGGTTAGAGTTAAAAGCTTAACTGGGTCTAGTTTCCTTTTGTTAGTCAGAGAGAATACTTTAGAGGTGAGGCTGCAAACAATCCCCGGTGTCATATCAGTGTGTTTATGGAATTAGGCTGTTCCAGTTTCTATTATGTCGAAGTGGTTCACCTGATCATATCAGAAGATATTACAATATTCTTAATAATAACCATTTACCGCATACTAATTGTATACCAGGCATTTTGCTGGCTGTGTCCTAGATAATTCCTCATACCACATCTCCGTGTATTAACCACACTCATAGATTTGTAAAAAATGTACTAGAATTGGCTGGTTGGAAGGCTCTACGTGGATTATTACTCTGAGCTTGTTTACTCCTTGAAATATGGAATAATGGCTCCTGCTTTTAATATACAGGCTTATTTTGAGGATTTTTTGAACGGATGTGAGAGCACTTAGAAAACTGGAACACGCCGTGCTACACCATTAAAATTAGTAACATCAGTGAGAAAAAAGCAAGTGCATAATAAATATTATAGTTATCCTGTTTGTCTCCTTTATTCATCACACACTTCCTAAGCACATCTCTGGAGGGCACTTTCCAAGGCTCCGGGGGAGCCGGAGAGGCCCAGCCTGGTCTGGTGGGTCCTGGAGCGGCAACGCGGCGCGGGAGGGGAACGGTGAGGCACGGCCTGGCTGCCACCGCGCGCGGAGCCCGGGAGCGGCTCGGGGGCCGTCAGCTGCCTGCCTGCCCGGCTCCTCCAGGGCCTGGAGCTCGGACGCGGGATCTGGGGCGGGGACGCGGGCTCGCGGGGAGCAGTGGCCGCCCCCGGCCGCCGCGTGGCTGTGCTCAGAAGCCGGCCCTGGCGTCAGGAGACCGGGCGCGCGGCGTGGGGGCGCGAGTTCCCCTACCCGCCCGTGCGCCCCGTTAGGCCTTTCCTGGGCCCTAACGACAGCTCGCCCGTGCGTCGCCCTCGCAGCTCTCCCGTGTCCCCAAAATGCCTTTCCCGCGCCCCCCGCGCTTCTGCGGCGACTGCCCAGGGTGCTCCGTAATGCCACAGTCGGACAGCCGAGCCTGCCGGGCGCTTCGGGGAGGGCGCTAGGGGCCCGGACGCGGCCGCCGAGCGTAGGTTCCGGCCTTTACTCTCCGCAGCTGCGCACGGAGCCCCAGCTGGGGTTGTCCGCTCTGGGGATCACAGGCCGCGGAGCCCCGGGCGCCACCCGCCGGCCCCTTCAGACAGCCCGCTTCCGCCGCCGGCCGTGGGACGCAGGCGCCGGGCGGACGCGGCGGCTCCGGCAAGACTCTGGCTTCCCACCCGCCTGAGGCCGCTGGGGCGGGGCTGCAGTGACAGTCCCAAGCGCTACCGCGGAAACAGGAAGTTGGTTGGGTGCGCGCCGGCTCGGGCTGCAGGTCCCGGGTCCCTCGGCCACCGCAGCCGCCCTGCCCAGGTGAAAGGGCTCCCGCACCGCTCGGTGCTCCCCATCTGCCTGGCGTTGTGTGCAGAGCTGGAAAGCATGGCTGTTGTATGTATTCTTGCGCCCGTGTGACAACATTTAAACTTCTAAAAACGGAACCTCCTTCCGTTTTAGGATTGCAAGTTAACCTAGGAAAAAACAGCACTCTGCAAATTATTTGCTGGAAAATCTCGATGACTTAGGGCCCATGTATGACTTTGCAGGGGTCTCTCACTCTAGTTTACTGGTGTAGATTTTTTTTAAAAAATCCATCTTATCAAAAAATACCGCTTAAGGTGGAAAATTTCAAATGCAAGTTGCCGTTGATGAGATTGCAATTAATATATTTAGGATAGTGAATTAGAGAAAAACTACAGATCAGTACATTATTTTTTTCATATTTTGGGGGGATTTTTTAACGATAACTTTGAAGTTAAAAATTAAAAGATAGGCTGGGCGCGGTGGCTCAGGCTTGTAATTCCAGCACTCTGGGAGGCCGAAGGGGGAGGATGGCTTGAGCCCAGAAGTTCGAGACCAACCTGGGCAACATAGCAAGACCCCCCCCCCCGCCCTTCCACAACTACAAAAGGTACCAAAAAAAAAAAAAAAAAAAAAGGCCAGGCGTGGTGGCACGCACCTGAAGTCCCTGCTACTCGGAAAGTTGTGGGTGAAAGGATTGCTTGGGCGCGGGAGCGACGCAGCCTGCGGTTGACAAAAAGTCAAACTCTGTAAAATGTTTGAAGGGATTTATTCTGAGCCAAATATGAGTGACCATGGCTGGTGACACAGCCTTTTGGAGACTCTGAGAACATGTACCCAAGGTGGTCGGGGCCCGGTGTGGTTTTATACATTTTAGGGGAGCCATGAGTCATCAGTCAAGTACATGTACGATTAAGATGTACATTGGTTCGGTCCGTAAAGGTGGGACCACTGAGGCGGTGGGGGGGTCGGGGGCTTCCAGGTTATAGGTAGATTGAAAATTTTCTGATTGGCATTTGGTTGAAAGATTTATTATCAATGGAAAGGAATATCTGGGTTACAATAAGAGGCTGTGGAGACTGAGGTTTTATCATGCAGATGAAGCCTCCAGGTTAGTATCCAGCATGTTAAATGCTGGTCTGGTTTTCCTGAATTCCAAAAGGGAGGAGGACAAAATGAGGCAAGTTCCACCCCCACCTCCCATCAGGCCTAAACATGTTTTTCTTAAAACAACCTAAAACAAGATTAACTCTGGAATGCGCTTGGTGGGGGTCCATGCAGATGGTTGAGGGGCCTTAGGATTTCATTTTTGATTTACATTGGGCAGTGGAGTGAGACCCTATCTCTAAAAAAATAAAAATAAAAATAAATACAAATCGAAAAGTTCAAAGATAATTTTTTTTTTTTTTTTTGAGATGGAGTTTCGCTCTTGTTGCCCAGGCTGGAGTGCAATGGTGTGATCTTGGCTCATCACAACCTCTGCCTCCCGGGTTCAAGCGATTCTCCTGCCTCAGCCTCCAGAGTAGCTGGGATTACAGGCACCACCACCCCAGCTAATTTTGTATTTTTAGTAGTGACGGGGTTTCTCCATGTTGGTCAGGCTGGTCTTGAACTCCCGACCTCAGGTGATCCGCCTGCCTCGGCCTCCCAAAATGCTGGGATTACAGACGTGAGCCACCGCGCCTGGCCTAAAGATAAAATATTTTGCTCCCAATTATGGCTTGCAGTGATTATTCATACGTGTTGGGCAGAAATGTTTCATATAATTTATCTATAAATACAGGTATTTTATATTATAATTCGAAATAGGTATTCTTGGCCACTAACCCAATGTCTTGTTTCTTTAGCGTCTCAGCTTCTTTTTTACTTTCAAAGTTGGTCAGGTTTCCTGTTAATAGTTAACTAAATGAAAGCTCACTCACTGACAAAACACACATATTTGGTTTCATTTCAGATAAATGAATTCTGATTTGGGGAAGCAGATGCCAACTTAGAGCCTCGTACCAATCTCTCTGTGTTTAAAAGGTGAGGTGACTTGGTGATTTGCCTGGAAAATTGTAGGTAATATATAATCTAGCTTCCATATTTTACAGATATGTCTGGAGGTACTGGAGAGGTGCATGTCTGCCTTTCCATCCTAGGCCGGTCTGAACTGTCTTGTGGAGGCTCGACACTGTTCCTGCTGGGTTATCGTTGGATGATCTTAATGAGACTGATAAATTGAATTTGGGAGTGAAAACAGTAATACTTTAAGAAATTTTGAACTTTAAAGCTGAGGACTAAGCTCTGATTTTTTTTCTTATCAATCCTCACAAAAGCACTGAGCTGGATACTGCAGGTTGTGAGGTTCAGGAGGGGGTACGTGGCTGGTATAAGGTCACAGAGCAGCGCTGCCGTTTGGCTACTTTCCAGTTCAGCATAGCTGCCATCTCTGCTGGTGGTATTCGCAGCATGCGGGATAAAATACTCACCAAGGAACAAGTGGCTAACTCCTCATAGAGCTCTCAAGGTTTCCTCTTTCCTGACGAAAAGGTAGGGCTCCCTGGGGTGGGGGTGTCTGCAGAGCTCCCAGGTGCTGGTGGTCAGCAGGTTTTCCTTTGTCTGAGTCAGAAAATGGGGAGGCAGAAAATGGGGAGGCTGGGGAAAGGTTTGGCCCAGCAAGTGAGTGAAATAAGTCAATTTATACCCGTTGGGAAGCAAGCTGGCCGGTAGGAGTGAAGCCTCGTTACCTAATGCTGGTGCCATTTCTAGGGAGAGAAGGAATCACTTCCCCGAGCCTGTCAGTCCTACAAGTTATTCTGTCTTCATTTCAGGTGGGAAAAGAGGGCATGTTTTGGCCATAACATTGAAGACAACAATGCATCTTTGGTAGAGAAAGAAAAGGAATTTCCCAAGATTTGAGCAAAAGGTGCTTTTTGTTTTGTTTAGTTTTTGAGACAGTCTCCCTCTGTCGCCCAGACTGGAGTGCAGTGGCCTGATCTCTGCTCATTGCAAGCTGTGCCTCCCAGGTTCAAGTGATTTTCCTGCCTTAGCCTCCTGAGTAGCTGGGATTGCAGGCATGCACTACTACACTAGGCTAATTTTTTTATTTTTAGTAGAGATGGGGTTTCGCCATGTTGGCCAGGATGGTCTTGAACTCCTGGCCTCAGGTGATCTCCCTGCCCCCACCTCCCAAAGTGCTGGGATTACAGGGTGTGAGCCACCTGCCCAAAAGGTGTTCAGTTTAAGGATCTGCTGTCAAAAGTTTTCTAAATAGGTTTTTGCTCTGTTATCTTTTTTTTAAAATTTTTAAATTTTAATTTTTAATTTTTATTTTTTGAGACAGAGTATCGCTCTGTCACCCAGGCTGGAGTGCAGTCGCTCGATCTCGGCTCACTGCAAGCTCCGCCTCCCAGGTTCATGTCATTCTCCCTCAGCCTCCCGAGTAGCTGGGACTACAGATGCCTACCACCACGCCCGGCTAATTTTTTTGTATTTTTAGTAGAGATGGGGTTTCACTGTGTTAGTCAGGATGGTCTCCATCTCCTGACCTTGTGATCTGCCTGCCTCAGCCTTCCAAAGTGCTGGGATGACAGGCATGAGCCACTGCGCCTGGCCTTTTTTTTTTGAGATGGAGTCTCACTGGGCTGGAGTGCTATGGTGAGATCTCGGCTCACTGCAACCTCCGCCTCCTGGGTTCAAGTGATTCTTGTGCCTCAGCCTTCCAAGTATCTGGGATTACACACTCATTCAACCACAGCCGGCTAAATTTTGTATTAAATATTTTTAGTAGAGATGGGGTTTCACCATGTTGGCTAGGCTGGTCTTGAACTCCTGGCATCAAATGATCCACCTGCCTTTGTCTCCCAAAGTGCTGGGATTACAGGCATGAGCCACCATATCCTGCACAGCCACTCTTATCTTTTAAAAAATGATTGTGTTGGGCTGGGCGCAGTGCTCATGCCTGTAATCCCAGTAGTTTGGGAGGCCGAGGCCGGTGGATTGCTTGAGTCCAGGAGTTCGCGACCAGCCTAAGCAACATGGTGAAACCCTGTCTCTATGAAAAATGCAAAAATTAGTGGGGTGTGGTGGCGCATGCCCACCTGTAATCCCGACTGCTCCAGAGGCTGAAGTGGGAGGACTGCTTGAGTCCAGGAGGTGGAGATTGCACTGAGCTGGGATCACACCACTGTACTCCAGCATGGGTGACAGGGCAAGACCTTGTCTCAAAAAAAAAAAAAAAAAAAAAAAAATTATGTTATACCAGATAGCTGCTTCGCATGGTTATCAGGGTCTTCTCAGGAAGATATGTAACAGTTTCAGCCAGCTTGCTTGCTCTGTCTTTCTCTGTCCTTTTTCCTCCTCCAACCCCTTCTGCTCTTCTCTCCTTTTCTACTGTCCTCCTTCCTTCTTTTCTTCCAAGTCTTCCTCTGCTTGAATGGCTCTGTGTCGGATATTTTAAATTCCTTTTTGGAAAAAAGAATGTTAGGGGTAGAAGGTAGTCGATTTACGGGTGGCAAATCCTTACAAATCTGCAGCAACCTCAATTCTTGCCTTCTCAGAAGAGAGAATTCCACTGAGGGACATAAGGCAGAAAAAGAGACTGAGGCAAGTTTCTCAGCAGGAGTGAAAGTTACTAAAAAGCTTTAGAGCAGGAAAGAAAGAAAAGTACACTTGGAAGAGACCCAAGAGGGCAGTGTGAAGGTCAAGTGCAGTGTTTAACCGTAATCCTCGGACTTTATAGGCTGACCCACTTGTCTTGTACCCGTTCCCCATGATTCTTCCCTTCGGGTGCGCTGCCTGCGTGCACAGTGCCCTCCTTACGCTTGGGAGGTGAGCATGAGCAGTGTGTTTAGGAAGCTGTACACATGCCCGTCTGAAGCTTTCTTCCTGTTTCCTGTGGAGTATCTGAAGCTTTCTTCCTGTTTCCTGTGGAGTATCTGAAGCTTTCTTCCTGTTTCCTGTGGAGTATCTGAAGCTTTCTTCCTGTTTCCTGTGGAGTATCTGAAGCTTTCTTCCTGTTTTCCTGTGGAGTGCCCCCAGAGGGTCATACTCTGCTGTTTTGTCTCCTGATGTGTATGTCCAGGAAGTTGCCTCTCCCTGGCATCTGCATTTAATTTACACTTTAATGTGGTAGCTGTGGACCCTCAGGAGATTGTCTTTCCCTGGCACTGGCTGCTAAATGATCGTTTTTAGGGAGGCAGTGTGATAACTGTTGAATGGTCACCTGGTGATCACTTGACATTCCTGGTGGATGGGAAGAGCCCTCACCCGGTCCGCTCATGCCTGTCTAGAACCTGTAACAAGAACATAGAAGTTTGAGGGAAGCGCCAGAACTCCACTGACCCGGTTTGTTTGCAGTAAGGTCGAGGTCGCTTATCCACGAGGAGTAAGAGGCCATGCTGAGTGAGCTCAGTGGGGAGCTGAGGTGGGGAGAGCCCAAGTTGCCTGGAAGTGCAAACCCACAGGCTGTCCTTCATCCTCTCTTCATCCAGGGAAGCTGGAGGACTGCAGTTCTACATACTCTCCTGCCCTGAGCCCCACTTCAGGCTGTCAGCCAGCCTTGTCTCCAGCCTGCTCACCACTCACTGATGCTTTTTGCACCTCTTAGTCATAACTACTCAAACAAGGCTCACTCTGATGAAAAGAAGGGGGTGTAGAAGAGCAATTTTCTTTTTTTTTTTTTTTTTTTTTTTGAGACGGAGTCTCGCTCTGTCGCCGGGCTGGAGTGCAGTGGCCGGACCTCAGCTCACTGCAAGCTCCGCCTCCCGGGTTCCCGCCATTCTCCTGCCTCAGCCTCCCGAGTAGCTGGGACCACAGGCGCCCGCCACCTCGCCCGGCTAGTTTTTTGTATTTTTAGTAGAGACGGGGTTTCACCGTGTTAGCCAGGATGGTCTCGATCTCCTGAGCTCGTGATCCGCCCGTCTCGGCCTCCCAAAGTGCTGGGATTACAGGCTTGAGCCACCGCGCCCGGCCGTGAAGAGCAATTTTCAAGTTGTCATTCTGGTATTTCATCTTGGGAAACCAGAAACTTGCGAAACAGCAAGGGTTTGCATACTGGAAGACTCCTCAGCCCGCCCCAGAAGGTCAGCATTCCTTCCCTCTCAACTAGTTCTGTCCAGCTGGAGGAAACATACGGTGTTAGAAAGTTTCAACTATGGTTTTGGCTTTAGCTTTTAGGATTTTAGGAGATTCTAGGCCTTTTGAAAAAAAATGAGATATTAAGATCGAATGGTTGCCTTTGACATATTTGATTTAATCAAAACAAAGGAAATTGCCTGGCATTAAGGAACCTGTTATTTATCCCTTAGAGGCACTCCAGCAGAGAACCCAGGCCCTTCAACCATACTGCTGCATGGTTCCTGACACTTGTGCAGTCCGTTCCGAAGTTTCTTACAGATGAGGTGGGTGACTGCAAATAGGCACTGCTTCTCCTCTGTGTCAGAGTAAGCACGGGCAGCGCAGGGTGGCTGCACGTCCTGAGTTGCCTGGGACAGTCCTGGTTTATACCATTGCTCTGTTTTAATTTTTATCAATGACATTTTTCACTCAAAGCTGTCCCCAGTTGGAAGATAAAGGTATGTGGTGACTGCAATTATGCGGCATATGTGCTTTGCCTTAGAGAAAAGAGAGGTGACAAAAGTTCTAAGTGAAGAAGATAAAGTACAGCTTGACCAGCTGATAAATATGTTGCGGGGTTTTGGAGGAGAATTTCAGCAAGAGCAGTTGACTCCAGATGATATGCAAGGCTGCTTTTGACCTCTCTGTCTGAAAGGACATACTTAAAATCCAGTATTTGTTTGCTGTTCCCCCTTTATTTATTTTGAGACAGAGTCTCACTGTGTTGCCCAGGTTGGAGTGCGGTGGCACGATCTCTGCTCACTGCAACCTCCGCCTCCTGGATTCAAGCAGTTCTCCTGCCTCAGCCTCCTGAGTAGCTGGGATTATAGGCATGTACCACCACGCCTGCCTAATTTTTGTATTTAGTGGAGACGAGGTTTCACCACATTGGCCGTTCTGGTCTTGAACTCCTGACCTCAGGTGATCCACCTGCCTTGGCCTTCCAAAGTGCTGGGATTACGGGCAGCACAGGGTGGCTGCACATCCTAAGTTGCCTAGGACAGTCCTGGTTTACACCATTGCTCTGTTTTAATTTTTATTAGTGACATTTTTCACTCAATGCTGTCCCCAGTTGGAAGATAAAGGTATGTGGTGACTGCAATTATGTGGCATGAGGTGGTTCTTGCCTCCATGCCTGTGTGCGACATGAAGTTCCTAGGTTCATGTTAGAAAATCGTCTTCCTAGAAAAGGATTTTATTTTATTTTATTTTATTTTATTTTGAAACGGAGTCTCGCTCTGTCGCCCAGGCTGGAGTGCAGTGGCCGGATCTCAGCTCACTGCAAGCTCCACCTCCCGGGTTTACGCCATTCTCCTGCGTAAGCCTCCCGAGTAGCTGGGACTACAGGTGCCCTCCACCTCGCCTGGCTAGTTTTTTTTTAATTTTTAGTAGAGACGGGGTTTCACCATGTTAGCCAGGATGGTCTCGATCTCCTGACCTCGTGATCCGCCCGTCTCGGCCTCCCAGAGTGCTGGGATTACAGGCTTGAGCCACCGCGCCTGACCTGGATTTTATTTTTTTATTGGTTCAATTAGGGTTTCTGGTCAGTGTCTCCCAAAGCTCCCACCCCATAAGACTTCAGGGGCTTCTTTGACATCTGAGCTCCTTATACCCTCCCTGGGAAGGTCCCCACCCTTCTCAGATTCTCATCTTGAGCGCAAGTTGAAGAACCCGGAGGTAGAATGCCACCATCTATAGCCTATCTCAGGGTAGCCTTTTACCAACTTTTCTCTTCGGAGGTCTCAAAAATAGATGCTTTCTTTACAGGATGCAAAGCTCATCCAGTATTTGGGATGAATCCTTAAAAAATTTGAAGGTTCCCTTACAGAAGCCACTATATATAAGTATCTTATAAAAGAAGGCCATCCAGAGTTTTAAGGCATATTTGCAGGGGAAAACCCATTTTTGTGAAAACATATAATCTGGTTGCAGTGTTCAATATTCACATTCACAGATGGTGGCTCTGTGGCAGTCACCCACAGGTTCTTCCTGCCCACTGCACAGACAAAACCATTCACTGAGACTATGGTACTGCAGTAAGTAAGTAGTTTAGGCTGGGCATGGTGGCTCACGCCTGTAATCCTAGCACTTTGGGAGGCTGAGGCGGGTGAATCACTTGAGCCCAGGAGTTCAAGAGTAGCCTGGGCAGCATGGCAAAACCCCATCTCTTCTAAAAATACACACACACACAAATTAGCTGGGCGTGGTGGCACACACCTATAATCCCAGCTACTTGGGAGGCTGAGGCATGAGAATCGCTTGAACCTGGGAGGCAGAGGTTGCAGTGAGCTGACATGGTGCCATTGCACTCCAGCCTGAGTGACAGAGTGAGACTGTGTCTCAAAAAAAAAAAAAGAGTTTAATTAACTTAATTAACATAAGGCTGGCCACTGAGATGGAATTATTACTCAAAGCAGTCTCTCTGAATCTCAGAGGTCAGGGTTTTTATGGACAGTACTGCGGGCAGGGAGCTGGGGAACAGGAGTTGCTGATTGGTTGGGATGAAATCACAGGGGTGTGGAAAACGGTCCTTGTGTACTGAGCCCGCTTCTGGGTGGGGTCATAGGATGAGTTGAGTCATGAAATATGGGTCCCGGCAGCGTCAGTCAGGTGGGGTAAATCAGTTGCCCGAAAGTCTGAAAAATACCTGCAAAGATCAATCTTAGGGTCTCCAATAGTGACGTTATCTATAGGAGAAATTGAGGGAAGTCACAAATCTTTGTTACCTCTGGCCACATGACTCCTGAGCAATAAGGGATTATAG
The DNA here is from genome assembly GCF_049350105.2 of Macaca mulatta. NCBI lineage: Eukaryota > Metazoa > Chordata > Mammalia > Primates > Cercopithecidae > Macaca > Macaca mulatta. The sequence goes on from NC_133423.1 coordinate 81,626,129, forward strand.
AAACTACATTGGCCGGGCGCGGTGGCTCAAGCCTGTAATCCCAGCACTTTGGGAGGCCGAGACCGGCGGATCACGAGGTCAGGAGATCGAGACCATCCTGGCTAACCCAGTGAAACCCCGTCTCTACTAAAAAAAAAAAATACAAAAAACTAGCCGGGCGAGGCGGCGGGCGCCTGTAGTCCCAGCTACTCGGGAGGCTGAGGCAGGAGAATGGCGTGAACCCGGGAGGCGGAGCTTGCAGTGAGCTGAGATCCGGCCACTGCACTCCAGCCTGGGCGACAGACCGAGACTCCGTCTCAAAAAAAAAAAAAAAAAAAAAAGAAACTACATTCAGCAGAATTCAAGCCCCTCCCCTAATCCTAATCTCGAAACCTTTCATTAGTTTACAAAGGTGGTTTCGGCCTCAGAACAGGGAGGAGACTATTATCATTCTTGCTTCAAAGTTAAACTATAAACTGGCCTGGCACAGTGGCTCACGTCTGTAATCTCAGCACTTTGGGAGGTTGAGGCAGGTGGTTCATTTGAGGTCAGGAGTTTGAGACCAACCTGGCCAACATGGCGAAAACCCATCTCTACTAAAAAAATATACAAAAATTAGCTGGACATGGTGATGGGTGCCTGCAATCCCAGCTACTTGGGAGGCTGAGGCATGAGAATCACTTGAACCCAGGAGGCAGAGGTTGCAGTAAGCCCAGATCACACCACTACACTCCAACCTGGGTGGCAGAGGGAGACCCCATTTCAAAAACAAAACCAACCGAACAAACAAAAACCTATAAACTAAATTCCTCCCGAAGTTAGCTTGGCCTATATCCAGGAATGACCAAGGACAGCTTGGCAGTCAGAAGAAAGACGGAGTCAACTATGTCAGATTTGGGTTACCATTATAATTTTGCAAAGGTGGTTTCAGTGTCAGATCCTGGCCTCCGGGTCCAATGTGGAATGAATTCCTTGGATCTTTGAAGCACATTGTCCATGAATATTCACTTATTTTGTGGAACAGCAGAGTAGAAAAGTGATGAATTAACACCAAAAGCAACACGTTACAGGGGTCTTATGACCTGTTGATTTTTAAGGTCAAGGAGGGGTGGTGGGGAATCCTAGGAGTCAAATTACACTTAAATAATGCTGAATTTTCCATTATGTCTCCTACCTTAACACACATCATTCTCATGGATTCCCATTTGATGATTTCTAGAATGTTAACGAAACTATCACCTTGGTGAGAAGATCATTCTAATAGCTTTATTCTGGCATATGGAGGTATGGAGAGCTTGAAGGAGTTGGAAAGGTCAGTTTTTCCTTGTTAGTAATCTGGCATATTATTGTAAAAGTATAAGACAATTAATTTGGAAACGTAGATAGGATTGTGTAACTCATTAGTTCTTAATAGAGAGAGGGTTGATACCTGTATTATTAGGGAACATAACTGAATTCTCTTCCTTTTCCCTGTAGGTGCCCAGCTAAGACCAGGATGCCGTCACCCTACCCAGGGCTCTGCAGTTTTCTCATGGTGAACCCTTGATGGATTTGTTGTTGCTTGAGAAATGGCTATGATCGAAGTGGGATTTGAAAGACAGAATTTTTATCCGTTAAAGAGGAAGAGTGCATTGCTGTTGAAACTCATAGCTGTTGTCTTTGCTGTGCTTCTATTTTGTGAATTTTTAATCTATTACTTAGCGATCTTTCAGTGTAATTGGCCTGAAGTGAAAACCACAGCCTATGATGGTGAACAGGCCTCACATGAGCCTGTGCTCAAAGCCATGTTTTTGGCTGACACCCATTTGCTTGGGGAATTCTTAGGCCACTGGCTGGACAAATTACGAAGGTAAGAGGTAAAATCAGGAATCTTTCTAAAATTCTGTAGGCAAAACGGTATAGCTCTCTCCTCATAGGCAAGGCTTAATGGCTTTAGGTTACTCTTAGTTATTTTCCTCTTAAAGGAGGATATTTAGGGACATTTGACTTTTCCTTGAATTTACCATTTACTGAGGATGTATACCGGGCCCCATAATTTGGGAGTCGGATCTGGGCCACGTTGCTTTGTGACTTTGGACAAGTTGTTAGGGCCCCTCTGAGCCCCTGCCTCCTTGTTTGTAACTGGGTGAAGACAAGAAACATCACAAGATGTGCCACGCAATGACAAGAAGATGCCACGCGATGCCTGGTGCCGGGACTGGTCCCCTGGGCAGGGAGGACACAGATCTGGGTTGATGGTCCCATCTCACCTTCCCTGTGTGTACCTTTGAGGCTGTTGCATTTCAGCCTCCTCTAGACAGCGGAGGAGCAGAGCAGATGTGTGGCTGTCACCCTAGGGAAGGGTCAGGTCCTGTCTTTCCTACTCACACCTGCCCCTGCATGGTCCTTTGTTTTTTTTTCACCAGGAAGCTTTTTAAACAAATTATTTTTAGGCCGGGCACAGTGGCTCACGCCTGGAATCCCAGCACTTTGGGAGGCCAAGGCAGGCGGATCACCTGAGGTCAGGAGTTCAAGACCAGCCTGGGCAACATGGTGCAACTCCATCTCTACTAAAAATAGAAAAATTAGCCTCGCATGGTGCCGGGTGCCTATAATCTCAGCTACTCGGGAGGCTGAGATAGGCAAATCGCTTCAACCCGGGAGGTGGAGGTTGCAGTGAGCTGAGATTGCACCGCTGCACTCCAGCCTGGGCAACAGAGCAAGACTCCATCTCAAAACAAAAACAAAAACAAAAGAATAAAGAATAATGAAGGAGCAGCTATACCTTTTTACTAAGAGTTTTTTTTTTTATTATTATTTTTATTTTATTTTATTTTATTTTATTACTAAGAGTTTTAACCAAAGGAGGCGTGAGCTCAAGAAGGGCCGGTGCAGGGCCTGCAGTGTCTTGGTCTTACAAATCGATCCTGATTGATGTCTGGTCTCTCCAAGTAGCCTTCTGTGCATTCTTCCTGCTGCTGTTTCTAGATTTTTACTTTCCGTGGTGAATAAATCAAGAGAAACTGAGAAGCTGGGTGCAGTGCTTCACGCCTGTAATCCCAGCACATTAGGAGGTGGAGGTGAAGGCTTGCTTGAGGCCAGGAATTTGAGACCAGCCTGGGCCATGTGGCAAGACCTCATTTCTACAAAAAAACAATAAACAAAAACCAAAAAATAGCTAATTTTTGCTATTTATGCCTACTTGTAGTCCTAGTTACTCAGGAGGCTGAGGCAGGAGGATCATTTGAGCTATTCTGAGCACCAGAGTTTGAGCCTCCAGTGAGCTGTGATCATGGCACCGCAGTCCAGCTTGAGTGACAGAGCAAGAGCCTGTCTCTAAGAAAAAGTAAAATAAAATAAGAAAAACAGAGAAATGTATTTTGAGAGAGATCTTGGGTAAAAAGCCTTTTATGGGTGATGTGTACCATTCAGTGGTTAACTTGGGATCTAAAAATCTTCCTCTGACCAGAAATTACATTGACTGATTAAAACAAGGTCTAGCTCTGTTGCCCAGGCTGGAGGGCAGTAGTAGGATCATAGCTCACTGCAGCTGCCGAAGTAGCTAGGACAATGGGCTTGTGTCACTACGCCCAGCTAATTTTTACTTTTTTGTAGAGATGGAATTTTGCTGTGTTGCTCATGCTGATTTTGAACTCTTGGCCTCAAGTGATCCTCCCGCCTTGGCCTCCCAAAGCATTGAAATTACAGGTGTGAGCCACTGCATCCAGCCTACTTTCCCCTGTTTCTATATCCCAGGACATAGCATTTCCCTTTTGTAGAGGAGGAGCAGCCAGGAAAATGCCTTAAAAAGGAGGAAAGGTTTGGATTCCTTAGGAAAATGACATAGGCTAGATTTGGTTAGGTTGAAGACGGGGAGGGCTGAGCAAGCACTGACATTTTTGTGCACCTCCCGTGTGCCTGTGCTATCCTTTACAAACGCTGTCTCATTTAACCCCATAACTATCCTGTGCAAGTAGGGTTTAAAATCCCCATTTACCGGCCTGGTGTGGTGGCTCACGCCTGGAATCCCAGCACTTTGGGAGGCTGAGGCAGGTGGATCACTGGAGGTCAGAAGTTCAAGACCAGCCTGACCAACATGGAGAAACCCCGTCTCTACTAAATATACAAAATTAGCTGGGTGTGGTGGCACATGCCTATAATTCCAGCTAGGCAGGAGAATCACTTGAACCCGGGAGGTGGAGGTTGCAGTGAGCCGAGATCACGCCATTGCACTCCAGCCTGGGCAACAAGAGGGAAACTCCATCTCTAAATAAATAAATAAATAAATAAATAAATAAAATAAAATCTCCATTTACCAATGAAGACACTGGGAATCAGAATAGGCAGTATTTTCAAAGGCACACAGCTTTTCTTTTTTTTTTTTTTTTTTTTTTTTTTTTTTTTTTTTTTGAGACGGAGTCTCGCTCTGTCGCCCAGGCTGGAGTGCAGTGGCGCGATCTCGGCTCTCTGCAAGCTCCGCCTCCCGGGTTCACGCCATTCTCCTGCCTCAGCCTCCCGAGTAGCTGGGACTACAGGCGCCCACAACCGCGCCCGGCTAATTTTTTGTATTTTTAGTAGAGACGGGGTTTCACCGTGGTCTCGATCTCCTGACCTTGTGATCCGCCCGCCTCGGCCTCCCAAAGTGCTGGGATTACAGGCGTGAGCCACCGCGCCCGGCAGGCACACAGCTTTTCAATGGATTGAGCTGGGATGTTAAGCCATTATCTGTCAGATTGCAGATCCCAGGCTCTTTTTTCTTTTTGAGACGGAGTCTCTCTCTGTCACCCAGGCTGGAGTGCAGTGGCGTGATCTCAGTTCACTGCAACTTCCGCCTGCTGGGTTCAAGCAATTCTCCTGCCTCAGCCTCCCAAGTAGCTGGTACCACAGGCACCCGCCACCATGCACAGCTGACTTTTTATATTTTTAGTAGAGACAGGGTTTCATGATATTGGCCAGGCTGGTCTCGAACTCCTGACCTCATGATCTGCCCACTTTGGCCTCCCAAAGTGATGGGATTACAGGCATGAACCACTACGCCCGGCCTCCAGGCTCTTTTCATTTGCTTGTTTTACCTCGGAGGATTACTTGCATGTCTGAAATCTACAGGATTTACTGTTTTGATATTGACTAGCCTATTTCTCTTGTCATCTCCCCTCCAACTTGGAAGCAAAGAAGGAAGTTGAATTCCCTTTAAGAAGAAGTGAAAATTAAGCTAGATACAATCATTTCCTCTGTGTGGTACAAAATCAGTCTACGTCGAACATCTTTGGAAGCTGCATTAGGCTCTCTCAGATCCAGTTGTGTCTTGACTGAGTGATGGCTGCAGGGTGCAGAGTGGGGCCTGTTCCTGCCCACCACAGTGTCAGGTGTGTGGGAGGCGTGGCCAGACTCTTCTCTGATACTTAATTCCCCACCTTTAATCAGACACGGCCTCTTTGGCCCTTCAAGCCGGGGATGGGAATGCAAGAGTGGGACTCTGGAAGAAGGAGAGTGGAACCATTTAGTTTGCTGTTTAAATGGTGCATAATACAGAAGTAGCCTCCACCCAGGAAAGACGGATGCCTTACTTTTTCCTATTGGTGTCAAGGGAATGGCAGATGGAGAGAGCCTTCCAGACAGCTCTGTGGTTGCTGCAGCCGGAAGTCGTCTTCATCCTGGGGGATGTCTTTGATGAAGGGAAGTGGAGCACCCCTGAGGTAGGACCCTGTGTTCCAGGTACCCTCATCCTGCTTTGAGGTCCAGCACAAGTAACCCAGAGAATCCACGAAGCAATGTCAGCTCGAGTTGGAAATTTTATGGAAGTTGTACTTACTACTGATATTAAAAATGCATAGGCTATCTGGAAGATGCTTAGAATTCATAGGCTATCTAAGATTATTAGAACAACTCAATCTCGGGTTAGGTTGGCTAATCGTAAACATTTGTCTATGTAGGAAATAGGTCGATTAGCCAGATATCATTTACTTGGAATACACTGTTTTGTGAACCTCTTGGGAAAGGGAGAAATGGGCAAGATAGATGTTATTTCAGTTGTGACCGAAATTGCAAAATACATATTGAAATGTACATTTAATTTCACACTCTTATTGAACCACAACATTAGGAGAATTGTGCTACAAAAGGGACTTGCTATTCTCCTCTGATTTTCTTTTTTCTGAGTGAGAGATGCAGAAGGGGCCCTGGGGACTCGATGTGAGGATCCTCTGCCTTCAGAGGGGCTGAGACCTCCGCCGGGGTATTGGGGTAATGTAAGACTTTCCACAAACCAAAGAGAAAAGCTCTTCTCACCTTAGTTGTCACAATGTTTTGCTTATTATATCCTCGGAACAAAACAAATGAAGACATGAACTGTTCTTGCTGCTTAAAAATGTTCAGTCACTAATGGTTTTTGGAAAATATTTAATTTGGGGTATAGTCTAAAAAACTTCATCACATGCCTATAGTACCAGCACTTTGGAAGCCCAAGGCAGGAGGAGTTTTTTTTTTTTTTGAGATGGAGGTTCGCTCTTGTTGCCTAGGCTGGAGTGCAATGGCGCAATCTCAGCTCACTGCAAACTCTGCCTCCCAGGTTCAAGCGATTCTCCTGCCTCAGCCTGTTGTGTGGTAGGATTACAGGCGCGCGTCACCACGCCCGTCTAATTTTGTATTTTTAGTAGACATGGGGTTTCTCCATGTTGGTCAGGCTGGTCTCGAACTTCTGACCTCAGGTGACCCACCCACCTCGGCCTCTCAATGTGCTGGGATTACAGGCATGAGCTACTGTGCCTGCCTTTTTTTTTTTTTTTTTTTTTTTGGTGGTGGAGGGGATGGAGTCTCACTCTGTCACCCAGGCTGCAGTGCAGTGGTGTGATTTTGGCTCACTGCAACCTCCACCTCCTGGGTTCAAGCAATTCTCCCTCCTCAGCCTCCCGAGTAGCTGGGATTACAGGCATACACTACCATGCCTAGCTAATTTTTTTTGTATTTTAGTAGAGATGGGGTTTCACCATGTTGCCCAGGCTGGTCTCGAACTCCTGAGCTCAGGCAGTCTGCCCACCTTGGCCTCCCAAAGTGCTGGCATTATAGGCATGAGCCCCCACGCCAGGCCTAGTCCAAGGCAGGAGGATCGTTTGAGCCCAGGAGTTCAAAACCTGGCAACTTAGTGAGACCCTGTTTCTACAAAAAATACAAAAATTAGCCAGGCATGGTGGTGCCCGCCTGTAGTCCCAGCTACTCAGGAGGCTGAAGTGGGAGGATCGCTTGAGCCTGGGAGGTCGAGGCCACAGTCAGCTGTGCACCACTGCACTCCAGCCTGGGTGACAGAGTGAGACCCTGTCTCAAAAAATAAAGATAAAAATCAAGGAAGACAACCAACCAAACCAAAAGCAAAATAAAAAAACCCACAACAAAAACCCACAAAACCTTACTGGCGTTTCCTAGGACAATTCAATGGCTACACAAGAGAAGTCTTGGTTGGGAGTTGATAGGAACCACTGTTTACAGAGTTGCAATGTTTGTTATCCTCTAGGCTGTAATTCAATGTGAGATAGTGGAAATGTTATATGTAAAAACAACTAGTTACAAAATGAGGTTGGATAGATATGTTGCTTTTCCAAATTAAGGGCAATATTTTATGTTTTTCTATGCCTGTTATTCTGATTTTATGCTACTCTAACTTTATTTATTTATTTATTTTTTTGAGCTGGTGTCTTGCTCTGTCACCAAGGCTGGAGTGTGTGGCGTGATCTCAGCTTACCGCAACCTCTGCCTCCCTGGTTCAAGTGATTCTCCTGCCTCAGCCTCCTCGAGTAGCTGGGACTACAGGCGACCGCCACCACACACAGCTAATTTTTGTATGTTTAGTAGAGACAAGGTTTCACCATGTTGGCCAGGCTGCTCTCAAACTCCTGACCTCTAGTGATCCGCCTGCTTCAGCCTCCCAAAGTGCTGGGAGTAGGGGTGTGAGCCACCGTGCCCAGCCATCTAACTTTAAATGTTATTTGTTAAAAGTGGAATCTTTGTAAATGTATTCAAGGACACTATCCAGCATGTTTCCTTAGGTTTTGCCAGATTTACAACGTTTAGGATAAAGTTGGTTACCATCTAGAATTGAGGGTTTTTTTGTTTTTTTCCCTACCCTAGGGTGTTTGTACAATCGATATTTTTAGCTTTATAAAAATAAGAACTACACTAACATAACTCTGAAGTTTTAATAGTTAAAGCAAGTATCAGAATAATTTTGAAATATATGTTACAATAAGTATTTTTTGTCTTTCTCCCACATCTCATTAGTTCGTTTCCACAGTTGTAGCCATAGGGGAATGCCACATTTTTTATTTTTTATTTTTTATTTTTTGAGACGGAGTCTCACTCTATGGTCCAGGCTGGAGTGCAGTGGCGCGATCTCGGCTCGCTGCAAGCTCTGCCTCCTGGGTTCACACCATTCTCCTGCCTGTAGCTGGGACTACAGGCTCCTGCCACCACGCCTGGCTGTTTTTTGTATTTTTAGTAGAGATGGAGTTTCACCGTGTCAGCCACGATGGTCTCAATCTCCTGACCTCGTGATCCACCTGCCTCAGCCTCCCACAGTGCTGGGATTACAAGTGCGAGCCACTGTGCCCGGCCGGGAATGCCACTTTTAAAGATGTTTTCAACCTCATCTTGGTTGGGACACATGAAGAACTTACTGGACATTTTGTAAGAGCCTGTTCTTATAGCATGCCCAGATCTTAAGCATTTCTCCACCAGGGTCTATGAATGGTCTTCAGGGGATCTTGAAATAATAGGTGCATGAACCAAATATTTTTTAGAATTGCCAGTTATTGTTTTAAGATGGGAGAGGATACCATTTAAACATTTGGCATCAGGCTGGGCTTGGTGGCTTACGCCTGTAATCCTAGCACTTTGGGAGGCTGAGGCAGGTGGATCACTTGAGGTCAGGAGTTCGAGACCAGCCTGGCCAACATGGTGAAACTTTGTGTCTACTAAAAATACAAAAATTAGCTGGGCATGGTGGCAGGCGCTTGTAATCCCAGCTACTCAGGTGACTGAGGCACAAGGATCACTTGAACCCTGGAGGCGGAAGTTCTAGTGAGCCAAGATCATGGCCACTGCACTCCATCCTGGATGACAGAGTGAGACCCTGTCTCAAAAAAACAACAAAATAAAACAAAAACTTGGCATCAAATTACATAACAGTAAGTATTAATTGTAGTCTTAAAAAAGACATACTGTGGCCAGGTGCGGTGGCTCACGCCTGTAATCCCAGCACTTTGGGAGGCCAAGGTGGGCGGATTATGAGGTCAGGAGATCGAGACCATCCTGGCTAACATGGTGAAACCCCGTCTCTACTAAAAATACAAAAAAATTAGTTGGGCATGGTGGCGGGCGACAGAGCAAGACTCCATCTCAAAAAAAAAAAAGTTTTACATCATCTTTATGGACATCTGATTTAAACAGGGGAATTCATTCACTTCTCACATCAAAATAGGGATCATTGGCTGGGTGCGTTGGCTCACACCTGTAATCCCAGCACTTTGGGAGGCTGAGGCGGGTGGATCACGAGGTCAGGAGATCAAGACAATCCTGGCTAACATGGTGAAAACCTGTCTCTACTAAGAATACAAAAAAAAGCCAGGCATGGTGGTGTGTGTCTGTAATCCCAGCTACTCCAGAGGCTGAGGCAGGAGAATCACTTGAATGCGGGAGATGGAAGTTGCAGTGAGCAGAGATCACACCACTGCACTTCAGCCTGGAGGCAGAGCTGGACTGGTCTCAAAAACAAAACAAAACAAAATAGGGATCATGTTTTTTAGCCACAGGGCAGGGATGGTTCTCTGGCCTCCAGAGGTTTTTCTTTTTCCCTCAGGCCTGGGCGGATGATGTGGAGCGGTTTCAGAAAATGTTCAGACACCCGAGTCATGTACAGCTGAAGGTAGTTGCTGGAAACCATGACATTGGCTTCCATTATGAGTAAGTAGTTCACGAAAGCCCTGCACCCTGAGAGCGCTTGTTAACTATAATTCTAAATCTATTGGAATTCTGGTGAAAGCCCTATTTGTGCTGTCTTGAAATTCATTTTCCTCAAAAGATGTAAGCTCTGGATATTCAGCTCTTTAAGGGGTTTTTACTTGGTGCATAGTACACCCTCAACAAATATCTGTGGAATGAATGAATTGTATGTGCTCTTGGGAAACGTCTAACTTGAAATGTACATTTAATGGCCAATCATTGTCTTTGGGAATGAAAAAACAAGATCATTTAGACTCTAATAGCTAACATTTATATAGTGCTCTAGTGCTTATAACATGCCATCTGTTTCAAGCACTTTACTTCCGTATATGAACACATTAATCTTTACCATGATCCTGTTGTTTTACCTATATGGTGCCAATGCAGAATGAGGCCCTGGGCAGCTGAGTAACTTGCCCCAGGCTTCGTAGTAAGTAGTGGAACTAAAATTTGAGCTTTGATATCCTGGGGCCAGGTGGGGCCCTTACCTAATAATGCTAGTCTGAAACTCAAGTCTTGAAAGTTACTTTGTGTTCGTGATAACTCTAGGAGTTTCTAAAATGGCTTGTCCTGAAAAATGTTTCCTCTTACACTTGAATATAGGATGAACACATACAAAGTGGAACGCTTCGAGAAAGTGTTCAGCTCTGAAAGACTGTTTTCTTGGAAAGGCATTAAGTGAGTATTATTTGTAAATTCTTCCAAGACCTTGAGTCCTTGGAAACTTCATTTTCTTTTCTTTTTTTTTTTTTTTTTTTTTTTTTTTGAGACGGAGTCTCGCTCTGTCGCCCAGGCTGGAGTGCAGTGGCCGGATCTCAGCTCACTGCAAGCTCCGCCTCCCGGGTTCACGCCATTCTCCTGCCTCAGCCTCCCGAGTAGCTGGGACTACAGGCGCCCGCCACCTCGCCCGGCTAGTTTTTTTTGTATTTTTTAGTAGAGACGGGGTTTCACCGTGTTAGCCAGGATGGTCTCGATCTCCTGACCTCGTGATCCGCCCGTCTCGGCCTCCCAAAGTGCTGGGATTACAGGCTTGAGCCACCGCGCCCGGCCAAGAAACTTCATTTTCTAAAGGTGCCTGCCGTACTGGGATCTGTCATCTGCCCGTGTTCCGTGCAGCCTGGTTTACGAGCTTTAAACAGCAGTGCCTCAGGCTGCCCTTGCTGGTGCCGGTCATGGGAGCTGATAGATGGGAAACCTCAAACCACCCTGGTTTTCCTTCACAACCCCACAGTGAATCGGTCGGTTTGTGACTCTGCCCAGCCACTGTGGGAGTGACATTCTTTCTGCCTGCTCTGTCTCTGGGTGGTGTGAATGTCATCAGCCCACTTTGTAAAAGAGTCTTCTTATTTGATCAAAATGTACTAATTCCCCTTTACAAAGACTGTTCCCGTAGTTATGGTGTCATGGGATTTGGTGGCAAGTGTGTCACAGTGTCTCTGTAGCTCTGTGCTACCCGTCTCCATCGGCCTGGGCTGTTAGACCCGAGCACCCTGACCCTAGCCTGAGCATGAGCAGCTCCCCCTCTGCGAGGCCACCTCAGTGCCCATCTCTAGATCTTTTCTGGGCTGTGTATGCGGCTGCAGCACAGTGGGCGGGACTCTATACTCTCTCCTGATGATAGACGCGGTGGAGAGAAAACAGGTGGGAGTGGAAGCCTTTTCTCTTTTAATCCTGCCCTTCCTGTGGGTGCCGAGCACTCTGTTGACCTTGGACACAGCAGGTCTGCAGGTGAGGTCATTTCTGTCCTGTGGCTTCACCGCCAATGCTCACCTTTCCCTCCCTCCAGTGCTCACCTTTCCCTCCCTCTGCCAGGAGGGCAGAGTCTCTCTCTAGTAGGCGGCTTCCTCTGCTGACTCATAACAGAAACATGATACAGTGAGAATTAGTTCCCTCTAAGTGTGTGTTTAAGACACTTTTAACAGCTCATCATACTGCTGATCACTTGGTAACTCTGCTCCTTATCTCTAAGACAAGTTAAATTTCAAGCAGTCTTTACTGACTGGGACTTTCGTCATTCCAAGATGGTGTGTGTGCAGGAAATAAAAGCATATTTAGTGGGAGTCTATAAAAAAATGTGGCTGCTGAGTCTAACCATAATGGACTCTGTTATTACCGTAGTTTGGGATTATCCATACTCAGTTAGCTCTAAGCGGCACCCTACCCTCTGCCTTACTTGCTGTGTGTGTCTGTATGTCACTGATGCACCCTGTGGTTCCCTCTACCTGTTAGTCACAATATCTGACAAGTACTGAGTACTTTCTAGTGGCAGGCTGTGTTCTAAACACCTGCCATGTCATTTCATTGGATCCTCACAACCAGCTGATGGGGTGGGCAGAGGGATTCTTAGCCCTCTGCACGGAAGATGCACTGTAACAGATGAGCTTCTGTAATCTGGAATTTTTCACAAGTTTAGGGTCAAAAACCCTTTGATCATGTCTTAGACTGAACTCCCAGTCATGCTATTTTTGTTAATACTGACTCATATTTAAAAATACACCAGGCCGGGCGCAGTGGCTCAATCCCAGCACTTTGGGAGGCCGAGACGGGCAGATCACGAGGTCAGGAGATTGAGACCATCCTGGCTAACACGGTGAAACCCCGTCTCTACTAAAAAAATACAAAAACCTAGCCGGGCGAGGTGGCGGGCGCCTGTGGTCCCAGCTACTCGGGAGGCTGAGGCAGGAGAATGGCGTGAACCCGGGAGGCGGAGCTTGCAGTGAGCTGAGATCTGGCCACCGCACTCCAGCCCGGGCGACAGAGCCAGACTCCGTCTCAAAAAAAAAAAAAAAAATACACCAAATTATTCTGGGTGGTATTGAAAACTGCTCTGGGCTTGTTTCTTTGCACTGGATGCTTAGCTTTCTTTTCATGGGAACAGTGGGGAAAAGCAAGCACTGGTACCCCCAGCGGCCTCACCTGCCTGTGTCCCTCTGCCTCAGCTTCGTGATGGTCAACAGCGTGGCGCTGAACGGGGACGGCTGTGGCATCTGCTCTGAAGCAGAGGCAGAGCTCATTGAAGTTTCTCACAGACTGAACTGCTCCCGAGAGGTAGGAGAGCATCTCAGTGCCACAGGCGACTTCTGGCCCGTGTCGCTCTGCTTTTGTTACTCAGCCCCCAGCTCTTCTTGCCCTTTGATGAGGGTCAGGTGTGCGGATTAATGGCCTGACTTGTACCCAGCAGGCACGTGGCTCCCGCCGGTGTGGACCTGGGCCTCTGCTGCCCGTGTCTGCCCCCGTCCTCCTGCAGGTGAGCTGGGGGAGGAAGGGGCTCATGGCGGACAGCAGGCAGCCCGCAGTTTCACGACAGCCGCCTGAACTCCTCTCTCCACCCCGGACAGCATTATCCTCTGTATCGGAGAAGTGATGCTAACTGTTCTGGGGACGATGCTGCTCCTCCCGAGGAAAGGAACATCCCATTTAAGGAGAACTATGACGTGCTTTCACGGGAGGCATCACAGAAGGTTTGCCAGGGTGTCATGATGTTAATTCATGTCGCAGTGCGACTCTCGTCACCTTGCATGTCAGCAAGCAGAGCGCCCAGGCTAGAGCAGGTGTTTGCTGAAACGTTGATGACTTAGTTATCACCTGGGGATGGGTGGATGGAGGCCTGGCTTTCACAGCACCATCATTTAATTGCTTTCTTTTTTTTTTTTTTTTTTTTTTTTCCCAGTAAACCTACTTCTATTTCCTACCCTGAAGTCAATAATAGTCTCAGCTATTCTTTGTATTCAGAGTTTTTCACCAACTTGAATGTGTTTAGAAATGTGAATGGAACTTAAGAGTCAAATTTTTAGGGACTTAATTAAAATTAAAATGTATTTTCTTATATAGATTTATATATTACATTATATATAATATATAAATATAGGAAATGTTTATAAGATAAATGTATAAAATATTTATAAAGATAAAAAAGCACAAAAAGTAGATAAAATCTAGAATGAGAATGGTAGACTCAAAGGGGCTGACCTTACCTTTGATTTAGTATAAATAAACCAAAGGATTTTTACGGAAAAAAATAAACCAGTCCTTCAAAATAAGGATGTAGTATTTAATTTAATGAAAGAAGCGATGGCCAGCGGCTATCTGCTGAGCGGTGAGGGCCTGGTTGAGGGTGAGCTAACAGCCTGCTTTGCTGTCTTCTCGGCCGCTGTCAGCTGCTGTGGTGGCTCCAGCCGCGCCTGGTTCTCAGTGGCCACACGCACAGCGCCTGCGAGGTGCACCACGGGGGCCGAGTCCCCGAGTTCAGCGTCCCGTCTTTCAGTTGGAGGAACAGAAACAACCCCAGTTTCATCATGGTAACGTGAAAGTTTATTTTTTTCTGAAAGCTTTCCATAAGTATTTAAATCAACACAGTAATCAACTATTTAATTGCTGCAATCTGTAAAAATTTACAAAAGTCACACACAAATTTCCCTCCCTCTACACGTAGTTCCATGCACTGCCTCTTGCCAAACACCCTTCCGGGAACCAATCAGCCTGACATTCCTGGGCGGTGTGTGTGGGAAGTGAGGGCAGGGCACTGTCCAGGTGGACTTGATCCTTCAGGGAGGGCCACGTCGTCTCCTCTTACACTCTGTGTGTGTTTACTTTTCTAAAGAAACAACCATTTATTCATTAGCTATACTTAACCATCTTCTCTTATTTTCAAAACATGCCCATTTGACCTGGCAGAGAACGCTACAGCCTTTGCAGGTTGATAAAAGGTGTTTCACTGAATGACCACTGGGCGTTTTAACTCCTTTCAGCCATGGGCTCCTACATCCAGCTCATGATGCTGGTATGACAGGTTCTTTTCCTTCTTAAAAGGTGGGGGAAACCCTAACATTTTCAAATTCAAGTAAATGAAAACATTTGCCACTGTCATTCCACATAAACGTATCTGCAGAGAAAAGCCCACGGAGACGACCTGGACACATGTACTTCCAGGGAACAGATGCTTAGTTGAGCATCAAGGGGCAGGAAGACACTGTTCCCTCCTTGTTCCTTGCTGACCAATGACCCTGGAACTCCATGTACCTCTCTGAATCTCTGTTACGGATCTCCCATTATATGTGATGGGAACCCGGTGGGCCAGGGGCCAGTTTTGACAGGTCAGTGTCCCAGACATTTTCCACCCAGGCACACTTGGGCCTTACTTGTCTCTCCTGCCAGAGCCTGGGCTGGTCGGGCTCTGGGGGAAGAGCCTGGTGCAGGAGGAAGGCCAGGCCCCCTTGTTCTCAGGTGAGGAGGGCCC
Organism: Macaca mulatta; assembly: GCF_049350105.2. Taxonomy (NCBI): domain Eukaryota; kingdom Metazoa; phylum Chordata; class Mammalia; order Primates; family Cercopithecidae; genus Macaca; species Macaca mulatta. The sequence goes on from NC_133423.1 coordinate 81,641,313, forward strand.
CGAGAAGGCAGTTTCTCTCTGCTGTTTCTAAGACTCTGGTGTTCAACCTGTGCCTGGTGCTGTCACCTTAACTCTCCCTTTTCCTTTCCAGGGCAGCATCACGCCCACAGACTACGCCCTCTCCAAGTGCTACCTCCCACGTGAGGACGTGGTTTTGGTCATCTACTGTGGAGCGGTGGGCTTCCTTGTGGTCCTCACACTCTCTCACTTGGGGCTTTTAGCCTCACCTTTTCTTTCTGGTTTGAACTTGCTCAGAAAGCGTAAGACAAGATGAAGAGCAGGCGCCATTGTAAGTATCAAAGCCCAAGAAATGGAACTTTGGGCAGAGATCGAGTAGATGATGAGACCAATTACAGGCCGTCTCTCTGCACGTTACAGAAATTCTCAATCACTGACACGAGTAACTGCAAAATAAATAGTTGATTGTACTGTTCTCATGCTAGCAAAGTGGACAGGTACTCTACAACACATCTGTTTTCTCATTTTTATCAAATATATGTATCATCGAAGGTTGCATCTGTACAGTATTAAATGCTATTAATGTCGTCACTCACATGCACGACAGTCCTTGTTCCCCCAGGAAGGGCCTGGTGGCCCCAGCACACACTTGGGATTATGTGTATACGTAAATATTGGGCTGTTTCCCTCGTCCTGTGAAGTGGTTCTCGAATTCCTACGTACCGTAAAGCTGTACCCTTGAAAGTACAGATGTGGCTGGGCGCGGCGGCTCACACCTGTAATCCCAGCACTTTGGGAGGCTGAGGCGGGTGGATCACTTGAGGTCAGGAGTTCAAGACCAGCCTGGCCAACATGGTGAAACCCCTTCTCCACTAGAAATAGAAAAATTAGCCAACCGTGGTGGCACACGCCTGTAATCCCAGCTACTTGGGAGGCTGAGGCAGGAGAATCCCTTGAAACCAGGAGGCGGAGGTTGCAGTGAGGCCGTGATCGCGCCATTACACTCCAGCCTGGGCAGCACTGCGAGACTCCGTCTCAAAAAAAAATTAAAAAAAAAAGTACAGATGTGATATGCAGAACATATTGTTTTCATAGATTTTTATACTTGATCAATTAATGGAATCAGATTTTTAAATAAGTGTAATTTTCTCTCTAGGAGACCAAGTTGTTACATCTAATAATGCCTGTCAGTGATCAAAAGAAACTTGAAAAGTAGAATGGGATATGGCTTTTGGTACCTGAAAATAAATGCTTTAATAATTGTAAGCCAGATAAAAGTTATTCTTTTTGTTTTTTTTCTTAACAGTCTGGCTCTTGTTTGAATTAAACTGTTAAACAGGATATTTAGTTAGCGGGTAATTGTTGAGTGATGATGCATACAACAACATACTTCCCTTTCTTGCTGGGGGTGTAGCTTTTCAGTTTTCTTGTTTTACTTTGACAGTGCAAGGGGAACTGAAAATAATTTCTATTATATTTATCTTAGTTCAGCTGAGGGTTTTATGAGACAGTGGATGGGAAGGGCAGGAAGACGGTGATGAGATAAAATATGTGTGTGTTGCACTGACTGTCTATAAAGTTGTCATCCTTTCTTCATGAAAAAGTAGCATTTAAATCTGGATGAGTTTATAAAGGATTACAAAATGCTGATTTCTAGAGTAAACTTTAAAGTATTACAGACTAAAGACTAAAAGGAGAGTAATGAAGTAATAGGCTGTCACTTCTCTAGATTTGTATTGTTGAAAATTTAACTTTGGACATCTTTACAGATTATTTTAGACCTTGAAAACTACCCTCAACTCTGTGGCTGCAGATAGAACATGAAGTGTCATTGCTACAACGGTTCTTACTTTCTAGATACCGTTCGTGTGTCATAATGTTTGAGGCTATATTTGTAAATCTTGCGAGTGTGAGAAAGAGCCGTATCTTTTGACTTTATACTTCAGATTAAGGTTTTGTAATGTCTCTTCTTCAAAAGGCAAGTGAAGCTGTCATCCTTATTCTCCTAGGCCAGACACAAACATTGACACGTCACGTTTTTTTTCTCTTACTGTTTGCTTACTTGTATGATGTAGCCTGTGTCCAGAGTTTTGACTAAGGGAATGATGGACCTGTTCCCACCTAGGGAACTTGAAGGAGTGTTTCATTAGCAGACTAATTAGGAAACATAGTATCTAGAGAGAGAGAAAAAAGTCTCTGGTACCCTGAAAAGATTAGATTGCAATTTGTACCCCTGAATTGAGTTCAGGTTTTTACAGCTCAGACAAGAGCAAGCAGGTGGTTGCAACAGTTTGTGATGTTAGTACGACACTGTTGGTAGAATGTGGATGATTAATGTGTATAACTTACAATTTTTTAAATCAGGGAGTATTTTATAAAGTGCCAACCTTATGAAATATCCTAAATTCTACAGCTACCATTCATTCCTTTTTTCAGAATAAGCAGCAGGTAATGTTGACATTAAGCTCTTTAGCACAATACAAACACATTTCATGTACAGGTATACATAGCCATGGTAAAGGCACAAAGATCTACAAGGATTTTTCTTTAGTAGTTATACAAAAGAATATTACATTTTGTGGTCTGTACAGTATAATAAACCAGCAATAGGGACAACAACAAAAAGAATCTGAGAAAGAAGACTATGCCTAAGTATAGTGAAAGTTTAGAGAATGATTTTTACACAAGACAGATTTTGCAGTAGTGAATGTGGTAGGTTTTCTGCCTAAATGTAAGAGGCTCAAAGTAGCTCTAATTCAAATGCCTGAGGCCAGCAGCGACTCTGAATGTGACTGTAAAAGGGTTTCTGGTCACCCTGTCGCTTGGGGTCGACTCTAAGTCTAGGGCTAAGGCCGATGGGAAGGGACCATCGCTCGTCAACCTGCAGCTTCATAAAGGGAAAATCAGAGAGGGCCGCGGCTCAGGGCACTGCATGTACGCTCTTGCGGTCACGCTTGACAATGTGGGAAAGCAAACTGCGTTTTCTCCCCATCTACCAAGTTCTCCTCGAATCAATAAAGGGAGAATGAATAAAGGGGCTCCCACCCGGAGAGATTCTGCTGCAGTGTCAGCAATGAGAGTCGGTGGTTTTGGGGGTGGGATGCTGCGGAAGGTTGTATTCAATGACAACAGAAGCTACACAACCAAACCTGAGGGGACAGAGGTAGCCAGAGGCTTGGTGGTCGACACAGAACGGGACAGACGGCAGCGAGATGGAACTAGAGACCCTGCCTCCTACCATGGCACGGGGCTGGCAGTCAGGCGGTCTGGGGCGCCGCTCCATCGCGGGGTGGCAGCAGCAGCCTCACAAGAGCTCGTACTGCTTGAGGTGCATCCGCTGGATGATGTCGCGGCAGTCGTTGAACACCCTGCGGATGTTCTCTGTGTCCACGGCGCAGGTGAAGTGCGGGTAGCAGTAATGTTTGCCTTCGCCGGTGGCCGTGCTGATCCTCTGCAAGAGAGAGCGTGTGCACTAGTCCTGCGCGGCCCCGGCACGCACCTCGGGGAAGAACTAGGCCACACTGAGCAGGTGCCGGAGGCTTTGGTGATGGTGGCCTGCTTGTTTCGCATGGGAGCACTTAGAGGCAGGAACCCTCTCAATGCAAGCATCAGCTGAGGACCCAGATAACCTTACCCTTATCACTGCCCCCAGGAGGCTGAAGCAGCACGGATAAGTCAGAGAAAGCCCCGGGCAGGCAAGTCAAGGGAGGAGCTTCCAGAAAGGAAGGTCTGAACAGAGTTTTCTGTGTCGATGGGAATGTCCTCTATCTGCCCTATCTAGTCACTATCTAGTTGATAGTCATGATCTAGCTGATACCACCGAGGGGCTGATTTCTAATTAGCTAATTTTATTTTATTTATTTATTTACATATTTTTGAGACTGAGTCTAGCTCTGTTGCCCAGGCTGGAGCGCAGTGGTGCAGTCTTGGCTCACTGCAACCTCCGCCTCCCAGGTTCAGGGGATTCCCCTGACTCAGCCTCCTGAGTGGCTGGGATTACAGGCATCCATCACCATGCCCACGCCCGGCTAATTTTTGTATTTTTAGTAGAGACGGGGTGTCACCATGTTGGCCAGGCTGGTCTCAAACTCCTGACCTCAAGTGATCTGCCTGCCTCGGCCTCCCAAAGTGCTGGGATTACAGGCATGAGCCACTGTGCCCAGCCTAATTAGCTAGTTTGTTTGTTTTTTTGTTTGTTTGAGATGGAGTCTTGCTGTCTCCCAGGCTGGAGTGCAGTGGCGGCATCTTGGCTCACTGCAACCTCTACCTCCTGGATTCAAGCGATTCTCCTGCCTCAGCCTCCTGAGTAGCTGGGATTACAGGTGTGTGCCACCACACCTGGCCAATTTTTGTATTTTTAGTAGAGAAGGGGTTTCACCATGTTGGTCAGACTGGTCTGGAACGCCTGACCTCATGACCCGCCCGCCTTGGCCTCCCAAAGTGCTGGGATTACAGGTGTGAGCCACCACGCTCTGCCAGCTAGTTTTAATTAAATGTCCATATTGTGCCCAGTGGTTCTGTATTGGACAGTGCAGCGGCCCCGTGGCCGCCTCCACACAGGGGCAGTTTAGCATCTGCTAAGCAGGGTGTCCCCTGGTTATCAGGGGAACGTTTGCTGCCTTCTGGGAGAAAAGTGATCTGTTGTCAAGTACCTGGGAAACAGGGTTAGACACTATGAGTTATGGTTTGTGGGGACACCTCAGTGATGTGCTCATGTGCACTGTGAAGCTAAGTGCTGGGGGTGTGGGGACAGGCTGTTACAGGCCGAACTGTGTTCCCCCGGCACTTCAGATGTGACTATATTTGGAGATAAGGCCTTTACAGAGGCAATTACGGTAAAATGAGGTCATTAGGGTGGGCCCTAATGCAGTATGGCTGGTGTCCTAGAGAGAAGAGGAAACCAGGAGGATGCAGCCGTGTGAAGAGGGAAGACCCTGTGAGACACAGGGAGAAGGCGGCTGCAAACCAAGGGAGGGGCCTCTGAAGGGACCAACCCTGCCCACACCTTGATTTCAGACGTCTAGCCTCCAGAGCTGTGAGAAATACATTTCTGCTGTTTGACACTCAGCCTCTGGGGCACTTTGTTATGGCAGCCCAGGCAGACTTAGACAGAGGTCCTGTGGAAGCTCGCCTTCTTCCTTGGTGCCACGGGAATCCCTGGGCCTCCTCCTCATCCCCTCCACTCCTTTTTCGACAAGGCATCCTGGGAAACAGGCTTTAGACAGCTGCTCAGACCACGGAAAGGGTGTCCTGAAGATGTCCTGAGGTATGAAACTCCTCACGGGGGACAGACTTATTTTAGCAATAGTCAGGCTTCCCTCAAGCATTTAAAAGAAAAACGTATGGACACTGAAATGAGTAGGTTATATATCTTTTTAATCCCAAAGCACCAGGTGAGGTGTTTGGCACACGCACAGTAAGTGTGTAGTGAATGAATGAAAAATAGGCTTTTGGCTGGGTGCAGTGGCTCACACCTGTAATCCCAGCACTTTGGGAGGTGGAGGCAGGAGGATCACTTGAGGCGAGGGAGTTTGAGACCAGCCTGGCCAACATAGCAAGGCTCTATCTCTATAAAATGTAAAAATTAGCCAGGTGTGGTGGTGTGTGCCTGTAGTCCCAGCTACTCAGGAGGCTGAGGCACGAGGGCTGCTTGAGCCCAGGAGTTGGAGGCTGCAGTGAGCTATGATCTTGCCACTGCACTCCAGGCAGCCTGGGTGACACTGCGAGGCAATGCCCCAAATAAACAAACCAAAAAAGGCTTTCTTCTGTAATAGTGTGACTATTTGTCCCTGTCTAGAGCCTTAAAATTAAGGGAATGGAGTCATTGCAAAGGGCGTTGCTTCAAATAGTTTTTTGTTTTGAGATGGAGTGTTGCTGTCACCCAGGCTGGGGTCACCCAGGCTGGGGTGCAGTGGCACAATCATAGCTCACTGCCACCTCAAATTCCTGGGCTCAAGGAATCCTCCCACCTCAGCCTCCTGAGTAGCTGGGACTACATGCCTGTGCCACCATAGCCAGGAACGTTTTAAAATTTTCTGTAGACACGAGGTCTTGATATGTTGTCTAGCTGATCTCGAACTTCCGGCATCAGGTGATCCACCTGCCTTGGCCTCCCAAAGTGTTGGGATGACATGCATGAGCAACTGCATCCGGCCTGGATGTTTCTAATCTTCATTTAAATGCCCAACATATGCATGCTTAATTAACATTTAGTTCTCATTAGAAAACCATTTTTTTGTGTCTTTATATGTTATGGTCTTACAAAATGCTCCTTAAAATTAAGGGATTCCTTGATCTATTACAAACTAAATCTCCTTATTGAAGAGATTTGCAATGCACATTAATTGACCTTAAGTAAAGGCTCTGAGAATCTGACAGTCTCAGAGAGGCAGAGGAACCTCCCACGCTGTATTTAACACAGCACATCCCAGATTTATTCAGCTGCACAAGCTCTTCCGGTGCTGCCATGCACTTACGGCCATGCACGTCTGGGGGAACTCTTGTCCTCTGAACTCACCCTGGGGCCTTGATTTCTCTTCATTGTTACTTTCTAACTCACTGTAGGATTCAGGAGTCATCCCACAGGGGTGGCTGGGAAAAGGGCGGTGAAAGGCCAGGCTGGAGTGCCGGTCCCCATGGAAAGGCCTCAGAGCCGAGTATCAGCCCTAGTGCTCCCGGGGCTGAGACCTTGTCCACACATGTTAAGTGCGCCTGGACTACTACCGGGAACACGCTCTTGGGAATACCTTGGCATGTAATAGTTTGAAGCGAGTAAAAACTCACAGCTAGCTATCCACTGTAGGTTATTTCAAAGAAAATAATATAGATAAAGCATATGTGGCAAATTTTTGCCAGTTGGTCAGTTTGGGTAAAGAGTATATGGGAGTTTTTTTTGTTTGTTTGTTTTGTTTGAGACAGTCTCGCTCTGTCGGCCAGGCTGGAGTGCAGTGGTGTGATCTCGGCTCACTGCAACCTCTGCCTCCTGGCTTTAGGTGATTCTTCTGCCTCAGCCTCCAGAGTAGCTGGGATTACAGGCGCCCGCCACTGTACCCAGCTAATTTTTTGTATTTTTAGTAGAGACGGGGTTTCACCATGTTGGCCAGGCTGGTCTCGAACTCCTGACCTCAGGTGATCTACCTGCCTCAGCCTCCCAAGTGCTGGGATTACAAGCGTGAGCCACTGCACCTGGTCTGAGTATATGGGAGTTATTTGTACAAATCTTCCGCCTCATATGTAAGTTTGAAATTATCTCAAAATTATCCCAAATATAATCTCAACTATATCTCAAAAGTAATCTCAAAATCTCAAAAAGCTGAAGAAAAAGTATCTGAATTTGAGCACACCTGCTTTTACATAAACCATCAGCCTGTTAGTGCTTTTGGGTGGAGGAAGAGTATGGGCGCTTGGACTTTGCTGAAGGACGCTGTCCTTTTTGGAAAATACAAGAAGTGAATGAAGTGTAGCCCATCCAAGTACCATTCCCTGGGATGCTGTGTTCTCACCCGGGCTCTGCTGGTTGGAAGCTGTGTGACCTTGGGTGAGAAATCTAACCTCTCTGAACCTCGGTGTGCTCAGCTGTGAAATGAAAGTAACATACCCTTTCTCATCTCTCGTAATGTTAAGGAAGATTAAATCAAAGAGTAAGTAATCTGCATACTGCAAGAAACAAAAGATTAAGAATGGAGGTAAAAAAATAAAGGTTAACAAAATGGCTTACCAAAAACAGGTCCCGGATAAAGAACTTGGCTCTCGTAACTTTGGGATCTTCTCCTGCATCTGGTGTTGCTGTAGAAATGACAAATGCAACTTTACTTAAGCAACATGAAACAAAGATACAACTCTATGAAAACACAGAAGGAATTTCAACGTTGGACTGCTGTATATTCACAGCATTAAAATACATGTATAGTTAGACAAAAACAAACATGTACTTTTGTTTTCTTTCTTTTTTTTGGAGACGGGAGTCTCATTCTCTCGCCCAGTGGTGTGATCTTGGCTCACTGCAACCTCCACCTCTCAGGTTCAAGCGATTCTCCCACCTCATCCTCCCTAGTAGCTGGGATTACAGGCACCCACCATCATGACCAGCAAGTTTTTTTTTTTTTTTTTTTTTTTTTTGAGACGGAGTCTCGCTCTGTTGCCCAGGCTGGAGTGCAGTGGCCGGATCCCAGCTCACTGCAAGCTCCGCCTCCTGGGTTCATGCCATTCTCCTGCCTCAGCCTCCCGAGTAGCTGGGACTACAGGCGCCCGCCACCTCGCCCGGCTAGCTTTTTGTATTTTTTAGTAGAGACGGGGTTTCACTGTGTTAGCCAGGATGGTCTCGATCTCCTGACCTCGTGTTCTGCCCGTCTCGGCCTCCCAAAGTGCTGGGATTACAGGCGTGAGCCACCGCGCCCGGCCTTATTCCTATAAGGAAATATGTAGCGGTAGGATTTTTTTCAGGTCTTTCTGACTCAGGTGATGGCAGCAGGATTTTGTTGGAATGCCCCACATGGGCCAGGATTTTACTATGAATATATTCATACAATGCCTCTCCCATGAAGGAGAAAAGAACATTGAACATAAGGAGCAAGAAAGTTTAATGACAAATGCAAGTTTTCTTTTCCTTCTTCATTGAGGATAAAAAGTAAATTTTCCAAATCTTAACTATATTTTCCAGGAAAGTCTCTTTTATTCTGCGTTTTCTAGTTTGGAATTCAAGATGTAGAAAGCGGTGCTATTTCACCTTAAATCACTCCTGTGGGTCTCTAGTAGACCTGGTGTTCACTGGAAACTGAAGCGTCAGCGACTGGAAATGGAGTGACCATCTCTTCCTAGTCTACCTTCCCAGCTTTAGCACTGACAGTCCCGTGCCCCGGAAACCCCTCAGTCTCAGGCAGCCGGGGGTGGCTGCTGGCCCTGCTGGAAATCCCCAAGGCTGCAGCCACAGCAAGGCTAGAGATAGGAGCAGATAAGCGTGGCTGCTGCCAGCACGGGCTTGGGGACAAAGGGTGCAAGGACTGCCTTGCCTGCATGACTCTACCCGTGTGGCTTTGAACACATTATCTCTTCTGTCTCAGACTCTCTTTCCACGGGAAAGATGAATAGAAACTACCCTGCGGGGTCATCGGAGGGTGAAGTGAGAACATCTGTATCAAGGACTAACGAGGCCCCTGTCATGTCCAACCCCGTCAAAGGCTCTAGAGGGAGAGCTCACAGCAGCATGACACATCACACCCCAAAACGGCTCTTTCTTCGGCGGCACAGTTTCAATGGAAAGTCAAACTCGGAAACATTTACAAACTGGATCCTAAATAGGACATTTTTTTTTTTTTTTTTTTGAGACGGAGTCTGGCTCTGTCGCCCGGGCTGCAGTGCAGTGGCCGGGTCTCAGCTCACTGCAAGCTCCGCCTCCCGGGTTTGCGCCATTCTCCTGCCTCAGCCTCCCGAGTAGCTGGGACCACAGGCGCCCGCCACCTCGCCCGGCTATTTTTTTGTATTTTTTTAGTAGAGACGGGGTTTCACTGTGTTAGCCAGGATGGTCTCGATCTCCTGACCTCGTGTTCCGCCCGTCTCGGCCTCCCAAAGTGCTGGGATTACAGGCTTGAGCCACCGCGCCCGGCCCTAAATAGGACATTTTAACACTCCAGTACTTTAGGATATGGGCAGTAGAAACAGAATTGTTTTTTTTCTTTTTTTTTTTTTTTGAGACGGAGTCTCGCTCTGCCGCCCAGGCTGGAGTGCAGTGGCGGGATCTCGGCTCACTGCAAGCTCCGCCTCCCGGGTTTACGCCATTCTCCTGCCTCAGCCTCCCGAGTAGCTGGGACTACAGGCGCCCGCCACCTCGCCCGGCTAATTTTTTGTATTTTTTAGTAGAGACGGGGTTTCACCATGTTAGCCAGGATGGTCTCGATCTCCTGACCTCGTGATCCGCCCGTCTCGGCCTCCCAAAGTGCTGGGATTACAGGCTTGAGCCACCGCGCCCGGCCCAGAATTGTTTTAAATCAAGTGAATTTCTTAGATTCATCAGAAGTATGTGAATTAGAGTTACAGGACTATTAATAAAACAATTCTATTCCTCAATCATAAGAATGTGTTTTGAAATCTTACCGTCTTCAGGAACGGTATAATTTGCATATTCTGGGAAATAGTCTTCAATTTTTGATTTCCCTGCCAAGACTTTTTCTGCCAGCATATCTTGTTTGTTCAAGAACAAGATGATAGAAATGGTCCGTAACCACCTGAAAAAGGAAAAATAAACGAACACAGTTCACATACACTAGTATATGAAAGCGCCTCTAACATAGAAGTTGCTAAATTAAAAGAATACCATCCTCCTCCTAAAATTGTATAGGATTCAAGAAAGTTCAGTACACCAGTATCCTCATTCCATCTGTAAACAATGATAAACAAATATAGGTACAGGTTGAGCAGCCCTCATCCAAAAACACAAAATCCGAAATACTTCAAAATCCAAAACTTTTTCAGCACTGACATGATGCTCAAAAAACAAGAGCACAGTATTTTAAAATCTGTTTTTTCCTATAAGACTGTGGTCATTTTCCCACTTACACATATAGTGTATATAAATAAATTTATAATAACTCTATAGTATCCTTCTGTATACCTGGTATTTCCTGGCCCTGTTTCTTTCCTATTAACTGTCTTATTACCACAAATTTGAGGCTGGTTGTTGAACATTTCATAGAAAATCATTTTTCTGAGAATCCAAAACTTTACAAGGTAAACTTAGTTTCCTGTCCTCCTTGGTAATATTTCTTCCTAAATACTTCAGAAGAAACTTTGATTTCTAACTATATATGTATGTATTATGTGTGTGCGCTAAATATTCCTTTCTGAAATAATCACTTATGCCACTTTGCAATGCTAGTAGTTTCAAATATAATTAGGTGGTGATTGTAAGCTGTAAGGGATCTTACAGATCATCTAGTCATTAGTGGATGTCCTAAACTGGTACTTTATTTATTTTTAAATGTAAACATTTTTGTTTTATTTTTTGAGATGGAGTCTCACTCTGTTGCCCAGACTGGAGTGCAGTGGTGCAATCTCAGCTCACCACAACCTCCACCTCCCGGGTTCAAGTGATTCTCATGCCTCAGCCTCCTGAGTAGCTGGGACTATAGGCGCCCACCACCACGCCTGGCTAATTTTTGTATTTTCAGTAGAGACGGGGTTTTGCCATTTTGGTCAGGTTGGTCTCGAACTCCTGATCTCAGGTGATCCTCCTGCCTTGGCCTCCCAAAGTGCTGGGATTACAGGTATGAGCCACTGTTCCTGGCCCCTAAACTGGTACTTCCTAAATTTTAAAAACCAAACAAAACCTATTTCGAACCCTAGATATAGAATCGTCCCTTGATACCCATGGGAGATTGGTCTACGACTCCCTGTGAAAACCAAAATCTGAGGAGGCTCCCTTGTATGAAATGGTGTAGTATTTGCATATAACCCATGCACACCCTCCCATGTGCTTAAATCATCTCCACATTACCTATCATACCTATCACAATGTAAAAGCTGGCGAGTACTTGTTATACTGTATTGCTTATTTGTATTATTATTTTTTAGTCCAATTTTTTTCCTTGCTCAATTTTTAATTTTAATTAATTAATTAAGTTTTTTGAGACGGAGTCTCCCTCTGTTGCCCAGACTGAAGTGCAGTGATATGATCTCAGCTCACTGTAACCTCCGCCTCCTGGGCTCAAGTGTCCTCCTGCCTCAGCTTCCCAAGTAGCTGGGACTACAAGTGTGCCCCACCATGCCTGATGAATTTTTGTATTTTTTGTAGAGACGGGGTTTCAACATGTTGCCCAGGCTGGTCTCCAGCTCCTGAGCTCAAGCAATTCCCCTGTCTCAGCCTCCCAAAGTGCTGGGATTACAGGTGTAAGCCACTGTAATCTTGTACTATTTTTTGTTGTTGTATTGCTATCTTAAATTTATTTTTGAATATTTTCTTTTTTTTTTTTTTTTTTTTTTTTTTTTTTTTGAGACGGAGTCTCGCTCTGTCACCCAGGCTGGAGTGCAGTGGCCGGATCTCAGCTTACTGCAAGCTCCGCCTCCCGGGTTCACGCCATTCTCCTGCCTCAGCCTCCCGAGTAGCTGGGACTACAGGCGCCTGCCACCTCGCCCGGCTAAGTTTTTTTTTTTTGTATTTTTAGTAGAGACGGGGTTTCACTGTGTTAGCCAGGATGGTCTCGATCTCCTGACTTCGTGATCCGCCTGTCTCGGCCTCCCAAAGTGCTGGGATTACAGGCTTGAGCCACCGCGCCCGGCTATTTTTGAATATTTTCAATCTGTGGTTGGTTGAATCTGCAGATATGGAACCTGAAGATATGGAAGGCTGAATGTAATCTTAGGGTTTCAAAACAGAGACCTAAATTTTCTTGACAAAGCACTATCAGAACTTCATCAAAGAATACTCCACACTGGCCGGGCGCGGTGGCTCACGCCTGTAATCCCAGCACTTTGGGAGGCCGAGGTGGGCGGATCACGAGGTCAGGAGATCAAGACCATCCTGGCTAACATGGTAAAACCCCGCCTCTACTAAAAATACAAAAAATTAGCCAGGCGTGGTGGCAGGTGCCTGTAGTCCCAGCAACTGGGGAGGCTGAGGCAGGAGAATGGCGTGAACCCGGGAGGTGGAACTTGCAGTGGGCTGAGAAAGCGCCACTGCACTCCAGCCTGGGCGACACAGCGAGACTCAGTCTCAAAATAAAATAAAAAAAAAATAATAAAATAAAATAAAATACTCCACATTTTTAGTATGTCTATACAATAGATGAACTAAAAGAGATATTTCATACAGTTCTGGATTTATTTAGTAAAGAGTGTGTGTGGGGGGTGTGGGTGTAGGTGTGTGTGTGTTTTGAGACCGGGTCTTGCTGTGTTGCCCAGGCAGGAGTGCAGTAGTGTGATCTCAGTTCACTGCAACCCTCACCTCCTGGGCTCAACCGATCCTCCTACCTCAAGCTCCTGAGTAGCTGGGACTACAGGTGTGCACCACCACGCCTGGCTAATCTTTGTATTTTTTGTAGAGACAGGGTTTCTTCATGTTGCCCAGGTTGGTTTCCAACTCCTGGGCTCAAGTGACACACCTGCCTCGGCCTCCCAGTGTTGAGATTACAGGTGTGAGCCGCAACACCTGGCCTGAGCGTATTTTTAACAAAAGAAAATTTGCAATCCAGTGGTGAGACTGAATTTGTTATTTTTGTCACCTGTTGTTCCAGATGCTTTCAAAAAGATCGAGGGACTCTCTCAGCCTGTTGGTGTTGTTATCTTCTCGAATCACCATGTTGTAGCTACTGCAGGCTGCGACGTAAATGATAGCCGTGACATCTTGGTGGGGAGAAAAAGGAAAGCACCTCAGTTAGACACCCTCGCTGTGGAGCTGCAAGAAAGTACACACACAGCAGCCACTCAGTTCCACAAAAACATTCACTCAGTGATAGGACTATTCAGTCACAGAACAGCCTGCACGTGCGCCGTGCGCACCACTGGTTGCTTCAGTAACGCACTTGATGAAGAGCCCAGCCCAAAAGACGCACGTAAATTTGGGATGCTTAAATGCTTTTTTTTTTTTTTTTTTTTTTTGAGGTGGAGTTTTACTCTTGTCTCCCAGGCTGGAGTGCAATGGCATGATCTTGGCTCACTGCAACTTCTGCCTCCCAGGTTCAAGTGATTCTCCTGCCTCAGCCTCCCTAGTAGCTAGGATTACAGGCATGTGTCACCATGCCTGGCTAATTTTTGTATTTTTTTCTGAGACAGAGTTTCACTCTTGTTGCCCAGGCTGGAGTACAATGGCACAATCTTGGCTCACTGCAACCTCCGCCTCCTGGGTTCAGGCGATTCTCCTGCCTCAGCCTCCCGAGTAGCTGGCATTACAGGCGTGCACGACAACACCTGGCTAATTTTTGCATTTTTAGTAGAGATGGGGTTTCACCATGTTGGTCAGGCTGGTCTTGAACTCCTGACCTCAGGTGATCCACCCACCCTAGCCTCCCAAAATGCTGGGATTACAGGCATGAGCTACCACACCTGGCTAATTTTTGTATTTTTAATAGAGCTCTGGTTTCTCCACATTGGCCAGGCTGGTCTCGAACTCCTGACTTCAGCTTATCCGCCCTCCTTGGCCTCCCAAGGTGCTGGGATTACAGGCATGAGCCATGGCGCCTGGCCCTTAAATGCTTTTTTAAATGAGATTAGTATCTAAGGAAGGAGCATCATAATCTATAAAATGCTATGCTTTACATACTAGTTAGAGATCATCTAATTCAAAAACAGTTAAGCACAGCAATGCTGAGTGTTAGAATTCACTCCCATTTTCTTGAGAGAGCATAAAAAAAATCACCATTAAAGCACTGGATCCATTTTCTCCTCTCATCCCTCTGGCCGCCAACATCAAACATGCTGTGGAAGAGCAAGAGGAACACAATTATTTGGGGAAAGCAGGGAACAACCGCACACGTGCTTGCTTTCCTCTTTGGCTATCAGCAGCTTCCAGCGTTCACACATGGGTCTTGAGTCAGGCTCGGGTCACTGGCTGGCCTGCACCATCACTCCCTGTGTGATCCTGGAATACAAGTGGCTCCACCTCTCTCAGCCGCAGTCCCTCCTCAGTCACCCCACAGTGGGGCTACAGGGGTGAGAGATGGAGCAGACAGCAGCCGGCAGTGTCTGAGGTCCCACAGTAGGTCCTTAATAAATCCAGTGGTCACTAGCTCAGTAATGCAAGAGGTTACTTGCTCAGACACTCATGCCTCTCTGAGTATGAGCTAAGTGCCCAGGGCAGATCTTTCCTATGATTTGCTCCAGCTCTTGGGACACTGTGTCCCCTCCCCTGGAGAATTGAGAAAGGCTCCTTGCTGATCTGTCTACACTACATGCATCTTATCTCTAGCCACCTCTGCCTGGTGACCTGCACTGGGTCTGGATCACGCCTGGATTTAGTTCAGGCTGCTCTGCCCAGCCCGAGCTGCTTCCTGGTCTTGCCCAGCCAAGGCGGCCTCAGCCAGTTCTCTCAGAGTTTCTCAGCTGCATCCTGCACGTCATCAGCCCAGGCCCAGGCCCCTCTTCTCACAGCCCCTGCTCACCGCACCCTGTGGCCTAAGCCATTTCTCCCTGGGAGAGTTTCTCTACCTACCCAGATTCTGCTGGATCCTTCCAACCTTTGCAGGCGTCCCTGGCTCTGAGATTTCTCCCCTCCCTAAACACAGTGCATGTGCCCTAGGACCACACGGGCTAGTCTGTTTTGTCCTGGGTGGGTATGTTGCTGATCCTATTAGAATTTAATCTGTACGCTTTGCATTAGCACACGTGGGGCACGCTGAGGTACTTGATGAAAATGGATGAGCTGATGAGCAGAATCCTTTCAAACAAAATCACGAATGTGAGATACAGCTTCACTGTTAATAATTCCACTATGCCAGGGACGTGGTTCTGATGTGGGCAAAACCGCACGTCATGCCAACTCCACACCGCACTGTGCGCCTCACAGCAGAGACGGACGTAGTGGCTTTTCTCCAGCCTGACACTGGCCGTGTGAATGGTTCTTGGGAAATCTGGAAGTAGGTGCCTGTGACCTGTGCACTGGGGAGAGCGTCGGGCACTGCAGGAGTCTCAGAACACATTGAAAATCATGAAACTCTTGCTCTAAGGGACCTCACCCTTGAGGTCCCTTAGAGTCGAGTTGGACATGCTGAGGGTGACTGGGCAAGGTATAGGGCAGAATACCATCACTGGCTGCATAGTAGATGCAATGGGAATTCTAAGGGGTCACCATGGGCTGAGATTTGAGGGACGCTTGGATGCTGCTTTTTTTTTTTTTTTTTAGAGACACCCAGACTGGAGTGAAATGGCCTAATCATGGCCCACTGCTGCCTTGAATTCTTGGGCTTACGAGATCCTCCCACCTCAGCCTCCTGAGTAGCTAGGACCACAGGTGTACGCCATCAAGCTTGGCTAATTTTTTTTTTTTGGTAGAGACAGATTCTCGCTATGTTGCCCAGGCTGGTCTTGAACACCTGGTCTCAAGCAATCCTACTGCCTTGGCCTCCCAAAGTGCTGAGATGACAGGCATGAGCCACTATGCCTGGCCTGAAGGAAGCTTTGATAGATTTGTGGGGTTTGCTTAGCCCAGGTGGCATCTGAGGCTCAGAGGACAAGATGAATAGAGGCATGGCGGCAGGAAAAGCTGGGAGAACTGGAAGGGTCCTCACAGCAGCCCAGCCTGGTGAGGCAGGTGGCAGGTGACAAAGCAGGGCTGGGGATGGGGCTGGTCACAGGTGGAGGGCTTGGGTCATAGGGTGCACAGGCAGTAGTGAGCCCCGAACCTTTTTCAGCAGAGGAATAGCACGATCCAGGCCATGCTATGGGAAGATTCATTTCGTGGCACTGAGTAGGGCGACTGAAATGGGTAAGCCAGGGGACAGGAGACCAGCCAGGGCCCTGCTGAGAGAGTCTAGGGGCTGGGGAAGTGATGGAGCAGGACTAGGGTCACAGCTATGGGGACAAAAAGAGCTTTGTGGCCGGAGAATTAACGTCTTATCATGAGGGAGAGAAATGAAGAAAGTAAGCTCATTTGGCCAAGTTTGCACTTGGGCAACCCAAGAGATGGGCTGGAGACACACATGAACTGCTCATTTCAGTTCTCAAACTGGGACTGTGCATCTGGAAGATCAAAATTTCATGAGTCTCCTGATCTAAAAAAAGAGCCAATCAAATCTACAACTGAGGCAGACACTGCCTTCCTTTCCGGTGTCCTCATTTCTGCTTTAAAGTAGGCAGTAAAATCAACACTTCAAGTCTTGCTAGAGTTAGAATTTCACCCCAGCTGCCCTTACCTGAAAGGGCAGCCATGCACATTCAGGAATGAAGCCCCCTTAAACCTCACAACCCTTCGGCTCTGGGACTTCATGAGGCCCTGGGCCACACGGCTCTTAGCGACATACTCACTGAAAGTTCACTTTGTCCACTTGGAATCGTGTCTCAAAAATCCCAGATGTCAGAACTCTGCATCTGAGGAGGTCCTGGGAACAAGAAGAGGGAAGCAAGCTGGGTTACATGACTGTTCTTCTTCAAAGTAAAGCCCTGGTATAACTATACATCAGCAGTATTTTTCAAATAATTTGTTCCACTGTACAGGAAACAATAATAATTAAGAACTAAAATTGGCTAAGCGTGGTGACTCACACCCGTAATCCCAGCACTTTGGGAGACTGAGGCAGGCAGATCACCTGAGGTCAGGAGTTTGAGACCAGCCTGGCCAACATGGTGAAACCCTATCTCTACTAAAAATACGAAAAAACAAATTAGCCAGGTGTGGTCACAGGCACCTGTAATCCCAGCTACTTGGGAAGCTGAGGCAGGAGAATCGCTTGAACCTGGGAGGCAGAGGTTGCAGGGAGCTGAGATCGTGCCATTGCATTCCAGCCTGGGTGACAAGTGAGACTCCGTCTCCAAAAAAAAAAAAAAAAAAAAAAGAACTCAGACGAATGTTGTTTTATCCTCCAGAGAAAGCCACAGTTAATGTGTTGGTTTGGCCCTGAGAGACCTGATAACTGTCTATTTGTTTTAAAACTTAAAAAAACTCATGTCTCAAAGAATCTTACTGACATATACCTGACAACCACAGTCAGGGCATCAGCATTCCAGAGGGACCCCCCTGCCAGTGCTCTGTTGGCTTGGGTGAGACTCACGATGGCTTGGGTGAGAAACCAAAGGAAGTGTAACTCTGCACTCAGAAGTCTTCAGCCTTATGAACTGGATGCTAGTTGATTTCATTTATTCTCTCTTCCCTGCACATTTCTATTTCCTCCAAGGTAAAAGATGTGGTACCCCGAGGGGACGAGAAAGCCATGCAGCCTCGCAAAGCTGGCATCCCTGGCACATTTGGCAGATGTCAGGGTTTTTTTTTTTTTTCTGACCACCAAATCCATGTGCTTTTAAGGAAGCAGCCACTCTGTAATAATTCTGGAACATGGGAGGTGGTCCTCCCATTTTAGTATAATGAGAACTGTTTAGGACAGGTGAGTTAGTTGAGGGACTGACTCAAGATGAGGAAGCCTCCATTGCTTTGTCAGATAATTTCTTTCTTTCTTTTTTTTTTTTTTTGAGACGGAGTCTCGCTCTGTCGCCCAGGCTGGAGTGCAGTGGCGCAATCTCGGCTCACTGCAAGCTCCGCCTCCCGGGTTCACGCCATTCTCCTGCCTCAGCCTCCCGAGTAGCTGGGACTACAGGCGCCCGCCCCTGCGCCCGGCTAATTTTTTCTATTTTTAGTAGAGACGGGGTTTCACCATGGTCTCGATCTCCTGACCTTGTGATCCGCCCACCTCGGCCTCCCAAAGTGCTGGGATTACAGGCGTGAGCCACCGCGCCCGGCCTTTTCAGATAATTTCAAACTCTCAGGATCAGCCTGAGAGAGAGAAACTTTATGGGAGAGACAGAAGCTCAGGCCTCAGACTTTCCACCTTGGGGGCCCAGGGCCAAGGCCTTGCAGGGAATACAGACTCTGGGGGAAGTTTGGAGAGTGTGGTTTGAACAGAGAGACTCCTCTAACTTCCTTGGGGTTCACTGGCTCTAGAAGCACCTGAAGGCTCCTGAATTGATCAATCCAGGGGCTCTCCAAGTCTCTGCAGCTGCCTGAGGGTCGAAGGGGCACGATTCCCTCTCTGCTATTTAAAAATTGGTGGAGTGGGCTGGGCACAGTGGCTCACGCCTATAATCCCAGCACTTTGGGAGGCCAAGGCAGGTGGGTCACTTGAGGTCAGGAGTTTGAGACTAGTCTGGCCAACATGGCAAAACCCTGTCTCCACTGAAAATACAAAAATTAGCTGGGCGAGGTGGCAGGTACCTGTAATCCCAGCTACTTGGGTGGCTGAGGCAGGAGAATAGCTTGAACCTGGGAGGCGGAGGTTGCAGTGAGCTGAGATTGCGCCATTGCACTCCAGCCTGGGTGACAGAGCAAGACTCCATCTCAAAAAGACAAAAAAAAAAAAAAAAAAAAAAAAGGTGGAGTGCTTTTTTCTGACTCAACCCAAAGGGGATGCTCTGGGTCACACCTGGAAAGTTCGCTGTGATACGGGACTCCTCAGGCCCGGGGCCCAAACAGAATGGGCATAATTTATGAAACCAGGAAGCAAAGACTTTGCTTGCCTGAGGACAGCTCCAGGAGGAACAGGAGCAGCATGTTCCTTGTCTGCAGATACACTCATTTGCATACTGGCAATTTTCATAACCACTTAAGTGCCAGAGTCAGGGGAGCAAGGCACAAGGTTTGGTGACCAATCCATGCACACACCCAGGGCAGTACAAACGATGTGCAAAAAGTAGGTATCTGAGGGATTTTTCCTTAATCCATTCTGAAATAATCGTTAAATCATATTGGAAATGAATCTCACAGTTTCTGGTGCGCGGTGGGGGACCCTAATTCCACATACCTGGTCTGTGGGTGTGTAGTCAACCAAGCTGACGCTGTCGATTCTTTCCAGGAAGCTGCAAAGAAAGCCAGCAAGGGTTGAGGCCTGTTCTCAGGTCACTTTTTCCTGGGGTTGGGGGGAAATTAATGGGACATTTCACCCAAGTACAGCAAGGATGGGGCAGGCCAAGAAGCTGACATGAGTTCTTACTTTGTTTCCTGAATTTGTATCAGTCTAGATAATGCAACATTCTTGGCCCAGGGACGGAGAACTGCATTCTTCTTTTTTTTTTTTTTTAATGTTGCCTTCTCTCCCCTCTTCTCCGCTGCCACAGGGCTGGGGGTGGGGCTACTCAGAAACTGGGAGACAGCCTGGACCCTCCCTTCCAAGGCTAAGTATAAGAACGTGTTGCAATGTAAGCAAAGCATGGAAGGTGACAGATGTTCCTTTAGTGTAGGTTCCTAATCAAATACAGAAGTTGTGTGTGTGTGTGTATGACTGTGTGAATATGTGTAAGAGTGACTGTGTGTGGAGAGCGATTATGTGGTGTGCGAGAGGAAATGTGTAAAAGTGAGTGTAAGGGTGTGAGAGTATGTGTGGAAAGTGTGCGAGAGCAAGAATGTGAGTGTGTGTGTGTGAGTGTGTGTGCCGGCAAACCCGGCGACGCCTGTGGGTGTCAGATCTGCCCGGCGCCCTCTGTGTCCCACACAAGGCAGGGCGAGAGCCTAGGAAAGCTGCGTGCACCGCTCTGGGGTGATGACCCTCTTCCAGGCCGTGTCTCCAGCTCTTCCGCTGGGAGGCCGCCGAGCTCCCTCTCCCGAGTGACCATGGCCCCTGCACAGGCCTCCCCCGCCCTCTCTGTGTCAGCCTAGCTTTACCAAGGCATCTATCCAGGCTGCACGTTTCCCACTGAGTCTTAGTCGATCTGTTGTTATTTGTCTCCTCCACTAACATGCGAGGCCCTCAGGGCAGGTTTCTGTCGTGTCCACCTGGGAGTCCCCAGCACCTAGTGCCGGCCCGGCCCCAGTAAATATAGTGGAATGAACCAGTGTCCTCTGTCCCCTTCTCCTTCCGCGGTTGGGACAGGTGACCATCGAGCGCTGAGAGGCTGGGCCTCCTGGGGACGAACAAGCGTTGGGGATGGGTTAACTGGCGAGCAGAGGACAATTCTGGAGACAGGGGCAGCAGGGGCTCTAGAAGGAAGAAGGAGAGCGAGCAGGAGGGAGGGGTTGGGGCGGTCCAGGCTCTCTGTTGGCGCTGGCGTTGATGGGAGGCCCTGGTACTGAGGAGCTAGGATGGATGGCCTGGAGGCTGTGCTGGCTCGCTGCCTGCCATGCCAGTTGGCTGGCTCTGTGTCTGGGTAGGTGGAAGCAGCAGCCATGTGCCCATGAGCGTTTCACGCAGCGGAGGGGATGCTGCCTCCCCACCTCCCCATCCTCCTGCACCAGCTCCTCTGCAGGTGCCTGTGAACCTCAGTGTGGGCAAGAGGGAGACGAAAGGGTTCAGAACGCAGAACGCCACCCCAAAATGTGCCCTTCGGCATGTTGACTAACTGCAGCTGAGGGCACTTGGGAAGCCTCGGATGCAGGGCCGGCGGGCTGACCTCCCGCTCTGTCCCAAACAGCGGGTCAGGAAATTTCCCGTGAGAAACGTCTGCCCTGGGCCAGGAAGAGGAGAATGTTTGTATCACCGGGGGCTGGGAGTCCACCCCGAACCGGATCTGTACAAACCCACCAAAATAACCCTCGTCTTTCATTAGTCACTGCCCCCCAATGACTGCCCCTAGAAACCTGAACCTTTCTCCTTTGTCACTTCTCCATACGTTTATCATCTTTTGTTACAAGGGTGTATTAGCTCTCAGTCCTGACGGCTTCTTTGGGTCTTCATTTTTCTTATGAAAGTTCCCGTGTGCGTGTAAAAATGTTAAATAGAACGTGTGTGCTTTCCTCCGGTCGATCCGTCTTTGTTGGTTCACTCAGCTACAGAACCTAATAGGAAAGAGGGAAGTTCTTTTTCCTTCCCTACAGAGGTCAAAAGGGGTCCATTTTAGGAACGACTTGGCCAAAGACAGTAAGACTGCGTCATTTCCTTGGCCATCGTAACTCCTTCCTTTTGGAAAGCTAGAGACAGTCCCTAGTGGCCAGAACTGAGGCCTGGCCATGGGATGACATTTTGGCAGCCTTCATCCATGAACCTGGGTTTGACACCCCCAGGGCAAGTAACCCAGAAGCAGAATACACAAAGGGCAGGAGTGGATCTGCTGGTGTTTGGGATGGCCTTTCACAGGGATAGGAAGCAGTGGGGGCAACTGTGACCTCAACTGTCATGAATGAGTCATTTCCCTGGAATCCAAGGGAAACAGGTTACGGGAGTGGTGTCTGTGACTGCATTGTATGGTGTGCAGTCATGAAAGAATGTCGGCCGGGTGCAGTGGCTCATACCTTTAATCCCAGCACTTTGGGAGGCCAAGGTGGGTGGATCTCCTGCAGTCACGAGTTCAAGACCAACCTGGTCAACATTGTGAAACCCTGTCTCTACTAAAAATACAAAAAGTAGCCACGTATGGTGGTGTGCGCCTGTAATCCCAGCTAGTTGGGAGGCTGAGGCAGGAGGATCACTTGAACCCAGGAGGCAGAGGTTGTAGTGAGCCGAGATCACGCCACTGCACTCCAGCCTGGGCGACAGAGTGAGACTCTGCCTCAAAAAAAAAAAAAAAAAAAAAAAAAAAAAAATATATATATATATATATATATATATATATATATATATATATGCCAAAGGGACCCTGATCAGCCAGTGGTGTCTTTGGAATAGGTGCTGCAAGCCCTGGGAGGTGCTACTGCGCACGTGAAGGTTGGTGAGTTGGCCAAGGGTGTGGAACTGGCTCCAGAGGGGAAGGAGTAAAGGGAAGGGACCCTCTGGGACCTGGAGAACCTTGGGAGGCTGGAGGCAGGAATTCCCTGCCATTGCCTGAGGCCTGGTTTGGAAAGTGCAATGCAGTTTTGGCATGGTGGTTGCTGGCCTGGAATGTGGTGGGGTGAAGAGCACAGTGGAAGGACACACTGAGTTCCTGACCATCCAGTGACAAAGGAGCAAAAAGACCTTGGAATCCGTGAGAAGGCAGGAGAAGTTTCTGCCGGGGTGGGACGGGAGCTCTGGACTGCGGCTGGACATTCAGGTGGGTTTCCGGGTGGGAAGCCTGCCTCCCTCACAGGCCGTGTGAGCTACAACAGTTCTAGTCAGAAATGGTCATGACTTTTGACAGGGGCCGGGGTAAGGACACAGAAATGAATTCGCTCTGATGAAAAAAAGAGCTGGAAGGAACTGAACATTAAATATGAAGCCTGTGGCTATAGTTAGAGTTTAGGAAGTAATCTATTTAAAATGGGATGCACATAGGTTGGAGGTAGGTGGGTGAATGTATTCAGATGATAATAACTAGTCTAAGTAGAAAGAATGAAGTATGGTTAACCAAAAAATGCCTGTGGAGTGCTAGAGAGATGTGATGAGAGGACGTGTGAGTGCATCTTCCTGTGCACTACGAAAGACCAGTGACGCTGAGATGCTGACAGTGATGAGCATGGTGGGTCTTCTCCTGTCCCCAGCCTCCAAGATGGATACTCAGAGTCCTTCCAGCTCTGATTCTCAGAGATCTGAGACGTGGGAGGTCTCACTGAACATTTCCAAGAGCTGCTTCTGAATTGTTACTGATGCCCTGAGTTCATGCATTTCAAGTTTGTGCAATGAAAGTAAAATGTGAAAATGCACCCCAAAATGTGAATATGCCCCCAATTCTTTGAAAGAGTTTCTAAGGAATAAATAATAGAGTGGTAGATTTCTGCCAGCCTTCTGCCTTGATCCTTGTTTCAACTGGCATATTTCCAAGCATGTTGCAGAAGTACTTTTTCAAATTGGGGCTTCTGTGATTACCATACGTAGAGAGAATTTTAAAGGGATCTTCCAAATCATACATATAATTTCGCATATGACTACATTTTAAAGGGTTATAACATTGCCTCCTTAAATACGCCACTGCATGCTGACCGGAAGAATTAAGCAGATCTAAAAACCCCTTGCAGACTATTCACTCCAACATTAGATACAGAGTTGCAAAACTATACCAAATTAGCATTGTAAAAAATCACTTGCATTGTAGACACTATAAGAAAGTAGTTAAAAAGAAATTTACTTTGATTTTTTTTCATTATTTCCTGTGACAGCTGAGGACACTCATATTTGCAGAAATGTTTTCATTTTCATTTAGATCCCCCTTGTTTGATATTAGCAAAAATAACAACTCACTGTTTATATCCCATCTGTTGTTGGCGTCAAAGAATTCTTAATGGCCATGGAATTGATCATGAAGAGGGAACAAGGAGAGTCACCAAAAGATGAAAACTATTCTATTCAATGCCTTTGTAATTAAACTACTGGGTCTGAGAAAAGAAGTACCAACTAAATTTCCATGTATTTAAAATTACTTTTTTTGTGAAAACATATAGCAATTGGAAATCTGTCAAGGAAAGTAAAAAACTTTTCCCAGTGTTAATGAAATTTGATTCATGATATTTATCTACAAGATATAAATATACAGATGGATCCCAGGTACTCCGGAGGCTAAGGCAGCAGGATCACTGGAGCCCAGGAGTTCATACTGGTGGAGAAATGACTCACATGGTGACAAAGTACCAGGCAGTTGTAATGCACAGCCAGAGTTAAGATCCCTGCTCCTTAAAAGGGGTTCCCAGACTCATGGCATATCAGCGTCACTGGCAGACCCACTGCGTCAGCATGTGCAGCTGAGCCACGTCCCAGGTGATCAGCGATTCTTGGTGAGTTGTCATCCAAGAGCGTGTTCCTCCTGGCTTTCCCCGCCTCCCAGCTTTATGCTCTAATATCTGCCTGAACCATTCTTCTCATGACTCCTGCTCTTTCTCCTTCCCACAGGGTAAAGTCCACACTTTTTTTTTGTTTTTGAGACAGAGTCTCGCTCTGCCGCCCAGGCTGGAGTGCAGTGGCGGGATCTCAGCTCACTGCAAGCTCCGCCTCCCGGGTTCACGCCATTCTCCTGCCTCAGCCTCCCGAGTAGCTGGGACTACAGGCGCCGCCACCACGCCCGGCTCGTTTTTTGTATTTTTTTTTAGTAGAGACGGGGGTTTCACCGTGTTAGACAGGATGGTCTCGATCTCCTGACCTCGTGATCCGCCCGTCTCGGCCTCCCAAAGTGCTGGGATTACAGGCTTGAGCCACCGCGCCCGGCAAGTCCACACTTTTAATCTGGCCTCGAGCCCTTTGCAGTCTGTCCAGTGTCCCCTTCAGTCTCTTCTACGTCACATGAACCCTCCACTCCAGTCAAAACTCCCTGTAGATTTTGGCCTCTCAGATCCCATGTCATCCCTGCTTTCTCCCCCCTATTTGAAACCTGAGATTAAACCCTGCCCGCTCTGGGAAGCCACTTCTAACTGCCATGACACAGCACAACGTCGGCCTCACTTTCTTCTGGCACTTACTGTCTCACAATTCCATGAGCTTGGCATGCTGCCTTATGCTGTGATTTAATCCTTTTTAAAGGTTGAGATATAAAATAACGTAAAGGATGTAAACAGTCCTGATCTTAAGTGTTCTTGATTTTTTTTTAAACATCTGGATATGCCTTGTCCATTTTTCTTTTTCTGTGTATGTTTTATCTACCTATCTGTACTGAATATCATTTAAGGGCAAAAGCATGTTCTAATTTCTAGAAAGAAGCCCCACATGGCCAGCATGTTTTGTACTGAATCTTTCTCTGCACTGTCATTTAAAATGTTTTTAAATTTAAAAAATTATTTGTTTTTATTTTTTTGAGACAGTCTCACGCTGTCACCCAGGCTGGAGTGCAGCTATAATTTGCTATAAGTATCTTGCTTTGGACTTTGGCTACAGAATTGCCAAGAGGATGTTGTGTTTTTGCAGAGGAAGTCCCTCCCTTCTACTTTATAATGTGCTTGGCCAGCTGATGCTGATACTATGCTCAGTTAATAAGGTTATCTTATCAGACTGGTACTTATTTTCAGCAGTCTTTTTTTTTTGAGATGGAATTTCGCTCTTGTTGCCCAGGCCGGACAGGCTGGAGTGCAACGGCGTGATCTCGGCTCACTGCAACCTCTGTCTCCTGGGTTTAAGCGATTCTCCTGCCTCAGCCTCCCAAGTAGCTGGGATTACAGGCATGCGCCACCATGTCCGGCTAATTTTGTATTTTTAGTAGAGATGCGGTTTCTTCATGTTGGTCAGGCTGGTCTTGAACTCCCGACCTCAGGTGATTTGCCTGCCTTGGCCTCCCAAAGTGCTGGGATTACAGGCGTGAGCCACTGCACCCGGCCCAGCAGTCTTTTCCAAATCAAAGACAGCAGGGCAGGCACACAGTGTCCAAGCCTCATGGTCTGCCTGTATTTAAAAGGCATATACATTGGCATTCCTTCAGCAAGAAACAGCTTTAGTAAGAAAATTCTCCAGTAGCACACACAGTATCATCTGGGTTCCTGAGCTGAAATAAACTAAAAGTAAAGTATTTTGTGTATTAATCCAGTCTACTTTTTTTCTTTCAATTCTAAATCCATGTTAGAAATTGTGCATTTGAAGGCGGAAAAATGAAAGGAAGAAATATAACTAGTAGTTAAATGGAAGATTAACTAGTTCCCTGATGTGTTTCAGTTGGATACTTTTGTAAATTATATCCATCTTTGGCGTAGGGAAGTTTCAATGTGAAAAAGAATATTGTGGCCATGAAGAAACAATTATGGTGAAGAAGCCAGGGGGCCAGGCACACGGTGGCTCCCGCCTGTAATCCCAGCACTTTGAGAGGCCAAGGCAGGTGGATCACTTGAGGATCAGGAGTCCCAGACAAGCCTGGCCAACATGGTGAAACCCCGACTCTACTGAAGAAAAAAAAAAAAATTAGCCAGGTGTGTTGGTGCGCATCTGTAGTCCCAGCTACTTGGGGGCTGAGGCAGGAGGATCGCTTGAACCTGGGAGGTGGAGGCCACAGTGAGCCGAGATCGTGGTGGCACTCCAGCCTGGGCGACAGAGCGAGACTCCGTCTCAAAACAGCAACAACAAAAATAAGCCAGGGATCCTAGAAATACACGAGAAAAAGCCATACTAACCAAACAAAAATTTAAGTGGTAAGACTGAGGGTGAATTTGGAAAAATACCATGCTTTCTGAACCAAATCTACCTCAGAATTTTTTTTTTCTCTTTTTGAGACAGAGTTTCACTCTTGTTGCCCAGGCTAGAGTGCAATGGCGCAATCTCGGCTCACCGCAACCTCTGCCTCCCGGGTTCAAGCAATTCTTCTGCCTCAGCCTTCTGAGTAGCTGAGATTACAGGTGCACACCACCACGCCCGGCTAATTTCGTATTTTGAATAGAGGTGAGGTTTCTCCATGTTGGTCAGGCTAGTCTTGAACTCCTGACCACAGGTGATCTGCCCGCCTCAGCCTCCCAAAGTGCTGGGATTATAGGCTTGAGTCACTGTGCCCAGCAATTCTTTTTTCTTAAGTATTTTTTAAAACAGGATGCACACTCACATCCAGTAACATGCAGTTTAAAATGATTTGACAAATTCCTGTGATTTACATTTCAGTATTTAATCAACTGCAAAAGTTAGGAAATAATTCATGGGCCTGTAGTGCTTTTGAAAATAATATTTATGACTCATAAAAATGTACATTCATAGTAGTATGACATGAACATATTTTAAGAAAGTTCAAGCATATACAAGCATTGTTTAATCTCACAAAATATATTAATTTTGGTGGGAATATTTGCATTATAAAAGGGTCTTCAGTTTACCAAAGGGTTCAACACTAAGCTATTTTAAAAGTTGTGATTATTTTTTCCAATCTAAAGAGGGGTTAAGGCCAGGTGCAGTGGCTCACGCCTGTAATCCCAGCACTTTGGGAGGCTGAGGCGGGAGGATCACCTGAGGTCAGGAGTTCAAGACCAGCCTGGCCAACACAGTGAAACTCTGTCTCTGCTAAAAATACAAAAAAATTAGCCAGGCATAGCGGTGTGCACCTGTAATCCCAGCTACTCGGGAGGCTGAGGCAGGAGAATCGCTTGAACCCAGGAGGCGGAGGCTGCAGTGAGCCGAGATCGCGCCATGGCACTCCAGCCTGGGCAACAGAGCGAGACTCCATCTCGAAAATAAAATAAATAAAATAAAAGAGGGGTTAAGACTCATGCCGTCCTCACACACGGCCCTGCACAAGCCTATGGAGGATAGGAGACACGACCTTCTAAGAGGGGCGTTCTCAGAGAAGATGCTGGGCAGGCAACCAACAAGTGTGCCTCAAAGCACACTTCAGAACAACATCCAAATATACAATGAATATGAAGGCCACTCCTCATCTGCACACACCTGTTACACCTGTTTTTTTTCCTTACTCATTTACACTGGAACACATGTTATAATAGTGAACAGTTGGTTACGAATCTTTCAAAGAACTTGGAAGGGCCCCTATAATTATTTTCTGAAACAATGGAATTCTCTTATGGAAAAATCTTCCAGTGAAGGAAAGGGTAAGTTAAAAAAAACTTGAATTAACTTAGGTTAGAATACTTGCCAAGGCAAAAGTAAGTTGCTTTTCTCCATGTTTCCAGGCTATGAGAAAGCGGTGGCTGGCTACATGCTTTACTTTTCAGCCAAAAAATACGCACTGCCATTCCTGAGAAGACGGCAGGCAGCACAGCTGGGCTCCAGCCTTAAAGAGTCCAGCATTCTCCTTCCTTCCAGTCCTACCTCTTTAATTCTCAGACTTCCAGCTGGTTGGATGTATACATAAATGACCTGCATGGCTAAGTAAAACATCCCAGCTTATATTTTCAAGGTTTTCAAAGAGTTGTTGCTTTTGGACAAATTAATAAATGCAAATTAGAACTTAAAATGCAGTTCTAATTTTATTTCTATTTTTGGTTGTTAAAATCAAAACAAAACCTACACACACACAGTCCCAGGGTTTTCTCAAACAATCAACAGTTCTTTGGCAATGTTAAGAGTGTGTAACAAGACTGCCGTGCTAATTAGCATAATTTATAAGACGTCTAATAGTGTCGAAACAGGAAAATAACTATAAACTTGTTCGTTTGAAAGACACTGTATAATGTCACACTAAGTCTTTTTAAAAACTCAATTTAGTAAGTAGAAAATATAAACGAACAAATTTAATTTTTCCAGATAATGAAGTCATACGGCATTTTTCCCAGTTACGCAAAGACAATTATCACATGAAAAATGTATAGAATGTAAGCAGTAAGAGAGCATTATGCAAAAATATCCTAAGGTAATTTCAGTATAAATTATGGGACGAGATTTATTAATAACATACGTTATGAGATCAATTGCAGTCTCACTGTGAAGGCAAAAACAAAAACCAAAACCCAAAGGATAAACAGAAATAGCACAGTCTACCGAATACACTGAATGGTGTTTACCTTTCCCCCCTCTTTAACTTGTATGCACCGCCTGCCATTCTAGATATTACCAATCACACTAAATAATATCAATAATAAAAACCAACCACCTTCAATCTGATCATTCTAGTCAGAAAACTGAATACAGTTTTGACCAGATCTTCGAGAAAGATTCATATACACCAAATTAACTAGTTCTGTTAAAAGGCTGCTATAAAAATACCATCATTACGAGCTATACAGAACTTCAGAACCCAGCTAAGAGTGGAGAAATACTGAATTTCTTAATTTATCTGGAGGGGACGACTGTAAACCCAAAGGTAGAAGAGCATTTCAGCATTCTGGCGTGTTCAGAGTTTCTAGGGTATAGTATCTCTCTGACACACAGAGAGCATTTCGAAGGGTGGCTATGGCCAGGAAACCTCAGAGCGGGTTCTGCCGTCACACTTGATCCCGAAGGCGGGCCAGTCTCTGAGACAGTTCATCCTGCTCCGCCGAAGCCACGCTCGTGCCCACGGAGCCGGTCTGCCCCTGCGGCAGCTCCATGTTGAGGTCGAGGCCCGCCTCGTCTGCCATTTCCTGGAGCAGCATATCCACTTGGTTCTGGGGAGTGGTGAGCGTCGTCGTGCTGCTCATCGTGTCCTCCATTTGCTGCGTCTGGACGTCCAGAGTTTCAAACTGGTGCTCGAATTTGTCCATCAAGGCAGAAATCTTCTCCAGATTCATGGTCTTCAGTGTCGCATCCATTGACTTAACCACACCAGCCATCGACTTGGTCACCTTGCCCATCGTCACCGCCGTCTGGACCCTGGCAGCCACTGCATCGACTCGCGCACTCATTCTTAAGAAATTCACCGCCTGGTTCTTCTGGCGGATGGCATTTTCGGCGTGGATCCTCGCAACTTCCATGTTGCCCTTCTGAATGGCCTTTTTGATTTTGGCCTTTTCGGCCTTTTCCTCCTTATCGCATTTTTTGGCACTCCTGCTCAGTTCTTTGGCCGCGAACTTCAGGTTGAACAGGTGTTTCTCCATGTTGGACATAGTCGGACGGCTCCTTGGGGTCGGCGGCCCGGCTGAGACGTGCGCGGAAGAGACAGAAGGTGAGGTAACTCCGCTCCCGGCCGCCGCTCCTTTGTTTTGGTCCCACTTCCTGTTTCTACCGTGCGCGGCGCAGGTGGTGACGTCAGAGCCCAGCGCCAAAGGCGGGGCCTGCGGGACGGACGGCGCCGGGGGTGGGGCCTGCGGGACGGACGGCGCCGGGGGCCGCGCACGCAGGGGGATTCCGGCCGGACGCTCCGGCGCTGTACGCTCGCTTCCTGCGGTGCGTTCTACCGGGTTTTTAAAGTTCTTAACGTTATTAGTAAATTCACAAAAATTAGTGCCCCCACGCACTTTCTTAGTCATCTACCGAAGCAGACAATCTGTGGAGATCCGCGTGTAAAATTACCCAAGCTCCAAACTTGGCAGGCTTTATAAAGGGTGACTGGCTAGCTGGCTAAAACCCAGCCGAACATCAGCTAGGTCTTCACACGAACGCTTGCTTTATTAGCATGGGTAATTTCCACTTTCTCAGGGGAACTGGAAACCACGGATACATTAAAAACAAAAACATCAAAACAATACATTAAAAACAAACGGGTCACTGACGCGTCTCCATCTTTGACTACGATTTGTGCCGGAGTTCTGTAATACCCTTTTATTGCATGGGTGAAAATAACCTTTAAAACTGTGGCACCACCAAATTTATACTTTGGCTGGAAGTTCAGCTTCTAGGTGAGTTGCCAGCAATTATCATCCAAAAATCGTCCCGTGGCTTAGTAATAAAAAGACCCATCTTTTGCTGACACCATTCTATCTTTTTGATGTTTTATAAATATCCATGGAACTTCACTCACATTTAAGTTTGACAGGCTAAACTGTCATTTTAAATTATGCAGGCAGAGTATGGTGAGATATTAGGACCCACACCCACGGGCATACATCAGAACTGTCACTATGTATTACGCCCTTTAAAAATGCAGGCTTTCAAATGGCAGCAATGTGTGCTGTCACTTTTTAGAAAGCTTCCTCCGATGCAGCAATAATAATGCAAGAAGACCGGATCTGCCCTAATGAGCTAGGCTGAAAATGAACCCTGAGAGCGAATTCTGTTTGGAGATCATTTTAATCCAGCGGCCCACCACCTCGCTTAGCTTTCTGTGATAGCTTGCCAGTCAGTTTCACACCACAAGACCTTCTGAAGACATAGCTCTGATGTTTTCACTTTCTCCAAACCCTGGGCGTGGAGGCTAAACCTGCTGTGCAGCACGCTGGCTCCCTTGCCTTTTGCGCCCCTCTGCCAGTCAAAGCAAACCGCAGCACGGAAGTTGAGCATTATTTGTGTCATTTGGCCAGTGGAGAGAATGTGACTGACGCCCCGTCCTTTGGCTATGCTGTTCCTGTTGCCTGGATTTACTGTCCATGCATCTCTGCCTATTGACACCCTGCCAGTCCTTCAAAAGCCACCTTCACCATGGAGCCTCCCCAGGACTCCTCCTCTGTGTGGCCATACTACAGGGCACACTGCCTGGCAAGGGGTCTGTGCGTATAGGTCACCTGTTACAGTAGGAACTACTTGCATGCAGACAACACTGATTCCTTCCCCTTTCCATGGAGCCCAGCAGGTGCTCTGCACACAGCAGCCACTGAATCCAGAAGGTGTTGCTAAATTTAATTTTATTTCAGAGGGGATAGGATGTTACCCTAGTTAGCAGCTTAGCTATGGTTTCTTTTTGCCACTCAAAGCCGTAGAACCCTTTTTCCAAATGAAACTTTTCTAGAAATGGAATATACTCAACCAAAAAAAAGAAAAAAACCCGGGGGATTAGGCCCCCTACTCTGCTCACCCTCCATTCCACTCTTCCCTTCTTTTAGGTCCTGGTTTTTCTTGGAGTTTGCAAACAAGTTTCTTGTCTAGCTTCCATGTCATGCTCCATAGTTTTCTTTTTTCTTTTCTTTTTTTTTTTTTGAGATGAAATCTTGCTCTGTCACTCAGGCTGAAGTGCAGTGGCATGATCTTGGCCCACTGCAGCCTCTGCCTTCTGGGTTCAAGCGATTCTCCTGCCTCAGCCTCCCAAGTAGCTGGGATTACAGGTACATGCCAGCACTACTGGCTAATTTTTATATTTTTAGTACAGCTGGGGTTTCACCATGTTGGCCAGGCTGGCCTCGAACTCCTCACCTCAGGTGATCTGCCCACCTTGGCCTTGCAAAGTGCTGGGATTACAGGCGTGAGCTACTGTGCCCGGCCCATAGTTTTCTTAATGACAAATTCTGACTAGGTGAGATGGTTTGGAATATAATCATGAGAGACTCAGATGATGATGATAATGACAATTAACATTAATAAAGTATGCACCAGACATTGTTCTGGGCACTTTACATAAATAAACTCATTTCAGCTTCGCAAACCCTATGAAGTAGATACTATAAATGTCTTCAGTTCACAGGTAATGAAAGGGAAGCACAGAGAGCTAAGAAACTTGCCTGAACTCACACATTAGGTAAGTGTTAGAAACTGGATTCCATGGATATATTTGGACCAGTAATAAGGCACTGGGGAATCCAATAAACATGAGTTAATAAGAATAAAATAATGATCATCATGTAGCCTAAAGAAAGAAGTTGATTTCCAGCTGTTTTTTTGAGAAGACAGAGTTGCACTGACTACACAGTTAATATGAACTTTATAAAGTGTGGTTGCTGACTGGGCATGGTGGCCCAAGAATGTAATCCCAGCACTTTGGGAGGCTGAGGTGGGTGGACTGCTTGAGACCAGGGGTTCAAGACCAGCCTGGCCAACATGAGGAAAGCCCGTCTCTATTAAAAATACAAAAATTAGCTGGGTGTGGTGGCGCATGCCTGTAACCCCAGCCACTTGGGAGGCTGAGGCAGGAGAATCGCTTGAACCGGAAAGATGGAGGTCGCAGTGAGCTGAGATTGTGCCAGTGCACTCCAGCCTGGGTGACACAGAGAGACTCCCTCTCAAAAAAAAAAAAAAAAAAAAAGTATGGTTGCTAAAATAAGTTGCCATCACCTGATCACCTGAAGCTACATTGCTTGAATGACGCCTCTACTTTCTGCGCTGGAGAGAAGGGATAGGTGGAGTTCCAGAAGCCATCTTCCCAGGGAGACCAGGGCGGACTAGAATTCTGAAGAGAAGGCTATTCTCCTCTCCCTGACGGTTCCCCAGCCCTGCCCTCCTCTTTCTCTTATCAACACCCCAGCCATTTCCATGGTGTTCAATAGGATCCATAGCTAGCTGCTCTCATGTTCACATTTCCAGAGAGAGATTTGCTTCTGAGCTCCAAACCCATATGCCTGGCTATCTCCTTGGTGCTGGGGGATTTGTGGTCCAAGACTGTTTGGCAACTCTCTAAAGTGACTGAACTCAGTCCTTTCCCCCAAATCTGCTCATTCCCATTTACTACTGGCACCTCCATCTACCCTGTCATTCGAGTTGGATTCGGAAGAATTATCTCTGACCACCGTGGTATCTATATCTGCATCTACCCTGGCTCTAAGTTTTTTCCATTCTTTATATTCCATTGAGGTTGACAACCTTCAGACTCTGTTTCAGCTTGGTGTGCTTTCTCTTTTTGTGTATCTAGCAAAAGGAAGATTATTTTGGTATTATTATTAAAGGAGGTTTTGGTCCTACCACCATGCTGATTGTACCTGAAGACGTTCTGGACCCAATGCAGATGTGAAAACAGAACATACAGTTTATAATGACCGGAATTGTTATGTAACTACCACATTAACATTGAAACCTTACAAGTCCCAAAGCCAAATTTTCTCTTAGTGAAAAAAAAGAAATTTTTGATTAAAGTGCAGACATTTCTAGAAAGCTGTGAGTCAAACCAGTTAATTATTTTTATCATGAAACGGGGAAGAAAAATATGCCATCATTTGGCACATCTGGCTGATTTCTTTTCTTTCCTTACTTTGAAATAACACAAGTGGTTAAAATGAAAATATTTAAGCAGGACATTCAGTTTTACTTCACTGGAAAAGAATCATTTGCTAAGTCTGAAGTCACTCAAAAAATAAAAAAAGAGAAAATAAAAGATATGAAAAATAACTTTCTCATGTGTTAAACTATTTCTGGATTCTCATCGGTATGTTTCTGGTGATTTTGAAATGTTAGACCTCAAACTAAGGGCTCCTCCTCACTTACCAAAATTTGCATTTTTTGCATACATTTGTATTTGCCTAGCAGCAGGTTTTCCTATTAGATAGATGTGACATGGTGACCTTTGGTTGACTACCTATACCTGGTACTATTCAACCTCTGGAAAACAAGATATACCCAATAAATTTCTGTTGAATGTAGGAATATATGAATGCAGCCAAAGGAAATCGCATTGGATACATATTCACTTGGTGACCATTTTGAGGAATACATTACATATATGTGTATATATATAAATATATTACATACATATATAATATTAATTACACATATTATGTATTAAACGTATGTATACATATTTTCCTCTACATCATCTTTTTATTTAGGAACACAGCTAGAATTAAAAACGCTGAGACTCCTCAAGCCTTGGGAAATTGCCAAGTCACTGTCCAGGGCTGGGTGTGATGGCTGACGCCTGTAATCACAACACTTTGAGAGGATGAGGTGGCCCAGGAGTTTGAGGCTGCGGTGAACTACGATCATGCCACTGCACTCCATTTGGGGTGACAGAGCAAGATCCTGTCTCAAAAACAACAACAAAACCAAAGTCACTGTCTTTCAAAATATGTTAACAACAGCCTGGGCAAGATGTCTAGAACCCGTCTCTACAAAAAATAAAAAATAAAATTTAGCTGGGCATGGTAGTATGTGCCTGTAGTTCCAGCTACTTGGGATGCTGAGGTGGGAGGATCTCTGTGTCCAGGAGTTCGAGGCTACAATGAGCTATAATCATGCCACCGTACTCCAGCCTGGCTGACAGAGCGAGACCCTGTCTCTCTCTCTCTCACCACATACATATATATATATGTATGTTAAAATGATGTCAAGATTTAAAAATAAAAATAAGAAAGAGAAGGAAATAGAAAAGCAGCACGTTAACATAATTCCACATTCCTCCATCTGCAGTTTATTTATTTATTTATTGAGATGCAGTCTGGCACTGCTGCCCAGGCTGGAGTGCAGTGGTGTGACCTCGGCTCACTGCAACCTCTGCCTCCCGGGTTCATGCCATTCTCCTGCCTCAGCCTCCCAACTAGCTGGGACTACAGGCGCCCGCCACCACGCCCGGCTAATTTTTTGTATTTTTGTTAGAGCCAGGGTTTCACTGTGTTAGCCAGGATGGTCTCGATCTCCTGACCTGGTGATCCACCTGCTTCAGCCTCCCAAAGTGCTGGGATTACAAGCCTGAGCCACCGCACTGGCCTCATCTGCAGTTTAAATGCATGGTTTATTACTCCTCCTGGTGATGTGGTGAGTTACTACTGTTATGAGAAACCTAACTTCCGTGTTAGTCGAATTTGGCAGTCACTCATTTAGCAACACAGTGATTCTCCTTCTCGTTCTCTCCACTGAACAACTTACCACTTTGACAAGCTGAAAATGAAATCTAAACACACCTGTCCTTCTAACGATGGTATAGGACGGCTCTCTTTTCTGGCCTCAATTTCCTCATTTATAAAGCTGGAAAAATAAGGCCTGTGATCTAACGGTAATAATCCCTCATCAGGTCAGATCATCAGAGAGGGCCACTCAAAACCGCTTAACCTAAAAAAATCCCTGAAACAAGACTTACTAAGAGAAAAAAATGTGTTATTTAAGTGGCGTTTTTCTGGCAGTTTGTAATGGATGTTTGCAAATATTGTGAAGACCACGTAGAGCTGACACAGCAAAACTGAGAAGGCTGACTGGGCCCCCCCACTCTCTCTCTCTTTCTCTCTCTCCCCCTCCCTCCCTCTCTCTTGTCTCTCTCTCTCTTCCCTCCCTCCCTCCCTTCCTTTCTTTCCTTCAGGGTGTCACTTTGTCACCTGGAGTGGCATGAGGTACCTCTGTCTCAACTGGGCCCATTTCCCTCTGACTCCTCTAGTTGGAGAAAATTTTGTAGGAAGAAAATCTACTCCTTTGGTCGGGTTCCTACAAACTAACGTACAAACTCAAGCAGTATGGCAGGGAACCAAACATGTGAAATATTGTTAGGTCTATGAAACACACGATATATTCCTCTTTCCAATCTGTGTTCCTATTATTTTTTAGCAGTTTTTATTATGCTACTTTTTTTTTTTTTTTCAAGAAAAGTGTACTCTCCTGCACACAGCATTTTGCCATATCTCACAGCTGTCTGGTTGACTACTGGGAAACATAGTTTATTCTGAAAACACGCTTCTGGATGGAAAATGATTTTACTATTACAAACCTGAAGACAGAAGGACAGGATTGCATCTGGCGTAATACGGTACAAATCCCACCTCTGCAGGAATATGGAAGCCAGTTTTTCTTACTTAATTTTTATGTTTTAACCTGAACATTAAGCTTACAATCCATAAGTTAAAAATAGTGAGGCCAGGCGCGGTGGCTCACACCTGTAATCCCAGCACTTTGGGAGGCTGAGGTGAGAGGATCATGAGGTCAGGAGATTGAGACCATCCTGGCTAACATGGTGAAACCCTGTCTCTACTAAAAATACAAAAATCAGCCGGGTGTGGTGGTGGGTCCCTGTAGTACCAGCTACTTGGGAGGCTGAGGCAGAAGAACTGCTTGAACTCTGGAGGCGGAGGTTGCAGTGAGCTGAGACTGTGTCATTGCATTCCAGCCTGGGCAACAAGAGCGAAATTCCATCTCAAAAAAAAAAAAAGATTAAAAATTAAAAAATAAATAAATAAAAAATGAAAATAGCGAATGTACAAATTGGCCAGTTAATTTTGTTGCACATTAAAATCTTCTCTCGTCCTCCTCATGGAGCACCTTCTGTTCGTGATGGGAACAGACTGTGAGAAGCCAGGAGCTTTTCCCAGGGCTAGTTTGCATTGAGTATTGGTAGATGGTGGTGGAGGGAAAAAGCATTTTTCTTCTTCATTGCTGTTCCTGGGGACATGTGTGTGCAGCTGACTCACTCATACCCTTGACTGATGCTGTGATTTATCTGCCTCAGACCCAGCTTTTTCTTAGCATCATGTCTCAATTAGATGAAGGTTAAGGCACAAGTGATTTAAAATGGCCATGGCCACAGAATGGAGAGCACTGGTTCCAGCAACCATGTATCCTGAGAACCTTTCCATTTATTTATTTATTTAGAGATGGAGTCTTGCTGTGTTGCCCAGGCTGGAGTGCAGTGGTGCGATCTTGCTTCACTGCAACAGGCGCCCGCCACCACATCCAGCTAATTCTTGCATTTTTAGTAGAGACAGAGTTTCACCATGTTGGCCAGGCTGGCCTCAAACTCCTGAGCTCAGGTGATCCACCTGCCTCGGCCTCTCAAAGTGCTGGGATTACAGGCATGAGCCACTGTGCCCGGCCCTGAGAACCTTTCAATTTAAAATCTCTTCAATTCTAGTCTAACCCACACACTTCATGTACAGTAAGGAGTCATTAGCCATTAGTGTCCATGGAAGGCTAATCTTGGCCATTTATTTTCATCAAGGAATAACTGCAATTAAACTTTTTGGCCAAAACATACATAAAGATTTGTTTGTTTGTTTTTTGAGATTGAGTTTCACTCCTGTTGCCCAGGCTGGAGTGCAATGGCACAATCTTGGCTCACTGAAACCTCTGCCTCCCAGGTTCAAGCGATTCTCCTGCCTCAGCCTCCCGAATAGCTGGGATTACAGGCATGCACCACCACACCCTGGTAATTTTGTATTTTTGGTAGAGACAGGGTTTCTCCATGTTAGTCAGGCTGGTCTTGAACTCCCGACCTCAGTTGATCCGCCCACCTCGGCCTCCCAAAGTGCTGGGATTACAGGTGTGAGCCACCATGCCTGGCAACATAACAATTTTGTTAGTTTAAGCTAGTGTCTTTAGTTAGGAAGCAAAATGGTATTAGAAATCAAATATAACTTAACTTGGTGAGTCCTACTAGAAATAGTTTATTTTTAACATCTTTTTATTTCTTTCCTTTTTTTCTTTTCTTCTGATCTATTTATTTATTTTTGAGACAGAGTCTTGCTCTGTCGCCCAGGCTGGAGTACAGTGGTGCGATCTCAGCTCACTGCAACCTCCACCTCCCCGGTTCAAGTGATTCTCCTGCCTCAGCCTCCTGAGTAGCTGGGATTACAGGTGCACACCACCACTCCTGGCTAATTTTTGTATTTTTAGTAGTAAAAATTTTTAAATAGTTTTGTATTTTTAGTAGGTGAAACCATATTGGTCAGGCTGGTCTTGAACTCCTGACCTCAGGTGATCCACCCACCTTGGCCTCCAAAAGTGCTTGGACTACAGGCGTGAGCCACCGTGCCCAGCCCTTTTTTCTTTTTTTCTTTTTAGGGACAGGGTCTTGCTCTGTGGCTCAGCTGCAGTACAGTGGCACAATCACAGTCCACCATAGCCTCAAACTCCTGGGCTCAAGGGATCTTTTTACCTTGGCCTCCCAACATGTTGAGATTACATGCATGAGCCACTGTGCCTGGCCTTAACACCTCTCTTGAATGTGAAAAATCCTGTAACAAAGCAGAATGCTTCTTATCACTTTTATGTCTTTATAATGCACCATAACAGCATTTAGTTTCTTCTGAAACAGTCAACACCCTAAAGTCACTCAACAGCGAAACAGGCAACACTCAAATAGTCAACAGTCCAAAGGAGGCCAAAGATGAATGTTTTTAAAAGAAGTGCTAACTTGACAATGAATTTGAACTAAGTCAGGGGTCCCCAAACCCCAGGCCACATTCTCGTGCTGTGTGAACCAGGCCACACAGCAGGAGGTTGAGTGCCGGCCAACAAGCAAAGCGTCATCTGTATTTACAGCTGTTCCCCATCAATCACATTACCGCTTGAGCTCCACCTCCTGTCACATCAGCGGTGGCATTAGATTCTCATAGGAGCACGAACCCTATTGTGAACTTTGCATGTGAGGGATCTAGGGTGTGTGCTCCTTATGAGAATCAAATGCCTGATAATCTGTCACTGTCTCCCATCACCCCCAGATGGGACCATCTAGCTGCAGGAAAACAAGCTCAGGCTCCCACTGATTCTACTTTATGGTGAGTTGTATAATTATTTCATTACATATTACAACGTAATCGTCATAGAAGAGCACAATAAATGTAATGCACTGGAATCATCTCGAAACCGTCCACCCCACCACGGTCCATGGAAAAATAGTCTTCCATGAAACCAGTCCCTCGTGTCAAAAAGGCTGGGGACCATTAAACCAAGTCATTAGATATATCTGAACTAGGCTGAGCGCGGTGGCTCACGCCTGTAATCCCAGCAATTCGGGAGGCTGAGGCGGGTGGATCACCTGAGGTCGGGAGTTTGAGACCAGCCTGACCAACACGGAGAAACTGTCTCTACTGAAAAAAAAAAAAAAAAAAAGCTAGGCATGATGGCACATGCCTGTAATCCCAGCTACTTGGGAGGCTGAGGCAGAACTGCTTGAACCCAGGAGACGAAGGTTGAGGTGAGCAGAGATTGCACCATTGCACACCAGCCTGGGTGACAAGAGCAAAACTCCATCTCAAAAAAAGAAAAAATCTAAACTAAAATATAACATATGTTTTCTTTCGTTAGTTGATGGAGTTGGGCTACAATCTTCCAGTTCATACCTATGTTCCACAAACATTTACTGAGTTTCAGGCTACAGGATGAACAGTATGGGGTATAGGTAAGTAATTCCCTATGCAAACCTGATGCATTTGTAACATTCCATAAAGCAGAGGTTTCTATTTTCCCCAGAATTTCTTCTCACGGAAGCATCCCCGCAATTGGGAAGCAGAGGTGCTCACAGATCTTCCTCCATAAATTTGATGAATGAGGAATTCTAGCAGGCATTTCTTTCTTTCTTCTTTTTTTTGAGACAGAGTCTCACTCTGTTGCCTAAGCTGAAGTACAGTGGCACGATCTTGGCTCACTGCAACCTTTGCCTTCCAGGTTCAAGCGATTCTCCTGCCTCAGCCTCCCGAGTAGCTGGGATTACAGGCGTGCATCACCACGCCTGGCTAATTTTTGTATTTTTAGTAGAGATGGGGTTTCGCCATGTGGGCCAGGCTGGTCTTGAACTCCTGACCCCAGGTGATCTGCCCGCCTTGGCCTCCCAAAGTGCTGGGATTACAGACGTGAGCCACTGTGCCCGGCCTAGCAGGTATATCTTTTCCAGGAACCACAAAGCTGTCTTCAAATAATCATGATTAATCTTGCCCTAAGTATAATAAATTGTAGCCATGACTAACATCTGAAAAACAATACTTCATAGTAAATCTTAACATATTTGTAGCAGAAAGTGTATTTTAAGATTAGTTTAGGGGTTAAAAGAGAATTGAAAGCCGATGAAGGCTGGGTGCGGTGGCTCATGCTTGTAATCCCAATACTTTGGGAGGCCAAGGTGGGCAGATTGTTTGAGTCCAGGAGTTCAAGACCAGCCTGGGCAACATGGCGAAATCCCGTCTCTACTAAAAATACAAAAAATTAGCTGGGCATTGTGGTGCACATCTGTGATCCTGGCTACTCGGGTGGCTGAGACGGGAGGTCACTTGAGCCTGGGAGGTCCAGGCTGCAGTGAGTTGTGATCGTAGCACTGACTCCAGCCTGGGTGACAGAGTGAGACTGTGTCTCAAAAAAAAAAAAAAAAAAAAAAAGACTGGGCGCGGTGGCTCACGCCTGTAATCCCAGCACTTTGGGAGGCCGAGGCGGGTGGATCACAAAGTCAGGAGATTGAGACCATCCTGGCTAACACGGTGAAACCCCGTCTCCACTAAAAATACAAAAAAAAATTAGCCGGGCGAGGTGGCAGGCACCTGTAGTCCCAGCTACTCGGGAGGCTGAGGCAGGAGAATGGTGTGAACCCAGGAGGCAGAGCTTGCAGTGAGCTGAGATCGCGCCACTGCACTCCAGCCTGGCGACCGAACGAGACTCCGTCTCTAAAAAAAAAAAAAAAAGAAAAAAAAAAAGCAAATTCCTCAATGTCATTTACGTGAACTAAATCAAAGAAAGAAGGACAAAGTGCATTCAACACGGCTCTTGCTCACGGGAGGCCTCTGGTGCTTCCTCTTCTCTGCAGCTGCCTATGACTGTGTACATGACTGACTCTGTCACTGCAGCGTTCCCGAATAGGTCCGCCCAGGTCTCCTGTAGATCATTCCAGGGAAGAAAGCTAACTATGAGAAGCACGTGGTCAACAAACGGTAACAAAGGGAAGTCTGAGGACTCCTAGAGCTTTCTCAGAGGGGGTGCCCTAGACACCAAATACATGGATTTGCTCAGGTCACAATGTGTTTCAAAGGAACAGCTGGAATGAGAAACTGACCTTTGCATCTACGTTCACCTCCGCTGAGTCTCCTATTTTAAAAGAGATCTGGGATGTCATTAAACATGTTCAATTGAGGTTAATAAAACATTTCCTTTTTTGGCAAAATGATCTGTTAAGTCTTGTCTATCTTAGAAGATATATTTAGTCACTGCATGTATCTTGGCAGAAAGTCATGGCAAAGGAGTTTCTTTCTCAGCAGTGACTGCCTGCCTCAGTAGCTGGATAAGGAATCTTTCATTCTTTCTTCACAGAAATAATGCAGAATACTACATTTCCACAGATGCCGAATAGAATGAGAAATACGAGCATCCCATGCACTTAATTGTTGTCACATGAATAAAACTGTAAGTAAATGGAAATTCTATTTGTGTGGAGAGTTCCTTAAGTCCGTTAATATAATAATAAAATAATGCTATAGTTCAAAGGTAGCTTTTGTTGATATCATGGATCCTAGTTATTATGTGATCAAGGGAGTTTGGTGAAATAAAGATATTTAATTCTAACTGCTAATACATGCACTACCCTAAGAAAGGTTTTACTTTCTTCCTTTTTTGAATGCTTTCTTTGATATGAAATTATCAAAGAGCAGCTTCCTTATACCTTAAGTTCTATTTGAAAAGCTTTAATTACATTCCTTGATATTGTGAACACATTATTATTGTTCCCTGGGATGAAG
Source organism: Macaca mulatta (assembly GCF_049350105.2). Taxonomy (NCBI): domain Eukaryota; kingdom Metazoa; phylum Chordata; class Mammalia; order Primates; family Cercopithecidae; genus Macaca; species Macaca mulatta. Next base: position 81,683,275 of record NC_133423.1, read on the forward strand.
GAAGTGCTTACACAACGCATGATTACAGCTTTCACTTTTCTCTGAGCTAGAACACCTCTGCTCTAAAGCAGGCTGTGCTGTAGCACCATCTAGCCCCTCATTCCTTTTTCCGGCTGAATCATATTCCATTGTCGGGATACACCAATTTTGTGTGTCCATTTGTCAGCTGATGACACTTGGCCTGTTTCCACTTTTTGCACAATTGTGAATAATGCTGCTATGAAGAGATATTATGCTTACACCTATCTGAACTTTAAAGAAAAATAATTTTTTTTTTTTTTGAGGCAAGGTCTTGCTCTGCCACCTAGGCTGGAGTGCAGCGACTTGATCATGGCTTACTGCAGCCTCGAACTCCTAGACTCAAGCAATCCTCCCACTTCACCATCCTGAGAGCTGGGACCACAGGTGCACACCACCATGGCCCAGCTAATTTTTCTTTTTCTTTTTTTTTTTTTTTTTTACTTTTAGTAGAGACGAGGTCTCGCCAAGATGCTCAAGCTGCTTTTAAACTCTTGGGCTCAAGCGATCCTCCTGCCTTGGCCTCCCGAAGTGTTGGGATTACAGGCGTGAGCCACCATACCCAGTCAAAAATTAATTTTGTACACATAAGAATACTGGGCTATGAATAGTAGAGAGAGCAGAAAAAGAACAGTGATAACACAAACATTGATTCATGTAACAAGTTTATGAAGCACCTATTATATGTTTATAATAGGATTGTTCTAGGCACAGTGGTAAACAATAATTTCACGTCAGTGGTGCACAGAAGTGCACTAGCCCATCATAATAAACAGTTTACAAAATTTGGTTAGATTTAGTTGTTCATTCATGTGGTTCAACTATTGAAAGGAACGAAGTAGTGATATATGCTATAACATCTCATATTTATATGTTACTGTGTCAGGCACTGCATGGAGAAGAACAACTCCAAATCCTATGGAAACAACTTAGAAATTACCTGCCAATTTCCACAAAGATGGTTTTTTAAAATATTTTTAAGACATATTTTCAGTATGGGAACTACATTTTGAATCAGTATTTTTTGCTTTTCTTTTTTTTTTTTGAGACAGAGTCTTGCTCTGTCATCCAGGCTGGAGTGCAGTGGCCGGCTCTGAGCTCACTGCAAGCTCCGCCTCCCGGGTTTACGCCATTCTCCTGCCTCAGCCTCCCGAGTAGCTGGGACTACAGGTGCCCACCACCTCGCCCGGCTAGTTTTTTGTAATTTTTAGTAGAGACGGAGTTTCACTGTGTTAGCCAGGATGGTCTCGATCTCCTGACCTCGTGATCCGCCTGTCTCGGCCTCCCAAAGTGCTGGGATTACAGGTGTGAGCCACCGCGCCTGGTCTGCTTTTCAATTTCATTTCTTCTGCCTCTCTTAAACTGATTTGAAAAAAGACAAAGTAAGTACATGCACAATCTGAAATGCTATGGATCTCATACTGCATCCTGTCAGGAGCGTCCCCACACTGTCACGATGCGTGGCACGTGGATGAAACATAATGCATCTTACCCCCTTGGTATTAAGTAAGAAGGCCCTGAAATTAGGCAGACTGGAATGATCAGCAGTCTCCAAATTAATTTTACTGAAGTGTCCAAGTAAAGCTCTCACAAGCCAGTTACAACAGGGAGTCTTGATTAAAGTGCACAATTCAATGACTTTTTTGTTGCATATTCAAAGTTGTGCAACCATCTCCACAATCCCTTTTAGAACATTTTCATCACTCCAAGAGGAAACATTGTACCCATTAAAGCGATTCCTCATCCCCCAAGTCCACTTGGCTCCATGCAACATTAATCTACTCTGTCTCTACAGATATACCTATTCTGGACATTTCACATAAATGAAATGATACCATATGTGGTCTTTTGTGTCTGGCGGCTTTGACTTAGCATAATGTTTTCAAGGATCATCCATGTTGTAGCATGCATCAGGACTTCACTCCTTTTTGTAACTGAATAACATTCTATTGTGTGAATGGGCCACATTTTGTTTATGCATTCATCGGTTGATGGGCATTTAGGTTGTTTACACTTTTTTTTTTTTTTTTTTGAGACAGGGTCTCATTTTCTCACCCAGGCTGGAGTGCAGTGATGCAATCTTGGCTCACTGAAGCCTCGACCTCCTGGGCTCAAGCAATCCTCCTACCTCGACCCCCCGAGTAGCTGGGACTGCCAGTGTGCATCATCATGCCTGGATACTTTTTCGTAGAGAAGGGATTTCACCATGTTGCCAAGGCTGGTCTGAAACTCCTGAGCTCAAGTGATCCACCCAGCTTGGCCTCCAAACTGCTGGGATTACAGATGTGAGCCACCATGCCCAGTCTGTTTAAACTTTTTTTTTTTTTTTTTTTTTTTGAGACAGAGTCTGGCTCTGTCGCCCAGGCTGGAGTGCAGTGGCCGGATCTCAGCTCACTGCAAGCTCCGCCTCCCGGGTTTACGCCATTCTCCTGCCTCAGCCTCCCGAGTAGCTGGAACTACAGGAGCCCGCCACCTCGACCGGCTAGTTTTTCGTATTTTTTAGTAGAGACGGGGTTTCACCGTGTTAGCCAGGATGGTCTCGATCTCCTGACCTCGTGATCCGCCCATCTCGGCCTCCCAAAGTGCTGGGATTACAGGCTTGAGCCACCGTACCCGGCCTTGTTTAAACATTTTGATTACTATGAAAAATGCTGCTATGAGTATTTGTCTACAGGTTTTTGTGTGGATGTATATTTTCAATTCTCTTGGACATACACTTAGGAGTGGAATTGGTGGGCCATGGGGCAACTGTGTTTAATGTTTTTTAGAGCTACCAGTTGGTTTTCCAAACTGGCTGGACTATTTTACATTCCCACCAGCAGTATATGCGGATCGCAATTTCTCCACATCCTCAGCAACACTTGTTTTATCTGGCTTTTTGGGCACAGCCATCCTACGGTTATGAAGTGGAATGTCACAGTGATTTTGCTTTGCATTTTCCTAATGGCTAAAGATGTTGAGTGTCTTTTTGTGGCTGATTAGCCATTCATCTATCTTACTTGAGAGATGTCTATTTAGATCCTTTGCTGATTTAAAAATTGGTTTACTTACGTTATTACTGAGTTGTAAGAGTTCTTTATGATTCTAGATACAAGTCCTTTATCAGATGCATGATTTATAAACACTTTTCCCCTTTGTGAGCTGTCTTTTCACTTTCTTGAACCGTAAGGACCTCTGTATGTACATAAAAAGCTATCTTGGACTGCGTGTGGTGGCTCATGCCTGTAATCCCAGCACTTTGGGAGGCCGAGGTGGGCCAGGAGTTCAGGACCAGCCTGCCCAACATGGTGAAGCCCCAGCACTACTAAAAATACAAAAATTAGCTGGGTGTGCTGGCATGTGCCTGTAATCCCAGTGACGGGGGAGGCTGAGGCAGGAGAATAGCTTGAACTCGGGAGGCGGAGGATGCAGTGAGCCGAGATAGTGCCACTGCACTCTAGCCTGGGTGACAGAGCGAGACTCTGTCTCAAAAAAAGCCATTCTGGCTTTCATTTGACAACTAGGTTCAAGATATGAAGTGGATGGAGATGGGAAGTTGATGCGAGTTCCTTCAGAATCTGAGAAAAAGGGTGTCCCTGTGGCAATCTCCTTCTTCAAATGCATAGGTCCATGCCTCATTCATCTTTGTCATTCAGTGGCTGGCGGTGTCTAGCATGCATCTGATGTTCACAGAATGCTTGGGGAACTTTTAATCTAAAGCAGTCTCTC